>NC_081353.1:11219919-11259950 GCF_029784015.1 Lycium ferocissimum
ATCGCTTTGATACTCGAGTGTTAGTTAGTCTACTTATCTATTGAGTCTCAGATGATGATTTAGTTGCATATGGTTATTCACTACTCTGCTCGTGCATACTGTTATTACATCTTTCCTGAGTCCCGGGCCGGGTATGTTATCACACACATTTTACTACATTATCCACCGAGTCCCTCACTAGAGGGCCGGGTACGCTATATGATGCTATGATGATATGATGACATGATGATACGATGATATGATTATGGCACCGAGTCCCATGATCGGCCGGGTACGGTATACGTGTACACGACTTTATTCACCGAGTCCCATAATGGGCCGGGTACGGTATATGATAATGATATGCATGATTTCATTCGTAAGGCACGGTGCATGTGACTTCTTGGCTATTATACTTGTCTCTGGAATCTCTACTTGAGTTATGATCTTTCTTCTCGTATTTCATGCTTTATATACTCGGTACATATCTCGTGCATCGACCCCCTTTCTTCGGGGAGGCCGAGTTTCGTGCCGCCCGGTACGGATACTCGCTTGGGATCCGCCGCTTAGGACTCCCATTCAGCTGTCTTGGAGTGCTCTATTGTCCCGGAGCTTAGACTTTTGGTACAGACCCTTTTGATGTATATATATGTTTATCCAGGGGTACGACGGGGTCCTGTCCCGTCATATGTTACTGTTGATACTCTTAGAGGTCTGTAGACATATGTGTGGGTTGTATATAGATGTTGCTCAGCTGTGTTAGCATGGCTCGTGTTTTGGGACGTTCCCTTTCGTAGTGGTAGCCTTGTCGGCTTGCGTATATATATATGTATGTTCTGGGATGTCTTATGTAGTGGCAGCCTTGTCGGCTTGCGTGTATATAGTTGGGACGTTCCCATACGCTATGATAGCTTTTTCGGCTTATGTACGATGTTATCTGTTGATAGTTGTGACTCCACAGGAGACAGGTTGCCTTGGTATATATATATATGACAGTTCTGAGATGACATATTGTTTCTATGAATCTCCATATTATGTTCAGTTTCGAGTTGATTATAGCTAACAGGTGTATACGAGTGTCCAGCTCGGGCACTAGTCATGGCCTACGGGGTTGGGTCGTGACAGTACCGTTCTGGTTGTTTCTGTACCATTCGCTAGGATTTAGTTTTGTTCGATGAGAATCTTTCCTATAAGGAGAAGTTCGACGTGCGTGGCCGATATCTTCAGTTATTGCCGATTCGACCATTTTTTTCTGTCCTCCCTTCCTTATCGCTCAAAGACGAGCGATTATTTAATTAGTATCTGAAGTAATAACCCGTTTGGTCATTATTTTATTTCCGGCCTTTTTGATCCTTTTACATGTTTAGTTAGCTCATTATTGACCCGAGGGGACCGTTGACACTCTTCCGGAGGTGCTTAAACTTGATTCGGATAACTTTTTGTGAAATTTAGGCTTAAAGCAAAAATGAGTTGACTCAAAGTTGACTTTTGGCTAAACGGACTTTTTTTCGAAAATTAGTCGATTCAGAGAGGTCTGGATGGTCAAATAGAACTTGTGTGCATATCTGGTTCAGTTCCTAATGTACTCGGATGCATTTTGGGACTTGGGTTGGGAAGTTGAAATTATGGTATCGGGGGTTGAATCGGTCAACGAGATCTCCGTTGGGAATTTTGAGGCCACAAGTGTGTTCGTAGCACTTTTTTATGTATATCTGCATATTTGGTTTGTGTCCTGGAGGTTCCAGGATAGTTTCGGGTGTCAATTTCAAGTTTGAAAGACTTTGGATAGGACATATTCAGACTTGACACATTTGGGATTAGATGCTTTGCATAGGCGAGGATGGATACATGGAATTGATTACATTATCTTATACTTGTTGGTTTATTTGCTTATCTACTTTATTATCTAAGTTGTCTTAGCTATGCTTAGTCAGCCGATGATGCCTAGCAGTACTGTTGTTTGTACTGACCTACACTTGCTGAATTCTTTTATGAATGTAGAGTATCAGGTTGGATCCACTTTTGTGATGCGTGGCTAATATTCGCTTCAGCTCTATTCTCGAGTTTCCAAGGTGAGTGTCACGGCCCGACTAGGGGCCATGACGGGTATCCGGAGCTGACTACCGAGCACCTCTCATTAGGCTAATCATCATACTCAACCTGAACATATATAATCTCCAAAGCAACCCATATCTATATACATAAGCCCTCACGGCCAAAAAAATGATATACAAAAGTACAGTGTGATCATCGTGGGAAATCAAAAATCCATACGTATGTATCTACGAGCCTCTACTAGAGTACTAGACACAAGGACGGGATAGGACCCCGTCGTGCCCAAAATATACATACATAAAAGAATATGATCATAAGTAGCACCTTCGGAATAGTGGAGTGCTCCTGTGAATCTGCTGATAAGCTCGTATAGATCCGCACCGTCTCCCTGTCTACCTGTGGGCATGAACACAGCGTACAAAAAGAAAACTGAGTATGGAATAATACTAACATGATAGAGAAATAATGGACCATAAGGTGACGATACAGCCTGCTTAACCTTTAAGAGAAACACACATTATGCATATCACATATACCATCATCGTTAACCCGCATCCGGGTAATCATCGCATGCCGCCCACTAGTGGTGTCATGTCCAGCCTTCTAGGCACGGTGTAATCATTAGCAGCCCGCCTTAGCGGAGACATGTCCGGCCATCTAGGCACGGTGTAACCATAAGCATCCCGCATTAGAGGTGACATGTCTGGCCATCTAGGCACGGTGTAATCATAAGCATCCCGCATTAGCGGTGACATGTCCGGCCATCTAGGCACGGTGTAATCATAAGTAGCCCGAATTAGCGGTGACATGTCCGGCCATCTAGGCACGGTGGAATTGTATCTTCATATACATCTCCTAAAGCATGCATTAGAACTCAAAGACAAAGTATAACTCTATCGGGGTGACGTAAGGTCGAGAATCCCCGATTACATTATGGAGTAGCCATAATCATCATACCTTACCTTGAAGGATCTAGCATCATAAGGTGGGTCTAGCAATAGGGAGTAACATCAAAGAATCGTATAAGGATCATTAGCTTTGTGGAAATATAAACTCATTAGCTTTAGAATCTCTAGACTTAGACTCATCATTATCATCATCATATTCGTAATATATCTCTTATCTTTATCTCATAAGTAGTTCTCAATAGTCATAGGCTTATAATTCTCGGAACGTAAGAAGGTCATGGAAATATATAGAAAATGAGAATATAAGAGTCATGCCTTTATGAAAAGAAGGGACTAGCCTCACATACCTTTTCGTCTTTCTAACTTGCCGACTATACGCTTCCTTCCAAGTTCGTAATTCTACATTCAAAGAAATTCGTGCTAATATTAGATAATCAATAACATACTTAAGCTTAAGCTAAAGCTAACGAAAATTGGGCAGCATTTCCTCTGTTTCTACAACTTCCTCCACATGATATAACAACTCCCAATCATCAATAACAACATTCATAATATCACAATCAATAACTTTGTCAAGTTCGACATTATCCAACTCTCACAATTTCCTCTCAAGGACATCCATAACCATGGTCATAATATAACATTACATTCATCCTCATATAATGTTTATCCCCTGTTCTTGATATCATTTATAACATAATTATCATCGTAACATGTCAATAATCATGATTCATGTGAAGCTACTACTAAAAAATGCTACTATTTTCATATTTGTAACCCATCTTCTACTTCCTTCCGTAATCCAAGTTTTTCAACATCTCAATATTCTAAATAACCTAAGATGATCATAAAACTTACGTTTGATTATGTAGAAATGAGTTTTAGATGAAAATGGTTCACTTGAAGAAAACCCTAGCTTCCATTCCAAAGAGATTCCTTGCTCCGATTAACTCTAGCTATCATTCTTGCACTTAATTCTACTACTTTTTGGTGTTTGATCCTTGATTTCACCTTAGATTTTTCTTGGTATACTTGGGAGAAGGTTCTAGGACTTTTGAGAGTGTGGAAGAAGTAGGAAATGAGAAATAAGAAGAAGGGTCGTGCATATATGGAAAAAGAAAATCTGACCCAACCCGAAGCCTACGGTCTACTATATGGACCGTACAAATTATACGGTCCGTATAATTGGACCGTACATTTCCTCCAGAATCTCATCCTCCTCTGGGAGAGTTCTACGGACTGATATACGGGCCGTATATATTATACAGTCCGTATAAAGGACTGTACAATCCACAATTTCCCGAAACTTATCCTCGTCGTTTCGTTTGATCTCCAATCCTTATGGAACCTTCTTAACACTTGTTTAACACTTCATTAACAATCTAAGGGCATTATAACTCTTCTTTAAGACATCATTAAGTCAACATTAACTCAATGCTTTGCAAATCCTTTCCGAAACACAACGTATACTTCACCTTTCTTAACAAACTTTCTTCTCTTACCTCAAACGTCTTTGGAATCTTAATTAGAACCATTAAATACTATTTCTTACTTATAGAAACATCATATACTTCTTACACTGCGTCAGTCTATCTACCATACGATGAGGTGAAATTTTTCGAGGTGTAACATTCTTTCCCCCTTTAAAATCATTCATCCTCGAATGTTGAGTTCTCGGGAATTCTACAAAAATTTTGCTAGAGTTTCCCCTGTAATATGGCATTACCATCCTGTCACAACAGCCCACAATAACAATGCCTCACAGGGCTACAATACAATGGCAATAAATTATTGCCACACACGACCAAAAGCATAAAAAGAAAGCATACATACCTTATAATATCGATGTCTCATCTTGAATCTTTTCCGGGGTTGGAAATAAATGCATATGCTTGGACTTCGTACCCTCTTTCGCTTCCCAATGAATCTCTTCTACTTCCGCATTCTTTCCTAGTATCTTCATCAAGCTTACATCAGTCCTTCCCTCACAACTTCAAAAACCATTTGAGAGAGCAGCCAGAAATTCTCATAAAATCTTTCAATAATCTTCCCTAAATCTTTTCGAAATGTATCGATCTTCAGACACTGGTAGAGAACCAAGCATTTTGGCAAGTTTTTCATAGATAGCTTATGTGATTCTTTACAACTGCCACACTTGTCTCAGCGCTAGACTCATCCTCATCCTCATCCTTGACTACTACTACGAAATTTCCTTACACGAGTTTGCTCCTTATTTCCTTCTTTATCCCCATTGCTCGCTTCTAGTTTCTCATCTAAATCTATCTTACTACATTTACTACGCTATGCGGCCTTAATTTCTTCGTGTTTGAGTACTTTAAGCTTGAAATTCCCGCATAATCCATAAACTTTCTCTTCTAGATGATCATACACATCCTTTCTTTATGAATGTAGGTTGCTACCATCCAGTATTTACATGCTTCTAAATGGTTCATTTTCATTTTGACCCTCTCTTATTGTTAGCGCCGCATCTTTCCGTAAATTCTGAGTCAAGCACTCTGCCTTTAAGGCTTTCACTGTATAATGCTTCCTAAATTGTTATGCGACATTGAAACTTCGCGTCCATGTAACTTGCTTGCGGTGGCTATTTCACTTGGCTTTCTGCCATCATTCACTTCCCCCCTTTAGTCCAAATCTTATTCTCATCGCCTGTATCTCCTCGCTATAAAATCATTCGTATGAGCCTTTATTATATGGAAAAACCATTTTATTCTTGTCTATCTTACGCTTGAGCCGAAGCCGCAATACTCATGTGATGTATCTTCTTGGGATTAATACTGCTCTACCGTCATATGCTCATCCGTTAACTCTACCTCATAATTTACCTTATTGTTGTACGACTGCCATGTTGGATTCTCCGTTCGTCTTACATTCTATGGCCCATATCTTGTATTTTCTCATTTTTATGCCTTCGGCGACCACGTTGCCTCGGAAGGTCAAAGACTACTTCTTTAATGGTCTCTTTTGGTTACCATTTTGTTGCCACGACTATCAAACCATGAGGGAATTGCCTCTATCCCTATGCTCCTTTCCTCAATTCTATTTAAGACCCATAGATCATCCTGCGTATTCATCATTTCATTGATGTAGCTCATGACCGCCCTATACTCTCTATACCATATCATCCACAAACTCTCCCTCTCCTAGCTCACCTATTAACATTTCCTCGCAGTATTAGAAGATCCACAGGGTTTGATTCTCTTCCACCCTCCGTTTATCAAGTTACTATTCTAGTGGGCTTCCTTCCTATTTGACTCGCTACTACCCTTCTTTCTTGTTTCCAACACCCTTACACGTATATCACATATGCTGAGCATTCATCACTCGTCATCCTTTTGTTCCGCCGATCAATCTTATCTTATTTTTGCTTTCCCTCATATCTGTAATAGCAATCCCTATCATATAATCGTTCGAGCAAAATTCCTGGATGCATAACTTAAACTATAATGCAGAACACAACTGCGATCATAAGGTCAACCAATTTCTAGGCTGGGAGCTTTTTTGAACACATTTCTTCTAATCTCTTTTCTCAAGGTATCGCCAAAGTCGTTAAGGCTAGCTTATAGTGGCATGAAAGCTTCTCCCACTATACTCCTCAGGTGAAGCCTAGCTTAATAATCTGATTCGGCGCATCATGCATCAGCTTACACATACACATAAAGTTTATTTCATAATTTAATTTTCCCCAAAACGAAGAGAGCTGCCAAAATTTTCTAACTTACAACTTCTTCTAGACTGCTTATCCCTTTAATTCTCCTTAGTATATAAAAATTATTTCTATTTCAAGCACACCATTCTCCCCTCCCATGTTCTTTATTCCATCCTAACCTATTCATAATTCCCTTAGTATAATACATACTCGCTATGTTCATCCTGCATTTTAACCGCTAGCTCTATCCTTAATCACTCGTAGCTGGTCTTCTCTTCTTTTCACAGCAATTCTGTCTACAGTTCCCACAATTTCCTTTAGATTCCTGGGAAAATTTTGGTAGAGTTTCCCTTGCAAACATAACAACTCCAAACCTGCACATCCCCGTAAAAACACATCCCATGCCTTAATAGGGCACATATCGAAACACATATAATATGCGACTCAGTAACACAAGACTGTTTGCCATAAAAGGATATAAGTAATAAAGCTTGTCTCATAAGTTGTACCTACACACTCTTTCTAGAATTCCATTATATGTATATATATATATATATATATATATATATATATATATATATATATATGTTTTTTTTTTCTTTATATATATATATATATATATGCACACTGTCAATCAACTCCCTTCGGGGAGGTTTACTTACTCATAAATCATGATTCTAGCTATCACCGGGTCACTAACAAGCATAGACATCTCAAATTATTTAATTGGCTCAGACTTTCACCTCAACACAGTCAACAACATCAGGAGTGATATATGACAGTGTAAGACCCGAATCAATCGATGCATACATATCATAAGAGGATACTGACAATATACCTGAGACAATATCAGGGGGAGACTCAAGATCCTGTCGCTCAGCTAACGCATAGATATGATGTTGGGACCCACTTGGACTGGGTATTCCTCTTCGGTCTCTATCACCGCCTACTAACATCTGCGATCTTTTCCTCGAAGGGCGTATCAATAATGAAGAGCCAGCTACCACTCCCGTGGTCCGAACCTTATCTTTACCACGTAGCGATGGGTAATCGCGCTTGAAATGGCCTGGCCGAGCACAGGCATAACAAACATTCGAGCCCAAGCGGCACGGTCCCCAATGTAACCTAAGACACTAAGTACATCGTGGTACCGGTGATCTCGTCTGACTGGAACCACTCCGAATCCGAGAACTGGAAACTTTGAGACTCTGGGGTGGCCTAGAATAAGTAGATCTATCAAACCTGGGTCCAGGAAACTGTGGAGGAGCACTAGTTGTTGAACGAACTGAGTGCCTAGAGGATTGTTGCCTCGGAGCGCCCCTAAACTCATGATCAAACCCTGAAGACCCAACTCTCTTTCTCTAACTCCTGTTACCATGGCCCGCATCCTGCCGCTGAACTTGAGCAGCTACTAATTGGGTCAGCAGAAGAATGGCCTATCTCATCTCCTGACCTGAGGCATCTGGTGGAGGGACTAGGGGTGCTGGAGCTAAAGTTAAGGCTCCCCTTTGATCCTCTAAAGTGGGCGAAGTATGGGAAAACTGAAATAGGGCCTTATTTTGGGGTTCACTCTCCTCCATATTCATAGACGGCTCCCGTTCAAGCCCTTCTTCAGCCACTATCTTGCCCTTCTGGGCTGCTGTAGCTTTTCCTTTCATCAGCCTTGCTGAAACCATAACGCACCATTAGGGAGGAGAAAATCTTATAACATGGCTCTATGGCACGATCTAATAAGAAGAAGAATGGTCATTTTTCCTAAATGCCCCGCAGCTTCTTATTTATAAGTGTGGCGCGCTTCACACCCATAAACAAGACTCTACTAGACACGGCTCGTAGACACACCCTAGGACGGAACTGCTCTGATACCACTTTTGTCACGACCCAACTAGGGGCCATGACGGGTACCCGGAGGGCGACTACCGAGCGCCTCTCATTAGGCTAATCATCATACTCAACCTGAACATATATAATCTCCAAAGCAACCCATATCTATATACATAAGCCCTCACGGCTACAAAAATGATATACAAAAGTACAATGTGATTGTCGTGGGACATCAACAACCCACACGTACATATCTACGAGCCTCTACTAGAGTACTAGACATGAGGACGGGATAGGACCCCATCGTGCCCAAAATATATATACACAAAAGAATATGATCATAAGTAGCACCTCTGAAATAGTGGAGTGCTCCTATGAATCTGCTGATAAGCTCCTATGGATCCACACCATCTCCCTGTCTACCTGTGGGCATGAACACAGCATCCAAAAAGAAAGGACGTCAGTATGAACATTGTACTGAGTACGTAAGGCATGAATAATACTAACATGATAGAGAAATAATGGAACATAAGGTGAAGATACAACCTGCTTAACCTTTAAGAGAAACACATGTTATGCATATCATATATACCATCATCGTTAACCCGCATCCCGGTAATCATCGCACGCCGCCCACTAGTGGTGTCATGTCCGGCCTTCTAGGAACGGTGTAATCATAAGCAGCCCGCATTAGCGGTGACATGTCCGGCCATCTAGGCACGGTATAATCATAAGCAGCCCGCATTAGCGGTGATATGTCCGGCCATCTTAGTACGGTGTAATCATAAGTAGCCCGCATTAGCGGTGACATATCCAGCAATCTAGGCACGGTGGAATCATATCATCATATACATCTCATAAAGCATGCATTAGAACTCAAAGACAAACTATAACTCTATCGGGGTGACGTAAGGTCGAGAACCCCCGATTATATTATGGAGTAGGCATAATCATCATACCTCACCTTAAAAGATCTAGCATTATAAGGTGGGTCTAGCAATAGGGAGTAAGATCAAAGAATCGTATAATGATCATTAGCTTCATGGAAAATAATCTCATGAGCTTTAGAATCTCTAGACTTAAACTCATCATTATCATCATCATATTCGTAATATATCTCTTATCTTTATCTCATAAGTAGTTCTCAATAGTCATAGGCTTATAATTCTCGGAACGTAAGCGAGGTCATGGAAATATATAGAAAATGAGAATATAAGAGTCATGCCTTTATGAAAAGAAGGGACTAGCCTCACATACCTTTTCGTCTTTCTAACTTGCCGACTATACGCTTCCTTCCAAGTTCGTAATTCTACAATCAAAGGAATTCGTGCTAAGATTAGATAATCGATAACATACTTAAGCTTAAGCTAAAGCTAACGAAAATTGGGCAGCATTTCCTTTGTTTCTACAACTTCCTCCATATGATATAACAACTCCCAATTATCAATAACAACATTCATAATATCACAATCAATAACTTTGTCAAGTTCGACATTATCCAACTCTCACAATTTCCTCTCAAGGACATCCATAACCATGGTCATAATATAACATTACATTCATCCTCATATAATGTTTCTCCCATGTTCTTGATATCATTTATAACATAATTATCATTGTAACATGTCAAGAATTATGATTCATGTGAAGCTACTACTAAAAAATGCTACTATTCTCATATTTGTAACCCATCTTCTACTTCCTTCCATAATCCAAGTCTTTCAACCTCTGAATATTCTAAATAACATAAGATGATCATAAAACTTATTTTTGTTTATGTAGAAACGAGTTTTAGATGGAAATGGTTCACTTGAAGAAAACCCTAGCTTCTATTCCAAAGAGATTCCTTGCTCCCATCAACTCTAGCTATCATTCTTGCACTTGATTCTGCTACTTTTTGGTGTTTGATCCTTGATTTCACCTTAGGTTTGTCTTGGTATACTTGGAAGATGGTTCTAGGACTTTTGAGAGTGTGGAAGAAGTTGGAAATGAGAAATAAGAAGAAGGGTCGTGCATATATGGAAAAAGAAAATCTGATCCGACCCGAAACCTACGGTCTACTATACGGACCGTACAAATTATACGGTCCGTATAATTGGACCGTACATTTACTCCAGAATCTCATCGTCCTCTGGGAGAGTTCTACGGACTGTATACGTAAAGGACCGTACAATCCACAATTTCCCGAAACTTGTCCTCGTCATTTCGTTTCATCTCCAATCCTTATGGAACCTTTTTAAAACTTGTTTAACACTTCATTAAAAATCTAAGAGGAGTTATAACTCTTCTTTTTTACATCATTACGTTGACATTAACTCAGTGCTTTGCAAATCCTTTTCGAAACACAACGTATACTTCACCTTTCTTAACGAACTTTCTTATCTTACCTGAAACGTCTTTGGAATATTAATTAGAACCATTAAATACTACTTCTTACTTATAGAAACATCATATATTCTTACACTGCGTCAGTCTATCTACCATACGACGATATGAAATTTTTCGAGGTGTAACAGTGAGCATGGCCGTCTGCTACCTTGAAGACTTTTATATGTTTATGTCCTATATTATTCAGAGACATAAAAACTTATGTATTATTATTTTAGATTTGTACTATTTCCCCTTCTTAGATACTCTTGTGTTATTCAGACCAGACCCTGAGGGTGTTGTTATTGTTCCGCACTATCCTATTACTTCTATATCTATATCGTGAGACTTACGTATTTATCCTATTCCATTGCTTAAATTCATTCGTTTATATATTTATACATTTTTGGGTTGAGGATTCGCTTACTTAGGTGGAAAGGTAAGTGCCCACACGGCTTAGGCAAAATAGGTCGTGATACCCGGAATCGTGGATTGAGTGAGTACATGAACTTCGCCGGACCCCCATGGGTTGTGCTACCGGGACGTCGATACTTCCGTCCGGAGTACATGTGTACATGGAATTTCATTCTTACATCCTTGCATTGCATTGCATTATGATTTATATTGTGATGATCTAGTGATTTACTTGTGTTGTTTGGTTTCGGATTGGATATATTGAGACTTGGCACACTTGGGTTTAGATGCTTCCACCTAGGTGATGATGTGTACATGATTCTGACTTGTGTTTGACTTATACTTGTTGATTTATCTGCCTCTGTTACTTTATTGTCTGAATTATGCTAGCTATACTTAGTCAGCCTTTGATACCTACTGGTACTATGGTTTGTACTGACCTGCACTTGTTGCATTCTTTAATGAATGCTGAATTCCAGGTTGGATCTAGTTCTGTTTCTCGTGGCTGATAGTCGCCTCGAGAGTTGCTTAGAGTCTACAGGGTGAGCACGAGACGTTCGCCGCCTTAAAGAATCTTCTTATTTATGTCTTATTTCCTATTCCGAGACATAGTCGGACTTGATGTATTATTGATATTCCAGACTTGTAGATTTTAATGAGATGCTCTTGTATGACCAGACCAGATACTATGGCGAATTTCATTTACTTCCGCATTTTCTTATTTATATTGTAATTGCGAGACTTTCGCTATTTTACTTCTTCCGCTATTTTCTATTATTTGTGAATGCTGAGTTAAGGGTTTGCCTACCGAAGTGGGAAAGGTAGGTGCCCGCACGACTTAGTGAAATTGGATCGTGATAGTAAGGGTTGTAATTATCCCCCGAGAAAGGTGTTAGGCACCTTAGAAGGGATCCTCACAATGCGGTTGACATACAGGTTTAAAAAATTGTGCCTAAAAGCATCTATTTCCATAAAAATGTGTTTAAAGGGATATGTATAGAGTAAGGAAAATTTGGTAAAGTCTTGCCCTTGCTTGTTTATTCATGGCATGTTTTTTGAAAGAGATACTTAATAAAGACCTTATGTAATCATATTGATTTTTGGTAGAATTGGTTGAGTTTAACTCAAATGATTCAACTAGGGTTAACTAAACTTTAATACCTTTCTAGGCCAAACACTCCCAAAGTTTTCCTTTGAGTAGAGTTCCACTTAAATTTGGCCCAAATTAATAATAGTTAACATACATTTGGGTTAACTCAAGAAAATGGTTTAGTTTACCCCATTTGTTTTAAAAGGCATGGTTTTACAAATAAAGACAAGTCTTAACCAAATTCTCCTTTTGTTTCAAAACTACTTTGTACTCAAAATCCTTTTAAGAATTTTGAACAAAAAATCATTATCCTTATAATTATTTTCCTAAATTCAATATCTCATCCTAAGACTCAAACTGTTTTTACATACTTTTGGAGACACACAAAATCGGTTTCAAATTTATTTCTTTGCCAAAAAACAAGTTTCCACCTATTGAAATCGAGAACCGTTTTCGTCATTAAAGATCAGACTGTATCGGGTTAATTCATGGGAGAAAACAATTTAAGAGTTGGATTAAGTCTAGAAAAAGGGGTCTTTTACCAAACTAACGATCTTAGAATCATTGCCTACTCGGATAATATTTGGCGCGCGCGCCCACACACACACATATATATTTTGCGTCATTTCCCCTCAAATTCTTAGTACTTTAAGCACACATTTGATTCGAAAGTATTGTATTCGAGATTACGTTGCTGTGTTTGTTATGTTTAGGTACAACACAGAAGAGTGAAGGAATTCCGAGCATATTGGGTGAAATTGGGAAGCATTGTGCACGAAAACGAGGCGGTAAGAGGATCGTGAACACCACTCGAAAGAATCATTGAGCGCGCTGCATCGCAGGGGTGGTGCATAGGAAAGCAAGCTCTGTCTGATTTTTGTTCATGTGCCCCACCTGTCACAAGGGTGGCGCAGGCCCGAGATTGTTTTTCTATTTCGCGCTGAATTTGGTCCTAATTATCCCAGACTTAACGCTAAATTATAAATACAAGTTTTTAACATGTGAAAGATAGTTGGGACATATTTTGGACAACGGAGAAATACGTTTGGAGCTTTTGAGAGATTTACCATCGGTTTATCTCTTTTCTTATTTCTTTTAGTTGAATTTGTGTTTCAAAACATTGTTCGGATGCGTTGTATGAACATGGGTGGCTAAACATTTTTATTCTAAGGTTGTGGAAAAGACATGAAAGTTGTAGTTTGATAATCGTTTTTATCTATTGAAATTTCGATATTGGGTTGCTTTCTTCTTTGGCATGTGTCCCCTTATATCAAAACATGAACGAACGTCCCTTCATAACGACTTTATTCTTGATAGTTATAACTTTTCATGTTTAACATTCCGTTGAAATGTTACTTAAATGATGTTTATTCATGTTCTTGTGTTCTTATCATATGTATCCATATTCTTGAGTTTTTATTGCGGCTTACGATGACTAGTAGCTACATAATATTATTCAAAGATTTACCTACCTTACTTCATTTCGATAAGCTCAGAATGTCCTCCTAATGTTCCTCATGCATGTATATATATGTATATTATTTTATTACTTACCACTAAGCTATAATCGGTCAGGCAGGCACCTATTGTGTGCTCTTTCTCTCTCTATATATATGATTAGTTAGGTACGATATGATGATGATGATTACGCACACAGAGGCTGGTACAGTATGATATTACGCCCGTAGATGCTGGTATGATATGATATTACAGATGCAGAGGTTGTTTCTAGTACTTATCTGTACACTTGATGTTCTTTCATATGATTATTCAGTCTGCCTTACGTACTCAGTACAATCTTTTTGTACTGAATTCCCTTTTGCCGAGGATACTGCATTTGTTATTTTCCACATTGCAGGTCCAGATTTACAGGTTGACAGATTTCCTTGCTAGATAGTGCAGATACTTAACGGATAGGTTATAAGCTCCATTTCTATCTGGAGCTGAGTCAGGTCTAGTATTCTCATTGATATTAGAGATTATAGGTAGGTTAGGGCCCTGTCCTGATGCTTGTATTAGATTTTCAGTTATAGATATTCGTAGAGGCTTCATAGATAGTATTGGTGAGTTTATTTGTATGCAGTTGTACCTCAGTTGCATACATCAGGCCAATGGCCACATTTGTATACAGAAGTCATTACATTTCTCATTTATCTTTCAAGTTATGACAAGTAGCCCATTACAAGTATATAGTTGTTGCGTATAGAGCATAGTCCGTCCCATTTAGATTTGGGGCATAACAATGAGTGTGGCTGCAGTTGATAAATCATAGAATCATGCCGATCGACCATTACACTAACATCGCCAAAGGTAGGGTTTGCATGGTATACTTTTTCATGATTAGGCAGCCGGTGAACTTGGGGCATTAGATGCTGAAAGAGATGATACGAGTGCGTCAAAACAACCCCATCGACTATTCTTTGGTAATACCCATACTACATTGAGGATGAATATTGATGCCAACTTGAGAGATGCACGTGATTGGGTGCTTGAAGTACCAACCGATTTAATAGACATCTCCAAGGTCAAGGGGCCAGAAAAATTCGCCAAGATTACATTGACACCAGCGGAAGAGCGATCAGCGCAGTCAACCTTGATAACCCAAATCCATAAGATACATGTGCTGCAGTGCGAGACATCACACTTGCACCTCTCAGGGGTATATGCATAAAGCCCCACACACAGTTCACTCCCGGATGCTTCTAGGAGAAGAGGCCAGACTCCCCGAGGATGAGGATGTAAATTTACTCGATCTCATGGCGGCTGCTGATGAGGAATGTGATGAGGGGGAGTGGCATTCTAATGACGACCCTGATGATGATGATGAGCCTGGGGAATTCGAGGTGTTTGATGGCAAGGATGGAGATGGTGTCACCGAAAGTGATGATGATTAGTCCCTAGTGGGTCCCAATGAGTATCTCACCTTACTTTGCCCTTATTTACTCTTTATATGCATTGAGGGCACTGCATGATTTAAATATGGGGTGAGAGATACGTCTCGTGACAGGGATGATTGTGCCTTAGGAATTTTTACTTTTAGAAAAAAAAAAAAGGTTTAAAATTGTGAAAAAGTCAAAACGATTTTACCTTCTTTTTTATTTTCCATTTTTAGCTTGTTAGACCCTCATTAGCGGCATAAATCATCCGAGTAGTTTACCTTTTCGTCATAGGAGAGGCTTTTCTTGGCGATGGATGGATGGCGACCGTCTTGAGGGAAATTTAGTCCATAGGAAAAGAATTCAAGCATGTAAGACCATTCAAATACTAGGTGCTCGGGTTAGGTGAAATATTGGAAAAAGGAGCAATTCTCGGTTTTTATTCAAAAACATGCCTAGAAAACGGATAACCTCTCTTGAAACACATAGGTTTGCATTTTTTGACTCATGTGTAACCCATTTGGTTTAATTTGAATACGTGTGTTGTTGCTTGATTTGAGGGTCGATGTGGATCCGTCTGAGTTGATTATGTATCATGTGTGTATAAGGATATTTGTATGCTCCATGCTTTATATTGACGTCTGGAACTTGCCTGGTGTGTTCGCAAAATGAAATGAAGTTTGTTGTGTCTAGGAGGTGATAGAGACGTTTCTTTGTTAGCCGAATTTAGACTTCTCTTACCTGCCCTTACATGATATCTTAGTCAGCCCCTTTGAGCCTTTAGCTTTTTCTTTAGTAGCAGTCAATGAGTCCCTATCCTTTTTGTTCTAATTGATCTTAACTTGATCCTTTTTACTGCTTGAGCACTTTAAAAGATAGGTTGATGTAATTTGAGTTGAAAAGTGATAAAATGGGATGATGTGTTGAATGAAACCCGAGGGAAATATACTGGTGCATCTGTTCAATAAAGAACTTTCTTGCTAGTTGGGAATGAAAAGAAAAAAGAAAAAAAAATGAGGTAGAAAAAATCTTTAAAAAAAAGTTTCTCGAAGAGTTAAAGTTTCCTTTCTAACTTTATATGTCAAATGAAAAGTAGTGTGATTGGTATTGATGGGTGTTTGATTTGAGAAGTCGGGTTGGTGAAGAAATGGTGATAAATGATTATGTTGTGTGTATTAATGTTCTTAGGTAGGATAGTCACTATTTCATCCAAATGATTCCTACCCGTCCCTTAGCCTACGTTACAACCCCATAAGTCCTACTCAATCCTAGGCTCGAAGTAATTATATTAGTGAAGTGGTTACACTAAAGGAAAGCTAATGGTTCGTCGTATGTTGCATGTCATGTTCTTTGTGAGAGGATGTGGTTTTCTTGATTCCATGTCCATTGAAATAATTAAATTTAGTTCTTGTGAGATATATGAACAACTGCCTTTCCGTGAGGGCACATAGTTAATAAAAAAATTGGTCAAATGTTGGGTTCTCTGTTAGGTAACATAACTGTTTTTGCTTGAATTGGTGTCTCTGAGTTCGTTTTTGAAGATAAGTCATTTTGAGGAGGTTGTTTGTGAGCCTTGAACACTAAAACTTTATGTGGTCGCATGACTAAAGTGTGAATTGGCTTGATATTTGATTTGTGACGTATTTTGAAATAGTCGTATTAGCCGAAGCCTGAGTAGACCTGTTCGAATTGGCATAACTTTGGAATGTGTGATAGATTAGTGGTTGATGGTTGATTGCCCGAGGGCGAGCAAAGTCCAAGTGTGGGGTGTTGATATTTGGCACAAATATCTATACTATGAGTGATTTCCCCTTAAATTCTTAGTACTTTAAGGACACATTTGATTCGAAGGTGTTGTATTCGAGCTTATGTTGCTGTGTTTATCATGTTTAGGTACAACATAGGAGAGTGAAGGAATTTCGAGCATTTTGAGTGAAGTTGGGAAGCATTATGCATGAAAACGAGGCCGCAGGAGGATCATGAGCACACTTGGAAGAATTACTGAATGCCCATGCGTGATTGACGTACGTCGCAGGGGTGTCGCATGAGAAAACCACCTATGTCTGATTTTTGTTCATGTGCGCCAACTATGCGTCGCAAGGGTGGCGCAGGCCCGATTATTTTCCTATTTTGTGCGGGATTTGGTTCTAATTATCCCAGACTTAACCCTAAACTATAAATACAAGTTTTTGACGGGTGAAAGATGGCTGGGATATATTTTGGACAACGAAGAAACGTGTTTGGAGCTTTTGAGTGATTTGACCACCGGTTTATCTCTTTTCTTATTTCTTTTAGTTGAATTCATGTTTAAAACATTATTTAGATGCGTTGTATGAACATGAGTGGCTAAACACTTTTATTCTAGGGTTGTGCTAAAGACATGAAAGTTGTAGTTTGGCAATCTTTTTTATCTATTGAATTTCCAATATTGGGCCGCTTACTTATTCTTGTGCATAATTGTTTAATTATCTGGCTAATAGTTGAACCTTATCTTTGGCGTGTGAATTGAACTTGAGAAAGGAAATTTGCGTGCATAAATAGAACAGGTAGAGCTTGTTTGTGATCCCCTTGAGCGTAATCATTTCCCTATTGAGGATAGAGATATACCTCTTAGCCTCGCTTTGTTGAATATGGAGATTTAAATGCATTTGTTATTTTCTGATGATCATAGAGATATAGGCGTTGGAGTAACTTGAATAGACGTGAGCAATTCGAGAGATACTTATAAAGTTAATATTAACCCATCAACTGGTAACCCAAGAAATAAATAGGTAGAACGATTAGACGGGTCAACTGGATTGTCAATCTCCATAACCCTGGAACTCTTTCTCGTCTGATAACCCATTTCCATAACCTTGGAACTCTTTCTCGTCTGATAACCCATTTCTCGCTAGTTCTAAATTATCGTTTTAATATTTTCTTTTAATAAGTACTTTAGTTACAATAAACTTCAAAGTGGTTATTTTCTTTAATAGTTACAAGTTGAACTCGAATTAGACAGTCAATTAAGTTAAGTCTCTGAGGGTACGATATCTGGACTTCACTCCTATATTACTTGACGACCACGTATACTTGCGTGCCCATTTAGAAGCAACATCGGAATTTCAAATAAGTCCAAGAAGGATTTCAATAATACAAGTATTCTTACAAATACATACATATAATATAAAAACAATAGCATGAATGGACTAATGGGTTTACTAAGCCCATCAACACAAATGTTAACAATTTTTACCCATTGTTGGGCCTTATTTTCTGCGGCTAACTCTATAATAGTGCATGTTGGGCCTCAGCCCAACGAGATAATCCATAAGATACTGGGATAGAGTCCATTTTGGTTCCCGAATAGGTTTGTCATGCAAGGGAAAAAGGAAGAAAAAGGCCAGAAGGTATCTTTGCCAACTAGGCAATATACTAGAGAGACTAAGGCATATTATCACTTAATACACACAATGAAGCCCCGGTATACACCATGTAAGTAACTAGTGTACTGTATATACACTTCATAGAATATATGTGTACACGTTGCATACTAGTAGTACCTTGGGGTATATCTGGTTATAAATGACTTTCTTGTAAATAAAAGGAACAAGAGAAAGTAGACTTAAAAGAAACATAAAATACAACCAGGTATACACTGAATATTCGCAAACATACAGAGGGTATACACTGGTATACTCAAAGTATACCAAGCGTATACACCTTTGTATACTTGCAATGTTCAGGGTATACTGGGCTTATGCTTCAAAGACATTAAAAATAAGGGAAGAAAGGAAGAATGTCACACCCTAATTTCCGGTAGGGCATGATGGGCACCCGACCCTTACCTAGGACCGAGCGAACCCGCAGACTTTCGTAATACACATAATCATACTGGGCCCGCAAAACATGTTACAATGCGAAGAAATTTTTTTCGAAAAACAAACATGCCTTTCATCTTTTCAAATCAAATAAAACTTGCGACCGTACAAAATCGTAACATAATGCATACGATAAATCGGCTTACATAGCCGATTACAAAATGAACAGAATAATGCATAACAACATATCGGCTCGCCTAGCCGCTTACAATTGACATATTACATACATGACCCTGTCTGCAAAGTCCCTAACATAACCCAAATACCAGAACATAAATGCTCGGACTCGGCAGCACTCCGGGAAAAAGTGGAGTTCGCCAATCCAGCTGGAACATCTTCCACTAGAATCCTCTTACTCATCTGTGCACCTGCGCAGCATGAAACGCAGCCCCCGAAGAAAGGGGGTCAGTACGACATATGTACTGAGTATGTAAAGCAGAAGTTACAGTAAACAGAACCGAACCACAATCGAAACAGAAGTACAGAAAGTGGGCATAATAACCAGCATACCAAAGTGCTCGCATCTGAAACACAAACCGTACATCAGAGGTACAAAAGACAAATACAATAACCAGAATGCCCAAAATTCTTACTCCTGAAACACAAATCACGCATAATCATCATACACATACCGTAACGCATCATAACATCATGACCGGTCATATGAGATGCCATTAACCGATGTGGGATTGGCCTAAACCAATGTAAACCAAAGGGGATTTGCCTAAACCAGTGTGGGATTTGCCTAAACCAATGTGGAATTTTGCATTATCATTGGGTTTGCCCCACCATTGGGTTTGCCCCACCACCGGCCCTGATACCAACAGATCATATTCCAGAATCCATACATATAACATATAACATAACATATACACACGATGCCGGCCGAAAGGGGCTCGGCATACCGTACATATCATAACACTATAATACATACGCGGTTCCCGACCGAAAGGGGCTCGGCGAACCGGACACATCATATTCCAGAATACGCATCGGTAAATCAGACCATCATATCATATCAGACTTCGTATCACATCATGTTTCGAAATACACATCATACTTCAGAATACACATCATATTTCAGAATACACATCATATTTCAGAATACAGCATAGTGTGCCCGATAACATAACCGACCCGGGACTTGGCGAAAAATGTAACAACAGAATGCACGAGTAGAATCGTGAGTAACCAAATATAGTTTAAAACATTTTCAAAGACCCAATAGATTAATCAAACGAACCATCATTTATAAGCCAAAACAGTAGTCAAATCAGATTTCCTTCCGAATATCCCTCGGGAACATGTCAAACCGAACTTCAAAAACCATAGTCACGTATCAAAATTACATACGTAAAAATCCTTATTTCAGACTCAACAGATGAATATATGATCATACTCGGGGGTCGGAAAAATAGTTATATTAAATTCTTTCAAAAATAGGTCATTAAAACCAAACATAGAAACCCGATCCGGGCCCGCCTATGAAAATCAAAGTCCTTACTCGTCATGAAATCATTTGCGAAGAAATCAAAGCGATCCGAGCCCTTCCTTGAAAGTTACGGGCGTTCGTAGTTTCGAAATCATTTAGGAACAGATCTCTTTTGAAAACAAAACTCTTTTGAAAACAGAACTCTTTTGCAACCTTAAAAATTTAATCATACAAAAGACATAAGGATCATAATTCGACTGCATTAAGGATACGAATATCAAGAAACAAATAAGAACCGTTCACACAACATTTCAAACTCAATCATATCAAAAACATACGAACCATAGCCTGACCATACTAAGGATACCAACATCAAAAGCAAATACGAATCACAAACATACTCGAAACTTAAGAATGGAGTTACCCCGAGGCACAAATCATGTCATACCTTAATCCCGTCTAAGACATGCCAAAAGAAAAGAAGGGTAAGCTTCACATACCTCGGTTGCTTCCTAAGCTGATCCAAACTCAAGTCTCGGCTTCTCAAAATCTACAACACGTCATTTGATATCAACATTAGCCATAAACATCGAAGAATTCAATTCCAAGCCATTACTTTTTCTACAGAATTTTGGGCAGCATTTCCCCTATAACTTGGACATCCCCGAGAATTTAACTCGGCCAAATCATTATCAACAATACCAACAACACAATAGCAATACCAATAAGCAATTCCAAACGCATTCTAACATTAATAATCCCTTTCCACATCATTCGACAACATTCATATATATTCAATTCAACTACATATATCCAAACTAATATCAACGATCGCCTATTCAAATAACAATCCAAAACCTTTCAAACACGATTCAAGAACATTTCCAACAACCCGCATAATATTCCAAACAACCAATCCAATGCACAACCTTACCCGAAATCATTCCAATTCAACAAGAACATCACCAACAAAATTTTTTCTTCCAAACTCATAAACTATGGCAACAATCCATTCGTTAACAACTTCATTTTCATAAATTCAAGAAACCATATTAATATCACATTATCGTCCAATTCAGCCCACATGATTATATCTTCAACTTGGCTCATTAAAACTTCACTTTTCATCATAGAATCCACAACACAACATTCCAACCATACTAAATAAATTTAGTTCTTCACTTCTACACTACACTACACATACACGGCCATAACACAACAATTACAACTTTAACTTGAATCACTCAATACCTTCATTCTCATCATAAAACACATAACCACATCAACCAAAATTCTACACAAAATTAGTTCAACATACCTATGCCAAATCTGCCCATTTTCGGCCACACATCACATACATAAATTCCATGATTTCTATCCATTTCTACACACTACAACAACACCCAAACATGCTAATACAATTAATTCATCACTCGCACACCATTACACACCCACGGCCAAACATCAACATCCATATTTTCATGATTTCATTCACTTCCACACTCCACAACATACACAAATCATCCATAACACATGAAAAAGGAGATTAAATCTCACCTTTACCTCTTAGCTTTCTACTTGGCTAGGGTTGGTGGTTTGCAAAGATGAATGGATGGATTACTCCAACAACCACTCTATGTTAATAAGGGCCTTCCACTTAGTAGAAAAGCTACAAGAAATTTTTTTTTTGATGGAGAGTTTTGGTCTTCAAATTTCCATGGACATGGCCGAATGGTTGCTTGCCTTTGGTTCTCCAAGCTTCTTGAAAATTCTAAGGATGGAGATGAGGAAAATAAGATGACTTAGTCATCTTTTACTACATATATAATTCATCCACATGGCCCTATGGCCCACACACACACATGGCCTCATATGGCCATTTTCATGAAATATTATCTTTCCAAAATTTCACTTCTAGCCCTTAATTTTCATGAAATGCTCAACTTTTCATAATTCACTTTTAACCCCAAATTTTCCTTATTCCAATTTTACCCTTAACATTCCATACCAATTAAAAAGATGAAAATATGCAACTTGTGCATTAACACAAAATCAACAAAGCCGGAAATTAAAAGTCTTGTCCACAACTTGTCGCTACCAACTTAAAATATTTCAACGTACAAAATACGGGATATAACAAAGAAAAATATCAATCAGACAATACAACAATACAACCTGATATGCTTTGTATACAGGAGATAAACAATGTATATACTCTTACATACTTAGTGGTATACAAAGTGTAAAAGGTGTATACACCTCTGTGCCTCAGCAGTATCATATAGCATACCAAATTGCACATCCCCAATACCAGAAATAGAAATGAAGAAATAGGATCTAAGTAATAATGTTCCTTAATACACAAGTTCAAAGAAAATTAAATATCACTTAAATGAACAGATCTAAAAAAAACAGTGGAGATTTGTATATGTCTCATGTACTCAATCATTTGACATAATCATGAATAAAACAACATATGATCGCCATATTTGAACAAACATATAGCCAAAGACGCACTCACTCTTAGTCAGAAAAAGGATCAGTTTGGCCAAGAAAAGGGGAAACATACTCAGATGCCCAACATTCAGCAGTTAGTGTAGTATTCCTAAGTAATTCAGGGCAAAGGGGAAAACCAAGAAGGCAATATACCCAATATATGCCCAACATACTACTTATTGTAAACACATCCTATATCCTTCTAAAGCATATAAACATATCATGACCTACTATCTAATCCCATGGACTATTTGTAATGATTTTCAACCAAGAAGTAATCCAAATACACAATCAAATTCTGAATCTAGACAGAGAAGATAGTCAAATGCATATGAATGGCATAAAGTGTGTATTTAAGACTCTTCAAATAGCTCTCAGTAGACCAAACAATGAATGGTAAGTCCAGGAACATAGAAGAAAATAGGGGATAAACATTGGCAGTTTTACATACTCAGAACAGAAAAAACAACATGAGGTGACAAATTACTTTTAATCAAATCCTTCTCATTTTACTATTTTAGTTTAGCATGAATGAGGAAGAAGAGCATTCCGGATACAAGAGAGAGCTTAAATCCACACAGAATAATAAAGCAAGACATCCGTATAAACTAACTCATTTTTTAGCTCAAACCTAGTCCAGGATTTGTATGTTATGTTTTAGTATTTCAGAGTCTAAAGGGGGAACAAAATCAGATTCTTGATTCTTAATTCTCATGAAAATGAATTTAATTCATTTGTCACAATAATATACAGACAGAGTGTCCGACAAGTCAGGAAAGAAGCAATGATATATTCCGAGACAAGAGCAGACCATAATAGGGCTGAGTAGAGGTACTCAAAGCCCCATCTTGATCACATTACCTCAAGACATAAACTCAGTGCATTTCTCCCAAACCATGTGACTCCTCTTTAATAGATATACAGGTTAATAGGGAAAGAGGATCATATTTCATGAACAAGGGGGATACCTAAAGAAACACAACTAGATCATACAAGTCTCAAAAATACAAAATTTTCACAATCTAAACTCATAAGCAGTGATGTATAGCAGCGATGTCACGACCCAACTCGTGGGTTAAGAGGGTACCCACACAAACCCCCTTAGTAGGCGAACCCTTCCCTTATCCAACATCCATTCCAACATGAGTAAAATAAATAAGAGGAATAAACATTCTCATAATATAAATAACCATTAAAGCGGAATACTAATACATAATCCCCCAGGATCTGGTCTGAATAGTACAAGAGCTACTAATACAAGTCCAAATTATACAAGTCTGAACTAATAAATCTGTCTCAGGATATGAAATAAAGATAGTAGGATAGAAGAATCTCTGGGCAGTGGATCAGAACATGGTTCACCCTGGAAACTCCAACTGACTGCCTCAGGAAGCTTACCCACGAGGGCCTGATGTGGAATCTGCAATAAACTCTGCAGTCAGAAAAGAATACAGCAAGATAGCATCAGTACAAACAAGTACTGATAGGCATCATAGGCTGACAATAATTAGTTCACATATATGAAGAAAGAAATCAATACATAGGCATATAAGCATTCAAATATAGTCACTAAGCACATCCAGGTAAGACTTGGAGTAATATGAACCATGATAGATCTCAGTAGTCTACAATCATAGCCTAGTCAGAACCCTCTAGTCCTCGAATCCATCAAGTGTCTAGGTAACTGATTAACCGGAACACATCAACTCAAATGAATCATCAACGAAGGAATCAATGCGGAAACGTACTATGTAATACAATAAATGCAACACCCAGAATCAGTGATATGAGTGGAGGTAATATGAATGCAGGTGCGATGCAATGCACTGGCCAATTGTCTCATACCGTACACACATTCTACGTGTGGAAAACCTCCACGTTTTGATAGTCATGACCCATGGGAGACCCGCAAAGTGCATGTACCAGTCACTCCGCACACAGCGAAGAGGTGATTTCCACAACACAAGCCATTTCGCACATAACCCAAAGATGGCTTCCTTATAAAAACTGTCCATAGTCACTCTGCACACAGCCCCAGAGGTACTTTTATCCTTCACTTTCTTATCATACATTTCCATAATCTTTTTCCATCAAGTTCTCCATTGTAACCACACCATATTACCATGAGAAATGGAGGATGAAATGCATGCATGAATGTTGAATTCAACAATAATCATGAGGGTGAATAAACATAACAACATCCGTAGATAAACTACCAATACAAACTTATTCCCAAATCTGTGCAATGCCACGTCCAGAACAGTTTCCCTTCGGACCACATAGGTAACATCAAATAATATATGCAAGAGATGCCATATGAAATATGCATGTAGCAAACACCACAATAAGAAGCCTCTGCTATTTCTCTTCCTCACACTTCATCATTAGTATCAATCACAGTTCATATCCATGTATTATGTAAAAATAGGTATAAATGTTATACATGATATCAATATCAAGTGTAATCATATCAAATCTGATTTGTGCCTCTCAATGAGCAGACATTACAATAACAATAATGAATCTAGTTCTTCCTTTATCTATGTAAATGACAAGATATTTGAGACACGAATGTATCACAACCATAACATAGCAAATAAGCAATAAGACCAACACCACACACATGGCAACAAGACAAATCACAATAAACGAGGCGACAAGCCCACAAAGTCATCAACAATACCAACCTAAGAATATCCATCCCAACTTCACTTCATTCCCGAAGGCTTAACATGCTTTCTCCGTCAATAACTAACTTCTACATATGCTTCGCTAACTGAAGTCTAGCCGAAAGGTAAGCCGTAACCTACCTCAATGCCGAGCTGGTGCGACGAACCCCAAGAAAATGCCTTTAACTTTCAAAGAGACTCAAAGTGATCGTTGTCTATCAAATAAGAATTCTACGTCAAAATACGAATCTATGGATACTCATTTTGTCATACTTTTACCCGGAACCCAAATATGGACCCAAAATAGTCAAACTCGAGCCCTATGGGAAAAACCATAATTTCATTAAAAAAAAATTGGGTTCAATATAGTCAAAATATTACTCTACCAGTCTAAATGATTCCAATGATACCCATATTGCTATTCTTTAATTCGAAATCCTAAAAACGAACCCAAAAAGGTAACCTTGGGTCCACAAGAGCAAAACTAGAATTTTGGCATAAATTCACCTTACCCATAGTCTAAATAGTAAGAATCTTAAAAATATTTGAAATCCATTCACAAATCGACCTTCAATTTGATAAATTACTTGAAAATCCAATTTCATCAAAAATTCCAATTTCTAATATCAAATCATGATTTCTACGATGAAATTACGAGTTAATCAAAGGTAGAATGGTAAAAAGGAACGTTAGAAACTTATTTCTTAAAGCAACTTAAAAAACACCCTTGAAATCACCCAAGTTCATCCATGAATAGATTCCCAAATCAAGAATTCCATTTCCATATCCTTATAGCTCAAAACCCTAATTCCCCAATCAAATCATGAAATAAACGCTAATAGACCAAGGGAATTATGGGGAAATCATTAAAATGAAGATTAGAATCTTACCCTCTCTTTGAATAGAGAAAACGCCGCGAAAATCACCCAAATCGGAGCTCTAGAACTCAAGATATGCTCAAAATACTAAATGGACGAAGTCAGAATTTTTATACAAGGATTTTTCGCTTTAGCGATCAGATTTTCGCTTCAAAGAACCGGAATGCACTTTAGCGACCACTGGTTTGCCCCAGCGACCACAGTAGAACCAGCAACAGCCCAAACTTCATTTTAGCACCCGAAACTCATTCGGAACCTCCCAGGCACAAAGCATATATGCGTTTTGATGATAAAACATGCTACAAACCTGATCGTGCACTCGGCCCAAAATAGGTCTATTTGACCGGGTCAACCCCCAAATGGCCAAACTCAAGTTAACCAAGGGTACAAAATGCTCCTGAATGCCTTAGGAACTAAGCCAAATATCCCATCAAGTCATAATCGACCCTCCGGACCTCGTGGAATAGACGAAATTTTAAAAAAGGTCCGTTTACCCAAAAGTTAACTATTGGTCAAACATTTTTCACTTTAAAGCTCCAAATTCCTCAAATCACACTAAGACTCGCCCGATGACCTCGGGAACCGTGTTGCCCATCCCCGCGGGACAAAATCATACTAACAAGGCTCGGGGAAGGGTCAATAAGGGTAAATTGATCAAAAGTGAAATAATGACCAGACAGGTCGTTATCAGATACTAATTAAACAATCGTTCATCCTCGAATGAAGACAGAGATTACGAAAGCCGACAGTAACCAATGAATCTTTATTATAACCACACGGAAGCCTCCACGATAAGAAGTACGACACAATTACTACCCGTTCACCTTAACAGTCAGAACTTTCTTTAATTTAGCTCAAAGATCCAATTTTCCATACTCGAACTACTCTCATAATTGATCCCCGGTTATAAGAACCTTTTTTGCTAGAGTCCTCTGATTCGATAAAACCACACCTCTAAACGTGATCGGTAGGTCCCATAAACATTTCCCTAAGTAACACAATCCTTTAGATATAGACACAACCGTAGCCCACTCTGAACCGATAAAATATTCTGATTGCGCTAACCTTTCTTTCACACCTTCTAAAGCCATTCTTTGCACCACAGTTTCTTAGAAACACATAAACACATGCCACTAGCCCGAAACCATGACTTACTCTTGCTAAAAAAAATTCTTGCTCCATCTGAGAACTCTAAGTAATTCCATCAAAATTGATCTTGCTTTAGCCGATATCGCTAGGTCCAAGTGTGTTAATTCTGTAACCCAGTGTTGAAACTACTTTAGCCAAAACCCATCGTCTAAGCCTTCATAAATCTTCGAATCATCATACTGGAAGCATACCCACTGATTACCTTCCCGAGTCCACACCCGTAGAGAACCATTTACTGCTCACAACCATAGTACCTCCTCAAATCTACTCGCAAACCCCGATAAACTCGGTAAAGCTATCATACCTTAATTCTGAACTAAAACCCCTAAGTCCTTCTAGAATTATAAACATAGCCCACCAAGCTCTAATTGAACAATTCTGATTCGGAATGAATACACAAACCCCTAAATACCACCAATAGTCACCCGAACTGTCTCCCAACTTTCTGAAACCAATCGCAGACCTATCGCACCTCTGTGGCGACCAATTTTGATCTTTTTCTCATGCATAATCAATCATGTTCATCACCCTCGACTCCAAAAGATGAGTTCTATGCAGGTTTTCAACTTAGTATCGAAGAACTATACCTTGTGATCGCAATCTTTATGTTTTTGAACCTTCACCCGATACACAAATCTGATAGACCCCATGAACTCTAAATACATCAAAATCTCCTTGTGCTTCCCCTTAACTTGCTCACGATTCTGAATGTTTGAACGCGAAACCTGTGGCCTCATTTAATACATCTTTAACCATCGAATCTCATTTCAATCATCAAAACTTCACACATGGATTTATGCCGATGAAATCCCCCTTTTTGATGATGACAAACCCTATGCTCTTTACACTATGTACAACCTATTCCAAACATCTCATAACCAAGTATTTGAGCTTTATAATTATAGTAAAGCAGGTTAGCAATTGAGTCAAAAAGCATAAGCATAAGCACACAGTTAATTAATCTCCCCACTTTTGGCATCATTAATTTTTTTTATCCAGATCACTTTAGTTTCAAATGAGTCTGCAATACGTTACTCTTGGCCACTAGGCCTATCTCATGTACACATACAGCTAGAATTAGTAGTCAACCAAGTTCATATTAGAGATATTCAAATCACATAAATAAGGCATAATTTCATAAGATAACAACTGTTTTTCATTTAACTTTGTAAAGTACAATTCCAGCCCCTTGATTGCAACTGTACAGACAGATCAATTTCGATACTTAGAACTCAGACAGGCTAGGATACATTTTTTAGGAAACACTTTAGGGAAAGGGACTGTGACCGGGGTGGATTCTACACTCTAAGACTAGTAACTAATGAATCCTATGCTGAGCTGATCGCAGTGTCTTTGAAGAAGAGAGGAATATGTTTTTGTTGGGTAGATCCTTCAAGAAACACCACATTTATTCAACTTTCCCCCCCACGAAAATCCACCATCTTTTCCCACTATTTTCCCCATATAAGGACCAAACTTCGGACTTCTTTTCTTTTCCAGATAGTGGACGGTTCTTCTCTATTTTCTCATTCCTTATTTTTTCCACGAACCCTTATACCTCCTTCATTTGTTTTTCCCAATAGGTATCCGATGTTAACTTGGATTGAACTTGTAATGTCTAGCAACTCATTTGCTTGAAGAGTTGTTATGACACTAATTCCTTTCGTATTAACCCCTGTATTAGGTTCTTTAGAAATTTCCCCCTTTCTATATGCTCCAACCTTTTTTCTTTTCCTTTTATCTTTCCAGATGAGTACATTCGTATAGGAAGAAAAATGGATGGTTGATGATAGTGAGATGGAGTGTGATATCAAGTTTGGTTGAGTCATAGAAATACATGGTGAGCCTAGGGATATCGGAGAAGGGAGAGGAGAAAGGCATTTCTCTTTTCTCGAATTTGGTGTTGTGATGAAGGAGAGAGTTGAGTGAATGAGATTTTGAGGATTTGTTAATGGTTTAATTAAAGGTAAGGAGACAAGGTAGGTGGTGTGAACAGAGGAGGTGAAAAGTCATTCTGGAAGCGGATTGATTTGATTGCTGCCGTTTTTAAGAGGGGTCATGATGACTCTTTCTCTTTTCTCAAAGTCTTTTAACATTGGCTAGGTTCTTGAAAGGGTAGGTAGAACAGGTTGTCCAAGTTGTTTCATGATCTAAATGTACAATTAATTGCAAGGGATGGAACACATACCTGAAGAAATAATGATTAACCATGTGCAATCCTGGTCTGTAACCCAGTTGTTGTGACAAAATACCTTTGTAAAACTAATTCGAGATCATGAAATTGTTAGGGTATGGACACATAATCAAATGTACAAGACTGAGTAATATATTTTATGATTTCAACTTTGAAGTATTCAATTTATCTGAACTAAGGATTCTAGGAAATTTTTTGAGGAAGACTGTTATCATCATACTTTTAGCATAGTCTTTATCTCAACCCTTTATCAACTGTCAGCAGTTCAATTTTTGACTGACATCATATGAGTATTCAATTTTGAGGTCACTTGACAATTCCTTGCTTTCTTGAGCCTGGACCTATTCAAACTACCAATTCCCCTGGTATCTCTTTTCCATTTCTTCCAACAGGTTCTCAACCTGTTTTTTCTGCAATGCTCTTGAGGCCTTTCCTTGAGATTCATCTTCTACAGTTGCTGAACCTTGTTTTCCCCTTGTCAGTGTGCTTTCCACAAAAAGTTGACAAATGTGCTAATGAACCCATTTCCTCTGCATGATTCCTTGAAGATTCCCCCTGTCTGAGTGCCAATATGTCTGATTGCTGCTTGTTATATGCTTAATTCATATTCCCTTTTTCAAAATATTACGGATGAAAGGAGCTTCTATGTGAATTGTCCCCGTATCTTGAGCAAAACTTGAGTTTGTGTTCTTTGTGCTTTCTCCCTTTCACTGCAACTGCTAGGTAATCAGAGATTAATTTTAGGAACCCATACTAGCTTGGGTCCTTTTCCTTATACAAAAGGGTGAATCAAATCTTTCTTCATCCATTCTAGTATAGCCTAAGTGAATCTATTTCCTACCCCTGTTTCAAACTTCGTTGATATTTTCTTGGTCTGTACTGAAGTCTCATGAAGTGACCCCTTCCTTTTACCTGTTATAGTCAGTTTTGCATATATCATCCTTCTATTAACATGCCTCATCACAATCTTATTTCTAGTACTATATGCATCTCTTCTTGTCCATCTTGAGAATACATAAGGAATCCAGTTCCTTTTTATTGTATCACTAGTCCTGAGAGTCTTAGGATTCCTATATCTCGATGTGTGCTCTTTCTTTTAGCTTAGAGGGTAGGTCATATCTCTTCTTCTCCTATGAGGAGGCATGTAGGGGAACCTGTTCTCGTTTCCCATTTCATTTGTCTTAAGAGATCAGATGTCTCTTTTGGTGGTCTCAGATCCTCTCCCTAGGCTAGCAAGATGAGTCCTATTTCTCATTATCCCTACTGCAGGCATATATGGGGACTTGTTTTCTATCCCTGTTCTATTTGTGTTCCCCCTTTTAGCTCCTCTGTCAGATGCTTTTAGGTTCCTCTCTGTATGCCTTATACTCAATGGGCACTTGCTTTTAGGTTTTCCAGTTTTACCACAAAGAGTGCACAATTCCTCTATTGTAGATTCCCTTCTTATATGTTCCTTGTTGTACCCTAGTGTAGTGGTTGCATTACGTGTTTGACTCGTACGATTTGAGAGCAGATGTGATAATTGTGCCCAGCGACTGACTCCTTCGAGATCTTTTCTCATTCTTTCTAAGTCAAGGCAAAATTTTATGGATTTTTCTCTCTCAGAGTGCACCTCATTTTTCATTCTTCGATACTCAGTTTCCAACTCCAATTTCTCCTTGTTAGTTTTTTATTCTCCATTTGTTATCGCTTTTTGCTTATGAATTTCTGTACTAAGGGACATGACCAAGGCATCTCATTGACTGACCTGTTCTTTTAGTAAGCTAACTTCCTTCTCAGCTTTTATTTTACTAGCCTCTAACTCAATAGATTCATGCTTCAAACTCGTGAAGGCGTTGAGTAGCTGAAACCTTTTTGTACTCATATCTTGATATTTATCAATTCGAGTAATCATTAGGGAAGTGAGCCTTTTCTTTGAGAATATGTAGAGTTTATCTTTTAGGTCAAGAACATTTACCTCAGATTCTTCAGCCGTATTTGATTCTGAGTCTCCAATAGCCACCAGAGCCAGGTGATTAGCTTCATTCTCAAATTTTTCGTTAGAGTTTCAACTCCATGCAATTTTCATGGCCTTTTACCATCCAGGACCCCATGGTGGGCAATTTTTTATCCTTATATTTGGCTTTCCATTTGTAATATCCTTGTTAGGTTCATGAGCTTGAATCGAGGAATTCCAAATTTCCTTAGCACTTGAATATCGAGCGATTTTGTTGTATTCTTCGATCCCCAACCTGTAATATAGAATGTGTAATACTTTATTGTTTAGTTCCAATATTCTAAAATCATCAACAGAGAATTCTTCTTGCGTCTTAATTTTTCTTGAGCTATCAGGTCTGGTTGCAATGGGGACTAGTGGTCCTCGTGTGGTGATTAACCAGATATCATAGTCCACTCCCATCAATACATTTCCATGTGGTTCTTCCACAGTGCAAAGTGTTCTCCATTGAAACATGGGACCTGTCGATTGATCTTCCTTCATTGAGTTATGTAGATGGTGCAAATTTCTTCATGATCTTCTCCCAAGGTGTTAGCCTCTTTGAGGAGAACCTACTCTGATGCCACTTGTTGAGTTGCATGACCTATTTACTATCTTATGTCATATCCAATTTTCGCTTGTGGGATGGAACACGTTACTCTACTTGTTTACGCTAGCTTTTTGCAGAATATAAACAACAGGTAAGTAAAGAACACTATGATTTTTAGATGGAAACCACCTGGCTCACAAGGACGATAAAAACCTTGATTTTCCTCGAACTCCACTACAATAGCGAGCCTCTGCAAATTCAAGTCACAAACTCTACAACCTAGGAACTAATCTCTAATCCCTATCTTACTAATCAACCTCTAACTGGTAAGCAACCTTCAAGTTGACCTCCAACTTAAATATTAATTTACAATGTTTTGTATCTAACTCTATGCTTCTAATAAAGTGGATAAAGATACAACTCGATAAACAACCTAATACAACCTGATCCGTCGATTCTGAGAAGTCCTGTTACACCTCAAAAAATTTCATGTCGTTGTGCGGTAAATAGACTAATGCAGGGTAAGATGTATATGATGTCCCTACAAGTAAGAAGGGGTACTTAACGATTCTAATTAAGATTCCAAAGACATTTGAGGCAAGAGAAGAAAGTTCATTGAGGAAGGCGAAGTATAAGTCGTGTTTTGGAAAGGTTTTACAAAGTACCGAGCTAATGTTTATTTAATAATGTCTTGAGGAAGAGTTATAGTGCTTCTTAGATTGTTAATTAAGTGTTAAACAAGTGTTAATAAGGTCCCATAAGGATTGGAGATCAAACGGAACGATGAGAACAAGTTCGGGAGGAAGGTGAGTTATACGACCCATTATACGGTCCGTATAACTTTATACGGTCCGTATAATGGTCCGTATAATAGTCACAGTGAGGGGTGATCACTGGAAATATTATTGTTATGTCCCGTATTTTGTACATTGGGACAATTCGGTTTAACTATGATAAGTTAGGGCCAAAAATCATTCCTGGATGCAAAGTCGGGACTTTTGACCTTCGATTTTATTTTGAGACATAAGTTGTTCATGAATTTGTTTGCATGGGACATTTAGGAAAATTTGGGACCAAAAGTGATATAATTGGAAGTTGCAAATCATGCAATTTTTGGCCCTTGGCCGTGTGAGTGGGAGATGGCTCCCACACATGTTGTGGCCAATTTTAATTGGTCCAACACATGTGTGTGGTCCATGGACACTTGTATGACTTATATTAGTATGTAAAAGATGACTTCTAAGTCATCTTACCACATCCCACACTTAGAAAAAAAAATCAAGAAGTTGAAGAACAACAACTACAACTCTCGGCCAAGAGGCAGAAAAATCAAGTCCAATTTTAGCCATCCCAAAAATATTTCTTTGGTGCAAATCCACTAGTTGGAGGTCCCTAAGTAACGTGGAAGTGTTGTTGGAGCGATCAAACCGCTAGTTTTCATCCTAGCTAACCCTAGCTAGTTGTGAAGTTGAAGGAAGAAAGGTAAGATTTAATCATGTTTTATGTGTTATGAATGGTGTATGCATGTTGTAGTGGATCAAAATCATGAAATATGGCATGTGGGAGTTGAGGCCGTGTGTGTGTGGTATGGCCGTGTAAATGTGTGTGTTGTGTTGAAGTGGTGAATCAATTTTATGTAGCATGTTTAGTTGTGTAGTGTGAAGAAAAGAATGAGAATCATCAATATATGTATGTGTGTAGTGTGGAAGAATATAGGTCATATTATATGACAAGGATGAATTAATTCTACTTGAAATTTTGAATGTTGTCGTTATGAATTCTATGTTGGGAACGAGAGTTTAATGACTCAAGATGGATGTTGTAATTGTATGGGCTGATTTGGAGGTTATTGTGCATTTAATGTAATTCGTATATTTATGAGAATGACATTGTTAGAATGTGGATTGTTGGTGCAAATCATGATTTGAAAGTGAGGGATGTGTTATGGATGTGTTCTCGGGTTTGGGGCTGTTTTCGGGTAGATTGGAACAATTGTTGGATTGTTGAAAATGTTGTATGAATTGCTTAAGATGTCTTTGAATATTGTTGGTATGGGTTCGGGTTGGTATTTGAATGTATAAGCGTTGATGTCGGCTTGAATGTAAGCCATCGAATTGAATATTATGAATGTTGTTGGATTATGTAGAAAGGATATTTAATGTTATATTGCCTTTCGGATTGATTACGGATGTTGCTAGGTTGGTTGTTGATGTTGTTATCGTTGATTTTGCCGAGTTAAATTCTCGGGGTTGGTCCATTTACAGGGGAAGTGCTGCCCAAATTTATGTAGAATTAAGTGTTAGTTTGCAATTAAATGCCTATGGCTAATGTTTGGCATATTATGACGTATTTGTAGACCTTGGAGAGCCCGAGGCGTAGGTTGAGATTAGCTTGAGTTTGGAGTAGCTTGGAGAGCGTTCGAGGTATGTAAAGCTCCATCCTTTCTTCCTTGGCAGGCCTTAGTTACAAATAGGCTATGACACGAGCCTCGAGGAAATTCTATTCTCAAAATCCGAGCATGTTTATGACACTTATTTATTTCTTGGAATTCGTATGTTTGATATGGTGAAATATTGGCCCTTATGTCTTTGGAATATTTGATGTACAAATGTTGCATAAAAAGTTTCGTTTTTAAAGAATTTCGTAACTACGAACGCCCGTATCTTTCACAGAAGGGCTCGGATTGCCTCGATATGTTCGTAGGAGGTTGTATGGCGTATGATGAGTATGTTTTCCATAGGCGGGCCCGGCTCGGGTCAACACCCGTCCGTGGGTCCCGCGACTCTTCTTTTTGTAATCCTGATGACTTTTGAAAGAATTTGATTTGGTTATTATTCTGATTTCTAAGTATGGTCATTTTACTTATCATTTGAGTCTATTATAATGATTTTATACATATGGTTACTCACGACTCTGCTCGTGCATTCTGTTGTATCTTTCGCCGAGTCCCGGGCCGGTTCTGTTGTCGTGCGCACTTTGTTATACTCCGGTGTTATGCTGTGTTTATGGTTCACCGAGCCCCTCGCTCGAGGGCCGGGTTTCGCTTATATTTGGTGTTATGCTGTGTATGGCGTTATGCTGTGTTATGATGTGTGACGGGGATACGGAGATTTGAAACTTTCTGGTGTTATGCTGTGTATGGCGTTATGCTGTGTTATGATGTGTGACGGGGATACGGAGATTTGAAACTTTCTGGTGTTATGCTGTGTTATGGCGCCGATGACGGGCGGGCGACCATATTTTCTGAGCCCTATGCATGACTTGTATTTTGAAAGTAAACATTTTGATATTTTGGAAATGCATTTACTTTCTGTACTTCTGTTTCGATTATGACTCAGATTTGTTTACTACATTTTCTGCTTTGCATACTCAGTACATATTTTGTACTGACCCCCTTTCTTCGGTCGTTTCATGCCGCGAGTACGGACGTACGTTTGGTGATCCGCCGCCCAGGACACCCTTTTCTGCTTGTTTGGAGTGCTCCCTTATTCGGAGCCACATTTTGGTATATACTCGTTCGCTGCATATGTATTGGTTTGTTCGGGGGGTACGGCGGGGCCCCAATCCCGTCATATGATTACGTTTGTCCGTTTGAGGTCCGTGGACATGTATGTGGGTTAGGCCTATTCGTACTGTGTGTTTGTATGATATATGTTACGGGCGATCCCGTTCACCGTGGCGACCTTGTCGGCTTGCATTTGTATATGTTTTGGGCCGTTGCGCCATTTGATAGCCTCGCCGGCTTCTGATATATATATGGTTGTGTTTGAGATGTGTTTGCGACAGTTTGATAGAATCTGAGACAGTGTTTGATATTTGTGTCCGTATAAGCTATCTGTATGTGATTCGGATTGGTGATTGTGTTTGGGTGCCCAGCTCGGGCACTAGTCACGGCCTACGGGGTTGGGTCGTGACAATTATACGGTCACTTATACGGACTGTATAAGTGTTTGTATAAATCCAAGCGGGCATCTTTGTCCATTTTATAAATATAAGCCCCAAGTTATTATTTTCATTTCTCATTTCCTCCACACCTCTTGAAACATCTAGAACACTCTATACATCCTATTAACACAAATTCAAGAGAGATCAAAGCTCAAATACCAAAAATTAGTGGAATCAAGTGCAAGTATGCTAACTAGGGTTAAGGGAAGCCAAGATTCTCTATGATGTTGAATTTTGGTTTTCTCCAAGTGAAGTATTTTTGTCCAAAGCCCATTCCTATATAATCAAAGGTGGTTTTTGCATTCATTTTACGCTAATAAGAGTATTGAATGGTTGAATGACTTGGATTGAGGAAGAAAGTAGAATATGGAGTTCAAATATGGAAATAGTGGTATTCTTGAATAGTGACTTGACTTGAATGATAGTTCTTGACATGTTATGGGTATAATATTTGTTATGAATGATATTAAGGATGTTAAAAAAGCATTATATGTGAATGAATACGACGTTAGGTGGTAACTATGGTTATGGATGACTTTGAGAGGGAATTTTGAGAATTGAATAATGTCTAGCTTAACAAAGTTTATCGATTATGATAGTATGGATGTTATTATAGATGTTTGGGAGTTGTTATATTATATGGAGAAAGTTGTAGAAACAAAAAGAGTGCTACCCAATTTTCGTTAGCCCTTAGTCGCCCGAACTTAGCTTCAAGTATGTTTCCGTTTATCTAATCTTAGTACGAATTCTCTTGAATATAGAATCGTGAACTTGGAGGGAAGCGTTTAGTCAGCAAAGTTAGAGAGACGTAAAGGTATGTAAGGCTAGTCCCTTTCTTTCAAAGGCATGACTCTTATAATGTGATTCCTTTTCTTTATTCCCATGAACTTCTTGCATCCTAAAAGATGAAGGTTAAAGGCTCTTAAGGGCTTCTTATGAGATAGAGATGAGATATGTTCCATGATAATAATGATGATAATGATGCTATGATGAGCTCGATATTCTTATCTTTATGACTTCATTGATGTTGCTTCTTGTTGATAGTCTCACCTCATGTACTAGTTCCTTCAAGGTGAGACATAACGATCATGACTACTCCATCACATAATCGGAGGTTACCGACCTTACGTCACTGTGATAGAGTTGTAGCTTTCACTTGGGCTCTCATGCATGCTTATGTTATTTTTATGTATGATCACACAGTGCCTACATGGCCGGGCAGACACACCACTGCAGTGGGCAGCTTACACCCCGGACGCGGGAGGCTAGACGCGGGCTAATGGTGATTACACCGTACCTATATGGTCGGGTAGCTTATATGTGTATAATATGATATTATTTTTTTATAATAAAAGTTAGCATGCATGACTCCGCCTTACGAGGCAATCAGTTACAGGTTTTCTCTTCATCTTATGCTCATTTATTTCCTTATTATGCTGTTGTACATGCCTTGCATACTCAGTACGTTATTCGTACTGACGTCCTTTCTTTTATGGACGCTGTGTTCATGCCCACAGGTAGACATGGAGACGGTGCAGACACTTAGGAGCTTGTACAGCGAATTTGCAGGAGCACTCCACTACTCCGTAGTCGCCATTTCATGGTATATTCTGTTTTGTAAATATTGGGGCATGGTAGGGTCCTGTCCCGTCCTTATGATTCCGGTATTCCAGTTAGAGGCTCGTAGATACTTATGTGTGGGATGTAGATGCTATGTGATCATCTTCATTATATATTCTATACATCATTTTGTAGCCTTGAGGGCTTATGTCTATGCATGTCTTGGGAGGTATTGACGATCGTTTTATGATGAGTCTTGTGTTGAGAATGATGTATGCCCAGGTTCGGGATGATAGACAGCACGATGAGTGGTGCTCCGTAGTCAGTTTCGTGTACCCGTCATGGCCCATTGGTTGGGTCATGACAAAAGTTTTATCACAGCAGTTTCGTCCTAGGGTGTGTCTACGAGCCGTGTCCAGTAGAGTGTTGTTTATGGGTGTAAAGCGCACCATACTTATAAACAAGAGGCTGCAGGGCATTTAGGAATAATGACCGTTTTTCTTCTTCATAGATCGTGCGATAGAGCTATGTTATAAGATTTTCTTTTTCCCTAATTGTGCGTTATGGTTTTAGCGATGCCGGTAAAGAGAAAAGCAACAGCCGCCCAGAAGGGCAAGACTGCGATAGGAAGGCAGGTTGAACCAGAGCCACCGACAAATATAGAAGAGGGTGAGTCCCACAATGAGGCTCCATTTCATACCTCTCACACTCCGCCTGTTTCGGAGGAGCATGAAGGGGCTTCAGCTCCAGCTCCCTCCAGCTCCAGTGCCTCCAATTCCTCCACCGAGTGCTTCGGGTCAGCAGATGACCGAGGTTATTCAGCTATTGACTCAGCTAGTTACCGCCCAGGCTCAGCGGTAGAGCGTGGGTTCGGGTGATAGAGCTACTAGTGCCAGAGCCTGTGTTTATGAGTTTGAACCCGACAGAATTTTTCGGGTAAAAGATAGATGAAGACCCACAGGGTTTTATAGAACAGATGTTGAGGACGCTGAGGATTATACATGCTTCTGATACTGAGTCAGTGGAGTTAGCGTCCTATAGACTGCGGGATGTCGCCGTTCTATGGTATAATAATTGGATATCTTCGAGGAAGGAAAATGCACCTCCCCCAGTTTGGCAGGAATTCGTAGATGCTTTCATCCGCCATTATTTTCCACCGGAGTGTTACACCCTGCACTTTCAGAGCATGAGCATGCCACCTATATCACCGTAGTAATAGAGTATCGGAGATGTCCCATGATATTTTGGAAGGTACAAGCCATGAGAAGTATGTAACAATGAAGTAAAGGATGAATTACGATCTCGTAAGTCGTAATCGGGAAAGACAATTTTGAAACACAATAACATGGCCATTATCAAGCATAATAAATGATAAATATCATGCAGGGGGAGTTGTGGAAGATTCCAGGACCAAGCAAATCAACGAAAATAAGTTTGTTGAAAATTTGGAACAAGTTGGTAGAATTAAGGACAAAATTTTGGGTCACATTTGGAGGGGTATATCTCTAGGTATATGAGGATTTTTAAGGTGTTTTAAAAGCCTAAAATGAATTTTGTCGAGTCTAGTTTCTAATGCAACAAACCACTCGTCGATAGGTCATCGGAGTAGAAATTTATGGACGTTACAAGTTCGGCTGACAAAGCAGAAAAGCGTGCTACAGTACTGCTACAGTCTGCTACAGTGCCACCTACTTTACCCACTTATAAAAGGGTTAAAACCCCTCTTTTTGGTCATAAAAATCTCTCAAATATTCTAGAAAAATCAGCAAGCATAAGAGAGCAAATATACATCACAAAAGTGAGGATTTTGAGTAATTTCAAGTGACGGAGTATTAATCGTGGTCCGAGTAACGTGCGTTTGTGATTATAGTATTGTCTTGCGGTGAATTGGTTTAGATTCAAAGTAAATATTGAACGGATTGCTGCTCTAGAAAGAATAAGGTATGAATCTCTCCTTATTAATATTAATTTCAGTTTATTTACGGAGATAAAGTTATTACATAGTCGTATAATAAGTTGGATAGTTGAGAAACTTGGAAAACATCGTGTGAGATGTTTTATGGAGCCTATTGGTGTTGATAATGTCGTTGTGATTCTCGCATTTTGTACGTCGGAATATTTTAAGTTAGTTGCGACAAGTTGA
>NC_081353.1:11260050-11265681 GCF_029784015.1 Lycium ferocissimum
TTAGCTTAGCTTCAAGTATGTTTCCGGTTATCTAATCTTAGTATGAATTCTCTTGAATGTAGAATTGTGAACTTAGAGGGAAGCGTTTAGTCGGCAAAGTTAGAGAGAGGTAAAGGTATGTAAGGCTAGTCCCATTCTTTCTAAGGCATGACTCTTGTAATATGATTCCTTTTCTATATTCCCATGACCTTCTTACATCCTAAAAGATGAAGGTTAAAGGTTCTTAAGGGCTTCTTATGAGATATGTTCCGTGATAATGATGATGATAATGATGCTCTGATGAGCTCGATATTCTTATCTTTATGATTTCATTGATGTTGCTTCTTGTTGATAGTCTCACCTCATGTACTAGTTCCTTCAAGATTGAGACATGACGATCATGACTATTCCCTAACATAATCGGAGGTTACCGACCTTACGTCACTCCGATATAGTTGCAGCTTTCACTTGGGCTCTTATGCATGCTTATGTTATTTTTATGTATGATCACACCGTGCCTACATGGCCCGACGGGACACACCGATTGCGTTGGGCGGCACACCTCGGACAACATGTTACACGAAAATTTTCCGTTCATGTATAGTGAATAGACTAGCGAAGGGCACGAAGTATACGATGTTTCGATAAGTAAGAAATAACACTTGATGATCCTAATTGAGATTTGAAAGGCATTCGAAGTAAGAGAAGAACGTTTGCTAAGAAAGACAAGGTATACGTTACGAATCGGAAAGGATTTACAAGTGATAAGTTAGCGATGATTTAATGATGTCTGGGAGAAGAGTTATAATGTCCCTTATATTGTTAACGAGGTGTTAAATAAGTTTCAAGAAGGTTCCATAGGGGTTGGAGATCAAACGAACGACGGAGATCATTTCAGGGAAATGGGGTTATACGACCGACTTATACGGTCCGTATAACATTATACGGTCTGTATAAGGGTCCGTATAACACCCAGCAGAGATGATGGTTGCCTGGTGGTGAACCACGACCACTTATACGGGCCGTGCAATGTTATACGGACCGTATAAGTGTCCGTGTAATCGTATTTGAGTTAAGTTCAATTATATAAATGTGATCCCATTTGCCTAATTTCATTTTCACTTCTTCATCTCTCTCAAGGCTTCTAGAGGTTCCACACACTTCTTCCATAAGAACTCAAGAGAGATTCAAGATCAACTTCATCAAACTAAGAGAGTTAAATCTAAGAAGCTCACTAGAGTTCATCCAAGACAAGGAATCTCATTGGAAGTGAACTAGGGTTTTGGTGCAAGAGAAGTATTTCCACTCAAGGATTATTCCTACACTATCTAAGGTAAGTTTTATGATCTTTTCATGTTGTTTAAGGTAATGAGAGGTTGAAAGACTTAGATTATGGAAGGAGATAGAAAATGGGTCACAAAGGCGAATAATGTGATTTTAAGTAGTAGTTTGGAATGAGTCATGAATATTGATATGTTGTGATTGTATGTATGCTATAAGTGACATTTAGAATATGGGATAAGTATTATATGTGAGAGAACGCAATAGTGAACTATGACCATGATTATAGAGGAATTGAAGTGAAATTGTGAAATGTGGATGATGTAGATGAATGATGATTGTTGCTTATAATATTGCGAATGTTGTTATGGGTGTTTGGGAGTTGATATGGTGTCACGACCCAACCGGAGGGCCGCGACGGGCACCCAGTGCTAACCCACCCGGGCACCTCTTAACATACTTTCACATCACATCTAGGTGAGCCACGTAATTAAATCATACTTTCATTCGTCATTCATTTTAATCCCATTGGGCAACAACACATCTATATCATCATTAACTCGTATGCCCATATCAATGTACATGGGGTGACAAGGCTACCAAAATAGTATCCAAAATATAGGCCGACAAGGCTAAACACATCTACCTATATACACATGTCTACGAGTCTCTAAGAAGAATATGTCATATCATATAGGCAGGACAGGACCCCGCCGTGCCCGTAAATATGTGCACAAAAGAATCTATACCAAAAGAGGCTGCGACTCACGAATGAAATGGAGCCGTATGTAGTCACTGAATAATGAAGCTATGGATCAAGTCTGTCTCCTTGGCCACTGGGGCATGACGCGGCGTCCACAAACAAAAGGACGTCGGTACGAAGAATGTGCTGAGTATGTAAAGCATGATCTACATCAATATGAAAGCATAATAGGTAACATATGAAATAGCATAGGATGGGAGATAATAGTATTGTCGTCATAGAACTTACTTGCTTCCCATAGGGACATTCCATTTCTATTGCGTATCCGTGTACATGCATCCGTATCCATACTCATTTACCTTTCGTATCCATTTTCGTATTCGTATTCATATTCCCATTCATGCTCATATTCATATCATTTACGTCTCATACACTTTACATATACATAGCCTTTACATAACATTTACATAGATTTAGCATATTCGTACTCATATTGATGTCATATGCATAGCATCTATATAGCATACCCGACTACGAAGGTTCGGTGTTTCACATACACAGCCTACCAAGGCTCGGTGTCATACATGCACAGCCTACACGAGGCTCGGGGTTATCGTACTGTGCGGTGGTGCGCGCGCGTACGTATATACATATATACTATATTCTACCTGGCCATATAAGCTTGGGGTTCCATAATAGCCACCCATGGGCACATATACATATGAGCTCATAAGCATCTTTAGCCTTTTTACTATCGTCATTCATTACATTCTATCCTTAGAGAATTACTCGTCGTATAAGGAACTTAGTACAATCGTATCATATCGAGAATCATAAGCTTAGTAGCTTTTAGAGATAGGATCATTGAAGAATATCGTAGGCTCATAGAAGGATAGATATGTCACGACCCAACCCCGTAGGTCGTGACTAGTGCAGGCGTGGCACCCAGACACGCTTATCAAACGAGAATCCACATACGGATGGCTTATATATCTATAAATATCAAACGTGGCTCCAAATGGACGCATACAAACACATAAAACATGCCACAAAAGAGTAAAGGCATCATAATATACATAACATGTCAAAGCATATACACACGCGGCCAGCAAAGGACTGCCCACGGCGGATGGGCCGCCCAAACACAACTCCGTCGCGTCCAGAACAAAGCGTACATAACCCGTCTGTGTCTACAGGACCTCTAATATAGAACAACGAGAATCGGATGACGGGACGGGGCCCCGCCGTGCCACTGAATAAACATAATCATATACATCGGGAGAGTATATACCCAAAATATCGGCTCCCGAGAACAAGGGAGCACTGCGAACGACGGAGAATGGGAATCTCACGCCGGTGGATCACCAAAACGCGTATCGAATGCTTGCACTGCGCATGAAACGCGGACCCCGAAGAAAGGGGGTCGGTACGGAATATTCTGCGAGTATGCAAAGCGGGAAGAACGAAAACGAAGTCATAACCGAATAAAGTGCACCGAACGAGCATAATAAGGCGAATACTGCCAAGGTACTACGGTGACCTCCAAATTATACATAAGCGGTACAGAAGACAAATAGGATAATCAGGATGTCAAAATGCTTCGCTTTCTTTTGAAAAATATTTCTGCCTCGTATATACGGGAAATCAAACATATCATACGAGGGCGACATTATCCGATTGCCGAGAACGTACGGCCCGATCCGTATATATAACATAATAATCATAACGTGCCGTCGTATTTATCATACATCATACCACGCGTATCATATTGTATCATCGGATCATCACACGTATCACATACCACGTATACACGCGTACCGCGGCCCGGGAACCCGGCGGTAATATCACATACACGTACAGCGAAGAAACGGCGGTAATATCACATACACACGTACCGCGGTCGGTACCCCGGGGTCTACATCACATAGTGCACACGATATCATAACCGGCCCGGGACTCGGCGAAAGAAGTAATAATAGATGGCACAAACAGATTCATAAGTAACCAAATACGGTTTAAACCATTTTCAAAAATTTAATAGGTTAATCAAAACGAACCATCGTTTATAAGCCACAACAGTAGTCAAATCAGATTTTCTTAGAATACCACTCGGGAACATATCAACCAGAACCGAGAGATCATAGTCACGTATCGGAATCATAAGTATACGAATCGACATTTCGAGCTCCATGAGCAAATATATAATCATACTCAGGGGTCGAAAAGGTAGTCATATTAAGTTCTTTGCAAAAAGTCGTTAGTACTACACAAAGAAAAGTCGCGGGACCCACGGACGAGGGTTACCCCAATCCGGGCCCGCCTACGAAAATCATAGTCGTCCTATGTTATCGAATCAGTGTTACAAATTCAAAAGATAAGTAAATTGATCGTACTTGAAATCGGAATAATAGTCATATCATATCCTTTCAAAAATCGTCGGAAGTACATAAGGAAAGTCGCGGGACCCACGAACGGGTGTCGACCCCAGTCGGGCCCGCCTATGGAAAATATAATCATCATACATCAAGGAATCATTTTTGAGCATATCGAGGCGATCCGGAGGTTAAATGCTTGTGAAATTCGGACTTTCGTAGTTACGGAGAACTTTTAAAAACCAAACTTTTTGTGCAAAAGTTGAAAATCAAATATTTCAAAGGCATAAAGGCCAATATTTCATCATACCAACATACGAATTTCCAAGAAGCGAATAGGAGTCATAAACATGCTCGGATTGCGAGAATAGAATTTCCTCGAGGCTCGTGTCTGTTATGTCCCGTATCTTTGCGTAGGGACATTACAAAGCTAAGTGCGACAAGTTAAAGACGAAGCGGTTTTAGGGTTCCCGGTAAGGGTTTTCATCTCCCGATTTCGTTTCGATGCATCAAATAGTCTATGAATTTCGTGGGTACAAGAACAATATTGGGGAATAAGGAGTAATTGACCAAGATTGGATGACTAAGTGAGATTAAGAACTTAATTACATCATTAGTAAGCTAAGTGGCCGTGTGGGCCCCATTTGTGGTTTGGCCAACCCTTATTGACAGCTAAAAACATTGGGTGGGACACATGTCCACCTTGTGGACTGCATATAAAAATTTTTGATTCACAATCCAATTCATTACACCATTTCAACATTACAAAGTGCAAGAATATAGTGATAGAGAGAGGCTCTCGGCTACAGAGTAAACACCCTCCTCAAATTGATCCAAAAATCAATCTTTCCAAGTAAATTAGTTCCTCATCAAGTGTATAAGGACGTGTGGTAGTTGTTGGGTAGAGACAAGGAGGTGTAGCATTTCATAGAGTTGAAGATCCGGCCAAGTTTTGAAGGACAAGTTACAAGGTAAGAATGATCATTGTTCTTGTGTTGTATGAAGATTTGAATGTATAATTCATGCATGTTGTTGTTGGGTTGTTGTTGTGGTTGAACTTGAGGTTGAGCCGTGAGCTTGGTGAAGCCATGGTTGGTTCCATTTTGGATGCGTTGTTTGGTAAATAAGTGTATGCCACCATATGTAGTGGAACTAAGATTGTAGAATTGGTTTGTGATGTGCATGTTAGAATTGGGCTGTTTTCTTAAAGTTAAATGAGCCATGTGTTGTAGATTTGAATGGAATTATGTTTGGTCTTCTTGTGCATATATATTGGATATGGATTGAAGGTGTTGT
>NC_081353.1:11265781-11289250 GCF_029784015.1 Lycium ferocissimum
TGGATCGAGTGGGTCTGTGATCTCTTTCTTTGGATAAGGTCTACTAGGTAGGACACTCACATCTACTGTGCCTGTAGGGCATGTGAGCATAAAAATAATATGTATATATGTATAGAAATCATGAATAAGATCTGAACTCATAAGCTGGAATAACTATTTGCATGAATCTGTATGAACTAGTATCTATCTGCATCTGACTGAATCTGTATGTCGGGAAGTATGGACACGCATATATATATGTATATATCTAGTAGGTACACACCTCATCATCACATCACAGGCCACACCTTCACCCCCTGTCAAGTGTGCCTTTCTCATGTATATACTCCAACATCATAGGCCACTCATGGACCACTCATAGGCCACACCTTCACCCCCTGTCGAGTGTGCCTTTCACATATAGAACGTAATATCATAGTTCACACCTTTACCGCATGTCAAGTGCGCCTTTCACACATACTTTTGAGAGTTGAAAGTAAATGCATAGTACAAGTAAAACTGAACGATAGGATTCTCAAACAGTAAAGTGATAGTTTGCCTCTCATGGGCCTTATTGAACTCATACTACTAGGATAGGAAATCATAAGATCTATATTTGGGGAAAACGCCATAGCCGGGGTACGGAACATCAAAACTGTATTTCTCTTAGAACTTATAAGAATAGAGTAATATGGAAACTCTCTTACTCGTTTATCGATTCGTATCATAGGATTGTGCCAAAAAAAAAGAAGGGATAACCTTAACATACCTGGAGATATATTCAATCATCCAACTCTTATTCCTTGAACTCGCAAGTCTACAATTAAGATAACATAGGCCTTAATTAGGCTATTCACCTTACCCACTAATCATCATAATTACAAAAGAGCTTAACAACTATGGACAACATATTCCTTGAAAACGTAGAAAATCCTCAACTCCTAATTCTATCCAATCTTAACTACAATATCAAAGATAACATTAATGAAAACACTCTCATAACAAGATATACCCAAATACATCCCTCAATCATCTCTTGACATAGCCTCAAAAGCACTATTTAACCTTTCATTGACTTATCACTTTCATAGCTATCTTCTCTTCACATAAACCACCAAAACTCTTAGTAACTAACTTAAATACAAGGGTAGAAATCATTCACGTACCTTGAGGGGTCAAGAATCCCATGAATCACTTTAACTTCAACTCCCCAAGCTCCCCATTCTTAGAGGAACCCTAGAAACAACCTTCTTGTTCACAAGCTCCGATTTACGGGGTTCGGGTCTTGTCAAATCTTCACTACTATGCCATAAATGTTGGGAGAGAAAAATATTAGGGTTTTCTGATATGGGAATGAGAGAAATAAGACATTAAGTCATGGACCGTGTATTTATACTCGGAGAATAAAATGCTTCAACGGTCCAGTTCGACGAGTGGGTCGATGACTCGTCGACCTGTCGACGGTTCGTCGACTTGTCGACGGTTCGTCGACGTGCTCGTTGACCTGTACCTGCAGAATGCAGGGCTACAAAACCCTATCGGTGCCGCACAATGACGGCCTGTTGAAAGGTTCGACGACCCCGGCCCGGTGTCTGCCCGGACTTTCTAATTCGGTTCGAAGTCGCGTCGATTTGATTCGTTCAACTTCTAACCCTGTAAATCGCCAGGAATTCCTACTGGTACCATTGCACACAGGGTAGGACCCTTTCTATCTCCAAAACTCGGGCTTGTGTCTCAATTCTCAAGGCATACCCAACTAGAAAATCATAAGTTCTACCACTACGAAAAGGAGGGGTGTAACAGGTTCTTCATTCTAAGTTATTAAATCTTCAAATATTGATTGGATTAGCTTCATTAAGCATGGATTCAATGATTAAAATCTATTATTTCATGATTCCTTCCTAATTAGTGGCTAATTTATGGAATTGAAAGTTAGGGTTTTGCCCAGAATCCAAAATTAATTGATTTGTTTGTTCTTCTAGCCTATAATTGATGGGAATTGATCACCTAGAGCATTAATTTTATGTTGAGACCTGTGGATTCCTAATTTCATCCTTTTAGTTCCTAAACCCCATTCCACTGGTTGGGATTTGGGTCTTTAATAGTAGTAAGGTTGAATGTCGTTTCTTCTTGATTCTAATTTCATGATTCAGATATGATTAGACTTCCATTATCTCGAGGCTCAAATGAAGGGAAGTACTAAGGTTTGACTATTGGAGACTTTGCTGTTCGGCTCGCCAAGTAGGTTACGATTTACCTTATGGTGAGACTTCGATTAGTGAAGCGTATGTTTAGATGATATTATCGGAGATTGTATTTAAACCTTTGAGTATGAAGTTGGGTTGGATATTGTGTTAGGTTGGGTCTTGTTGTTTGATTTGGGGGCTAGCCACCCCGTTGTGTTGTTGACTTATCTTGTCTATTCACGTATTGGCTCGTTGCCACGTTAAGACATCGGATATTGGTGATTAGTGATATATCATGGCTATGATATTGCGGTACTTTACTTGATTGATATTGAGATTAGATTTGTGATTCCGTTGTGGCTTATTGTGTAGCCTTATTATTGATATTACTTGTGTGCCATGTGTGGTACTGTTTGAGATTGAATTGGTTATTGATAATACATTGCATCATATTCATACTCATTTCCATGATATGGCATTGTTATGGTGCTGATGACGATAAGTGAGAGAGTGTAGCCTCTGAGGTCTTTGCTGGAGATCGTAAAAGAGAGATGAGAGTCCGTGATCTGAGGTCATTTACCGGAGCGAAATGAGTGAATGTTGCCTGAGGTCTCTTGCCGAAAACAAATGAGTGGTTGATGCCCGAGGTCTCTTGCAGGGATCGAGAGAGTGCTTGTCACCGAGGTTATTGCCAGGATGAGTGGTACATGGAATTCACGGGCCCCCTGTGGGTCGTGTTGCCGAGATTTGATGTTCTATTGTCGGAGTACATGAGTACGGTGTATATGCATTGCATTCATCATACATACATTATTGCATTGCATTGTACCTTTTGGTTTCGTGTGATATTGTTGTGATATGGTTGTGATGTACTGGTTCGGATTAGTTGTACTGAGATTTGGCACTGTTGGGTTTAGATTCTATAACATAGGTGATGACTTGTTGTTATATGATTGTGATGCCTTTGGTTTGGTTTGTTATATTGAGACTTGGCACGGTTGGGTTTAGATCTTTGACTTGTACTAAGCATATGGGTTCGTGTTGACTTGTACTTTGTTATTTTACGTGTTTATCTTACTTTGTTGTCTTTATATACGTTAGTTAGTCTTAGTCGGCCTATGATACCTACCAAAACTTGTTGTTTGTACTGACCGAACACACTTGCTGCACTCTTTTATGAATGCAGAGTACTAGGTTGGATCCACTTCTACCCCTAGTGGCTGATATTCGAGGACTCCTGATTCGAGTCTCTTCAGGGTGAGTATGAGGACGTTCACTGCCCGAAGACTCTTCCTATTATTATGTCTTTCTTTTCATTCTGAGACATGATTTTGAGACTATTTATGTATTATTATTCAGACTTATAGTATTTAGTGTAGATATAACTTGTATGACCAGACCAGTTACTGGGGTGGATTTCTTTTACTTCCGCATTTATTTATATTATACTGTGAGACTTACGTTATTTTACTTTCTTTGGCTATTTTTTATTATTGTGAATGTTGAGTTAAGGGTTCGCCTACCGAGATGAAAAAGGTAGGTGCCCGCACGACTTAATGAAATTAGGTCGTGACAAGTTGGTATTAAAGCGCTAGGTTACCCATTCTATAATACAAGAAAGTTTCTAGACGAGTCTCGTGGATCGGTACGATGAGCTCCGTACTTATCTACAAGAGGCTATAGGGCATTTAGGAAACTTCACATTATTTCATTCTTCAGTGCTATTTTATTCTAATTAATCGAATTTGTATCTGATTCTTAACTCTCCTCTCACAGATGGTGAGGACTGGAGCCACGATAGCTCCAGATCAGATGCCGGAGCCTGCAGCTGCAGCTGGCAGCAGGGGACGAGTGACAGTTAGAGGACGCGGTTGAGCTAGAGGCTGCGGGGCTGCACCAGCCAGGGGCAAGGCTCCTGCGGTAGGGCAGCAGCGTGCGAGATATCCATCTCCAGGGCCTGAGCCTGAGGTTCCGTAGGTTCAAGACCAGGCTGTTGAGGATGATGTGGCTCCAGCACGGGCACACCCTGAGGCCACTTCTTAGCAGATGATGCAGGATACTATGGCTCATGTTCTACTTCATTTGGATGCCAAGCAGGCTGCCGCTGGTGTTACTTCTTCGGGTGGAGGACCACAGACTATATATGGGGCGCAGGCCCATGTAGCGCACCCTGCTGCGGCTGTGGCTCCATGGATGGATGCAGTGCCAGCCCTGGGAGATGACCTTAGACCATGGCAGGCCCTGTCATGACCTTGACCGATCATGAGCTAGTAGGGAGATTCAGAAAGATGGATCCGCTGAGATTAGTTGGTGCTTCTGGAGAGGATACATATGAGTTTATATTTGACATGCACGAGTTATTGCATAGGATGGGCATTGTTGAGACCCACGGTGTTGACTTTTTGTCGTACCAGTTTCGCGGAGATGTGAAGATATTACATCTCGGAGATTTTAGATTGTTGCATTGTGAGTAGACGAATGCGAGCTTAAGGTGAATATGAAGTTCTTACGAGTTTAAGAAAAGTATTAGATAGCTTAAAGTGTGTACCAAAGGATTTTGAAGTCGTATGAATATGTGAAACTAAGTTAGTTGGAGGAAGTGAGATGTAAGTCATATTTGGAAAGGTTTTCACCATAATTGAGCTAATATTTATTTAGCAATGTCTTGAGGGGCTGCTATAGGGCCTATTGTATGGTTAGTGAAGTATTATATAAGTGCCAAGAAGGTTCCACAAGGATTGGAGGTCAAACGAATCAACGAGAGTGAGTTTGGAAAATATGGGCCATACGACTACTTGTACGGTCCGTACAATGGTCCGTATAGCATTCCAGAGAAGGCCTATCCCTGGTTGGATTATACGGTCACTTATACGGACCATATAAGTGCCCGTATAACAAAGTCGGGTCACTTTTTCCAGATTTTTTTTTCTTTTTTATATATATATATATATATGACCCAAGCTCATATTTTTCATTTCCCACTTCTCCCAAACCCTTAAAAGCTCTGGAACCTTCTTCCAAGCATATTCCACTGAAACCCAAGAGAAATCAAAGATCAAATAGCAAGAATCAAGATATCCATGTGTTGAAAGACTTACTAGGGTTAGTAGACTTCAAGAATTTCTTGGGTATTGTATCTAGGGTTTGCATACAAGCTGATAACTTGCTCCAAAGCTCATTTTTATGAGGCAAAACGTTAGTCTTCATGCTTATTTCATGTTATTAGGAATTCTTAGTTGTTGCATAACTTGGGTAAAAGGAGAAAGTAGAAGATGAGGTCTAAATGTAGGTTTCATGATATTTTTTAGTAATAAACTAACTTGAGTCATGATTCTTAGTATCCTATGGATATAATCTTGCTATGAAGGGTATTAATGATGACAGGGAAGTGTTGTATAAAATTGTGCTAAGGGTGGATGTGATGTTGTTGATGTAAGTTGAATATGAGAATGAACTTTGAGACTTAATTGAATATGACTACTTGATTATGATATTGTGGATGTTATTATAGTTGTTTGAGAGTTGTTTTACAATACGGTGGAAGTCGATGAAATAGGGGAAATGCTGCCCAATTTTTGTTAGTTCATGAGTTGCTCTAGTTTGAATTCAAGAGTGTCTTTAAGACTTAACCATGGTATAAATCCTTTTAAATGTAGATTTCTCAAGCTTTGGCTATGAACGTTAAGTAGTTAAGAAGACAAAGAGGTTTGTAAGGCTAATCCTTCTTCTTAAGGCATGTTCCCATTTGTCGTATACCTTCACTTGAATACCATAACATCTTCTATGATGACTTCATTTCCTAGAATCATTAAAGCTCACAGTTCTTTATATTCCCATGATACTATTGGTCCCATCCTATAATAGTTGGTCTTCTAAGGAAAGGTATAATGAAAATGACGATGACGATGATGATGTTGATGATACTTATGTACTCCTATGTATATATCTAAGTATGAATATTAAGAACACCTAGTTATATAGCCGGGTATGATATCTATCACGCGCGCACCACTACAGTTGGGGTACGGATGACACTGAGCCTTGGTAGGGCTAGGTACGTATAACACTGAGCCTTGTCATGGTCGGGTATGTGAGACACCGAACCTCTATTGTCTGGTATGATACTACTATATGTATAAGTGTATGAAATGAAAGGTTCCCATTAGAAAAAGGGTAAGCGAATACGATGAAGGCCGCTAGAGGTATAAATGGCTCCATCACCCCATGACTCTTCTTTCTTATGTTATTGGTTATAATTCTATTATGTTATTGATTATGCTTTACATACTCAGTACATTATTCATACTGACGTCCTTTTGTTTGTGGCTACTGCATTATGGCCGCAGGTGGACAGGGAGACAGACTTCACCCATAGACTGCTTGTTCAGAGACTGCATAGAGGAGCTCCATTTGATTCGGAGCTGCAGCTGTTGGTGCTATTCTTTTGTGTATATGCATATGGGCATGGCAAGGCCCTGTCCCGTCCTTATGATGATGTTTCATACTCTTCTTAGGGCTCGTAGACAGTCATGTATAGTAAATGTCTTTTGCCTTGTCGGCTCACATTTTGGTATATTATTTTGTTAGCCTCGTCCGCTTGTGTGTATGTATATGGGCATAGTTGTTGAAGTTGATATAAAGGTGTTTTAGCAGTTGAAAATGGCATTATTGAGGCATAGAGTTGTTTATAGGCCATGCGGCTCACCTAGATATGAATGTGAATGTACGATGAGAGGTGCCCGGTGGGTTAGCTCCGGGTACCCGTCATGGCCCTCCGGTTGGGTCGTGACAGAAGACCTAGTGGAGGTACTTCATTTCTTGCAGACCAGAGGGTTCTCCTCCACTTACTTAGACACAGTTTTATCGGGCCTTCCTTGAGAAGTATGTGCCCCGGGCCTTGAGAGAGGCACGTAGAGATGAGTTCCTCCACTTACAGTAGAGGGGATTGTCTGTTGATGATTATGTGACTCGCTATTTGCATGTGGCCCGTTATTCAGCACCTCTCATTCCTTTTGAGCCTGTTATGTTGGTGGGCTCGCTACTTCTCTTCCGATCCCATGCCTTCAGCTTGAGGCCATGGGTGCTTCCTTCTAGTCCATTATTGAGCATGCTTCCTTAGTCGAGGCTGCTAAGGCCAGTGCATTTGGAGGAGTTAATGAAAAGAGGCAGCGATAGTTTGGGTGTTATAGGTTCGAGCTCGAGGGGCACCAGACAGTCTTCTAGGCTGTATCTGCCCTATTCTGGCCACCCTGTCCAATCAATATTACAGGCTTCTTCTAGTAGGCCATCGAGCGAGAGCACGAGAGCTCATTTTCTCGACCGATGAACGAGTTGTTCCAGCTGGGTCTTCAGTTTCAATCCATTAGGCTACCCCTCCTAAGACTAGTTTTACGTGTGAAGTGCTTAGTCATTTTTGCTCGAGATTGTTCATGACCCAGGTAGGGTTATTAGCCCCAGAGGAATCTGGTAGCTTCAGGTAGCCGAGGTGGTAGTTCTTCGAGAGGCAGTGCTCAGTCAGGTCGCGGTGGTCTACAGATTTCTAGGGGTAGGTCCTAGGCCGATAGAGGTAGGACCCAGGCCGGTAGCGGTAGGTCCTAGAGTTCGAGAGGTAGATCAAAGTCAGGTCATGGTGGTGCCTAGTGTTATTCGTTCCTAGGTAGACTCAAGGCGGAGGCCTTAGATGCTGTCATTTCAGGTACCGTTTCTATTCGACATAGAGCAGCATCTGTATTATTTGATCCTAGATCCACTGATTCGTATGTGTCTACATGTCATGTTGTTGGTTGAGATTTGACTTGTGATAGCATAACGGTACCTACTCATGTGTGTCACGACCCGGACTACGGGCCATGACGGGTATCCGGGGCTAACCACCGAACACCGTGCATTCTGTTCCTCATCTACGCTTATTCATAATATATGCTCATAATCATAGAAAACTATTAACATTGGAAACATATTCACTTTTATAAACATAAGCCCTTCGGCTATCAAAATAATATATAATAATATATATACATACATATACATAAGGACCGGTGAGACCATATTGCCCACACATACATATCTACGAGCCTCTACTAGAGTACTAGACATATGGACGGGACAGGACCCCGTCGTGCCCAAAATAAGAATATATACATATATGTACCAAAAGAATAATCAACAGCACCTCCGGAATAAAGGAGGGCTCCTGTAAATCTGCTGGGGGCTCCTATGTATCCGCACCGTCCCCCTTCCTACCTGTGGGCATGAACACAGCGTCCAAAGAAAACGGACATCAGTACGAACATTGTACTGAGTATGTAAGGCATGAATGAAAGGAACATAATAGGAAAATCATACGGCATAGATGGAGGCATAACCTTTGTATGGATTCATTTTATACATATATCATACGTAGCATATCATAGGGATCATCGTAGCATATACATCATCATACCATGCATGCATCATCATATCAATCATACATCATCATATCGTTAACCCGCATCCGGGTAACCATCATATGCAGCCCACTAGTGGTGTCATGCCCGGCCCTCTAGGCTCGGTGTAAACATAGCAGCCCGTCTTAGCGGTGACATGTCGGGCCATTAAGGCACGGTGGAATCTCAAGCAGCCCGCCTTAGCGGTGACATGTCTGGCCAATTAGGCGCGGTGGAATCACATCATCATACATATCATAGACTTATCATGGCTTTATAACAACTTAACATCATTATATTTATCATCAAATATACATTAGAACTTGAACGCAACTATAGCCATATCGGGGTGACATAAGGTCGTAACACCCGATTACGTTATGGAGTAATCATGGTCGTTATATCTCACCTTGGAGGGACTATATTTTAAGGTGAGTGTGCATGAGGAAAACATCAATGAATCGTAGTCAACATCATTAACTTCGTAGATACATCATATCGTAATCTCTAGAATCTTTAGGCTTAAACTTATCATTATCACTATCGTACTCGTAGCGTATCTCTTATCTCATATGACTATTCATGAACGTAGGCTCTTAGTCTTTCGGAATATAGGAAATCCATGAAGAAGGAGGAAAATCATGAATAGGATTCATGCCTTAGGAAGAAAGGTTGAGCCTTACATACCTTTGTCGTTTAACTACTCTATTGCTTGCTCGTTCTCCTTTAATGCTCACGTCTTTACCTTCAAGAGAGTTCGTATCGACATTAGCTAAACAATTATAAAAGCGTGCTTCTTAAGGCTAGAGAAAATTGGGCAGCGTTTCCTTTGTTTATACTACTTTCCTCCATGTTCCATATCAACTCCCAACATTCATAACAACAATCACAATATCATAAACGACAATCGTCATTCACTTACATTATTCACATTTCACAATTTCACTCCAAATTCTCCATAATCATGATCAAGATCCATTATCGCGTTCTTTTGCATATAATACTTATTCCATGTTCTAAATTTCATTTATAACGTATTTATAATCTCAACATATCCATTTTCATGATTCATTCCAACTACTACTCAATAATAACACTATTCACCCATTTATGACCCATTTTCTATACTCTTCTACAATTCAAGTGTTTCATCTTATCAATACTCCAAACAACATGGAAATATCATAAAAATCACCTTAGATGATGGAGGAATAAGCCTTGAATGGTAATATACCTCTTGCACCAAAACCCTATTTCACCTTTTTTGAGATTTCTTGGTTTGGATGACTTTAGTGAGGTTTCATACACTTGATTCACTTCAATTCTTGTTATTGATCTTTGATTCCCTTGGTTTTGTCACACCCTAATTTCTGATAGGGCATGATGTGCACCCGACCCTTACCTAGGGCCGAGCGAACCCGCTAACTCTCACAATACTCATAAACATACTGGGCCCGCAAAACATGACATAAGCACACAATGAAAAATTTTCGGAAAACAAACATGCCTTTCGTCTTTATCAAATCAAATAAAACTAGCATCGTATGAAATCTGTAAACATATGAAGTTCGTAACATAATGCACAACGAAATGTCTCCTTACATAGCTGCTTACAAAACTGACATATCATACACACGACACTGTCTGCAAAGTCTCTACCATAACTCCAGATACCATACAAAAGCACTCTGACTCGACAGCACTGCGGAGGAAATGGAGCGCGCCAATCTAGCTAGAACATCTTCTGCTAACATCATCTACTCATCTGTGGGTACCTGCGCGGCATGAAACGCAGCCCCCGAAGAAAGGGGGTCAGTACGAAATATGTACTGAGTATGCAAAGCGTGAAATGCAAAAAATGAGATCATAATCGAAATAGGGGGTACAGAAAGTGAGCATAACAACCCGGAAACCAAAGTGCGTGCATCTGAAGTAAAAATCATACATAAGCGGTACAGAAGACAAATATAACCATCAGAATGCCAAAATGTCTAGCTTTCTTTTGAAAAACATTTCTGTCTCACATATACGGAAAATAGAACATATCATATGAGCTGACATTACCGATGTGGGATTTGCCTAAACCAATATGGGATTGCCCCACCATTGGGTTTGCCCCACCATCGGCTCCGATACCAACTGATCATATTCCAGAATACATATATAAAACATATAACGCATCCCGGCCATCCAGTGAGGGACTCGGTAAACAGAATCATCATATCATCATCTTATCATATTATCATATCACATCAAACATCGTATCCCACAGAAGTATAGAAAGTAAGTGCAAATCCAAAATACCAAAGTGTTTATTTTCCAAAATACAAATCATGCATAGGGCTCTTAGAATATGGTCGCCCGCCCGTCATTGGCGCCATAACACATCTTACTCCAGAAGATTTCATATCTCCGAAACCCGACATACCGCGGTCAAAAGTCCAGCGGCAATATCACATACCGCGGTCAAAAATCCAGCGGCAATATCACATACCGCGGTCAAAAGTCCAGCGGCAATATCACATACCGCGGTCAAAAATCCAGCGGCAATATCACATAGACACGGTACCCGTCCCTATAGCGGAGGGGCTCGGCGAACCGGACACATCATACTCCAGAATATCATATAGTGCGTACGAAACATACCGGCCCGGGACTTGGCGAAGGAAGTAACAATAAAATGAACGAGCAGAATCGTGGGAAATCATATGCAATGCAAAACACTTACAATGACCCAATAGGATAATCAAAATGAACTATTAGTTCAAAACCGAAACAATAGTCAAATCAGGTGTTCTTCCAAATATCACTCCGGAACATATCAAACCGAACTTGTAAACTATAGTTACATATCAAAATCACATACATAAAAATCCTTATTTCAGACTCAATAGATAAATAAATAATCATACTCGGGGGTCGGAAAGATAGTCATATTGAATTCTTTCAAAAGCCATCAGAACTATACAGAAGAAAGTCGCGGGACTCACGGACGAGCGTCAACCCAATCCGGGCCCGCCTATGAAAGTCATAGTCATTATACGTTATAGAATCATTTACGAGCAAATCAAAGCCATCCGGTTCTGTCTGTGAAAGTTACGGACGTTCGTAGTTACAAAACTCTTTTTGAAAACAAAACTTTTTATGCAACGTTTGAAAACCAATCATACAAAGACATATAAACCATAGCTTAACCATATAAGGATGCCAACATCAAGAAGCAAATAAGCATCGTAAACATGCTCGGACTTTAAGAATAGAATTACCCTCGAAGCTCATAACATATCATAGCTTAACCACATCTAAGACATGCCAAAAGAAGGAAAGGTAAGCTTTACATACCTCGTTCGCTTCCTAAGCTAATCCAAATTTAAGTCTTGGCTTCCCAAATCTACAACAACATCATTAGACACCAAACATTAGTCATAGGCACCTCGGAATCCCATTTTAAGCTCGCACTTTATTTACCGAAATTTGGGCAGCATTTCCCCTGTAAATTCAACACCCCGAGAATTCAACTCGCCGATTCTTCAACCACGATACCAATAACCATATAACCAACATCAATAACCAATTCAAAACGCATTCTAACATTAGTAACTCTTTTCTACACAATTCGACAACATTCCATTTTCATTCAAATCAACACATATAATCAATCCAACATCATTGCTCACACGTTCAAATACCACTCCAAAACCATTCAAACATGATTCAATAACATTTCCAACAATCCGCACATTATTCAAAACAATCCATCCAATATACTATAGAACCCGAAACCACCAATAATCCACACATTGACAACATTATTATCATACATACAAGAAACCATATTACAATCACATTAGCTTCCAAAACAGCCAATACGATTACAACTTCAATCTTGACCATTAAGCCTTCATTTTACAACATAAAATCCTCAACACAACATCTAAACATACCAAATGAAATTAGTCCTTCATTCTTAACCAACACCACATATACACGGCCAAATCCACAATAATTACAACTTGACTTGAATCATTCAATACCTTCATTCTCACCATAATCCATAACAACAACAACCAAAATACTACACAAACTTAGTTCAACATGTCTATGCCAAATCAACCCATTTTCGGCCACACATCACATGCATAAATTGTTATACCCCGTACTTTATACGTTGGAATGTTCTAAGTCGGTTGCGACAAGTTAAGGATAAGGTTGCAATTTTTTCCGATTTTGTTAAAAGTACATAAGTTGCATATTCATCTTTTTATTGGTATGGAATGTTAAGGGTAAATTTGGAATAAGAAAAATTTGGGACCAAAAGATGAACTATGGAAAGCTAGACATTTCATGAAAATTTGGGGCCAAAAGTGAAGTTGTGGAAACTTAAAATTCATGAAAAGAAAAGTCATGTGGCCATGCACATGACTTGTGGGCCATAGGTCCACATGTGCAAATTATATATGTAGAGAAAGATGACTAATTTAAGTCATCTTCACCATTTCTTCTCCTAGAAATTTCAAGAAACATCAAGAGAAAGAAAGAAAAAGAAGAAGGAGAAAAACGGCCAAGCTCGCCGAAACTTGCCCATGAAATTGATCATGAAAAATTGTTTGCTTCAAGCTTTTCTACTAATTGGAAGGTCCTCGTCAACGTGGAGTAGTTGTTGGAACAAGAAAACCTCTTGTTGTCGCAATTTACCAATTCTAGCCGAGGGAGAAGTTAAGTGGAAGGTAAGATTTAATCATCTTTACATGTTTAATAGGTGTTTGTGCATGTTTTAGTAAGTGGAAATGGATGAAATTCATGAAAATATGGAAGTTGGTATGTGGTCGTGTCTATGTGTTGTTTGTAGAATATGATGAACTAATTTTATTTAGTATATTTTGGTTGTTGTTGTCATGGATTATGTGATGAGAATGAAGGTATTGAATGATTCGAGTTGAAGTTGTAATTGTTGTGTTGTGGCCGTGTGTGTGTGGTGTAAGGTAGAAGTGAAGAACTAATTTCATTTGGTATGTTTAGGATGTTGTGTTGTAGATTCTATGTTGTAAAATGAAGGCTTAATGGTTCAAAGTGAAGTTGAAATCATGTGGGCTGTTCTGGAACCTAATATGATCTTAATATGGTTTCTTGTATTTTTTAGATTAATCTTGTTAAAGTATGGATTGTTAGTATGGTTTATGAATTTGGAAGAAAAGAAATGCGTTGTTGATATTTCTTTGGACTTGGAAGGTTTCGGGTTGCCTTATGTTTTGGTTGAGTTGTTTTGAATAATTTTGTGGATTGTTGGAAATGTTATTGAATCATGTTTGAATGGTTTTGGATTGGTATTTGAACGCGTGGGCAATGATGTTGGTTGATTATATATGTTGATTTGAACGTAATTGGAATGCGTCGCATTGTAAAAAAAGGTTGTTGATGTTAAAGTGCGTTTTGAATTAATGGTTGATGTTGTTAGAATGTTTGTTGGTATTGTTGTTGATGAATTTGGCCGAGTTAAATTCTCGGGGTGTTGAATTTACAGGGGAAATGCTGCCCAAATTTCTATAAATAAAGTGATGGCTTGGGATCGGATCCCTAAGTACTTGAAGCTAATGTTTGGTGCCTAATGACATTATTGTAGATTTTGAGAAGCCGAGACTTGAGTTTGGATTAGCTTAGGAAGCAATCAAGGTATGTAAAGCTTACCTTTCTTTCTTTTGGCATGTCTTAGACGGAAGTAAGCTATGATATGTTATGAGCCTTGGGGGCAACTCTATTCGAAGTTCCGAGCATGTTTATGATTCATATTTTCTTCTTGATGTTGGCATCCTTATATGGTCAAGCTATGGTTTATATGTCTTTTGTATGGTTGGATTTCAAAAGTTGCATAAAAGTTTTGTTTTCAAAAGAGTTTTGTTCCTAAACGATTCTGAAACTACGAACGACCGTAACTTTCAAGAAAGGGCTCGGATCGCTTTGATATCTTCGCAAATGATTTCATGATGAATAATGACTTTGATTTTCATAGGCGGGCCCGGGATGGGTTGACGCTCGTCCGTGGGTCCCGCGACTTTCTATGTTTGGTTTTAACGACCTATTTTTGAAAGAACTTAATATGACTACCTTTCCGACCCCCGAGTATGATTATATATTTATCTGTTGAGTCTGAAATAAGGATTATTGTGTATGTGATTTTGATACGTGACTTGGGTTTTCGAAGTTCGGTTTGATACGTTCCCGAGTGATATTCGGAAGAAAATCTGATTTGACTATTGTTTCGATTTTGAACTAACGGTTCGTTTTGATTATCCTATTGGGTCTTTGTAAGTATTTTGCATTGCATATGATTTCCCACGATTCTGCTCGTGCATTCTGTTATTACCTCTTTCGCGAGAATCCGGCCGGTATGTTATCGTGCGCACTATCTTTTGTATTCCGAAGTATGACGTGTTTGGCGATATGAAAACCGCTGGGTATTTGTCCGCGGTATGTTGAGTGATATTGACCGCTGGGTACTTGTCCGCGGTATGTTGAGTGATATTGACCGCTGGGTACTTGTCCGCGGTATGTCGGGTCTCGGAGATATGAAATTTTCTGAAGTATGAAGTGTTATGGCGCCCGAGGCAGGAGGGGCGACCATGTTCTGTCCGCCGGGTCCCATTACGGACCGTATATGATATGATGTGATATATGATGATCTGATGATACGATGTGATATGTGATATGATATGTGATAATATGACGATATGATTTGGTTTACCGAGTCCCTCACTAGAGGGCTGGGTACGGTATGTTTATGATTATTATATTAATTATGGATCGGGCCGTACGTTCCTCGGCATTCGATTAATGTCAGCTCATATGATGTGTTTGATTTTCCGTATGTATGAGACAGAAATGTTTTTCAAAAGAAAGCGAAGCATTTTGGCATTCTGATTATCATAATTGTCTTTGTATCTCTTAGGTATGATTTGTATGCTAGATGCAAGCACTTTGGTACTCTGGCTATTGTGCTCACGTTCTGTACTCCTTATTCGGTTATGACTTCGTATTCTGTATGCCATGCTTTACATGCTCAGTACATATTCGTATCGACCCCTGTCTTCGGGCCGCGTTTCATACGGGCGGTATCCTGCAGATGAGTAAGTGATGTTAGCGAAGATGTTCCCAGCATTTTGGGCGAGCTCCATTTCTCGGGAGTGCTATGGTATCTCAAGTTATGGTAGAGACTTTGCAGACAGTGTCGTGTGTATGAGATGTCAGCTTTTGTAAGCGGCTATGTAAGCCGACGTATCATTACGCTTACTGTTACAGATTTGTTATGTTTACAGATTTCATAGGATGCTAGTTTTATTTGGTTTGACAAAAATGAAAGGCATGTTTGTTTTCGAAAAAAAATTTCATTACGTGCTTATGTCATGTTTTGCGGGCCCAGTATGATTATGAGTATTACGTGAGTCAGCGGGTTCGCTCGGCCTTAAGTAAGGGCCGGGTGCCCATCACACCCTGTCGGAAATTAGGGTGTGACATAAATTTCATGACTTTCATCCATTTTTACACATTACAACAACACACAAACATGCTAACTACAATTACTTCACCACTCTTACACAACACACACTTGTACACGGCCACATATACACACACGGCTACACTTCCACATGCATAATTTCATGAAGTTCATTCTTTTCCACATATCACAACATGTACAAATCACTCACAACACATGAAAGAAGATTAAATCTTACCCTTCTCCACTTCACTTCTTCATTCGGCTAGAGGTGTACATAGCAACAACGAATGATTTATTTGCTCCAACAACTACTTCATGTTGTTTAGGACCTTCCAGTTAGTAGGAAATCTAGGAGAGCATAATTTTTCTTGATCAAATTTGAGGGGCCATGTTCGGCCAGCCCTCATGGCCGAACCCTCCTCTTTCTTTTTCTCCAAATCTCTCTAAGTTTCTAGAGGTGTAAAATGATGACTAACTCTTGACTTGTCATCCTTTGCCTATATGTATATATATATATCTTGCAATATAAGATGAACACATGCCCCCCTTTTTGGCTTAAAACAATTGGCTAGCCATGTGTGGGTGCCCACATGGCCCACGGCCACTTGGCCATTTATGGCTATTTCATGAAATATTTCTTCCAACTCATAGTCCTTAATTTCCCTTATTCCAAATTTACCCTTAATATTCCATACCAATAAAAATATGAATATGCAACTTATGCACTTTTAACAAAATCGGAAGAAATTACAACCTTTTCCTTAACTTATCGTAATTAACTCGAATTATCCCAAGGTACAGAATACGGGATATGACATCCTGCCCCCCTTTAGAACATTCGTCCTCGAATGTTCAACTAGTCGCATAAGGTCTTATAAGAGTCTTAAGGGGGGTTTCTTTATTACCATAACATGCACTCTCACCTACCAATCATATTTCTTTTTCACCTCTTCTTCAACTTCTCAAATCATTTCCTCCCTGTTATTACTCTGCCACAGTACCTTAACAAAAGCCATGTCTTTAGTACGTAACCTTCTTACTTTACGAACAACATAACAAGGTCCAATATATATCGGGTTAACCCTTTCCTTCTTGTAATTCCCTTTACTCAACTCGTAACATTCTAGGCACATTATCTCGTGTCGTCTCTTAATCTTTAACTCAAACCCTTCCTTATTCGTTCCATAACTTGTTTTTCGTTTCACTCTTGCCTTTGTATTCTAGCTACATAGATCACATCATAGCCTTGGCCACTTTCTCGCTGGGCTTTACTTATTTTCACAACAATCTTCATTATATTCACATTGTCCCGTTCGTATTCGATCTCATAGTGTAACACCTCTTAACTTCTTACCCTTTCTGGTCAATCTTATCCTTATTATCTCACAAGCTGTCTTATCAACACACTCATTTCCGTCGCACTTAATTTTCCTCTGTACTCTTGTCTTAATCTCACTATTACTATCGGCACGACCTTTCAAGTCGTATTACAAACCCATATCTCATTCTTCTTCTTTTTTTTTCTGGAAAAATTTCGGCAGAGTTTCCTCTATATTTCTTACTATCTCAAAACCTGCACGCAGGAAATACCAACAATGCCTCACAGGGCCAACATACATATATACAGATCATATCATATCGTATCGTATCACAGCCTCGCAGGGCTCCCAACATCAACAACAGTACGAAAATAATGAACATACCTTGTATGCCCAGCTTAAATCGCACTTTTCGTTACACTTTCTTGTTCACTTTCCCTTTTAATCTTCAACTTTACATTTCGATCATACTTCAGTACCTTACCCAACATATACCTTTCATACCTTTGCTTACCTGCATACTTTGTAACTTCCAATATCGCTAGTCACTTCCTTCTGTCGATGCCTTTCATACCTTTGCTTACCTGCGTACTTTGTAACTTTCAATATCGCTAGTCAGTTCCTTCTAATGAAACCAAAGGTCAGTACGAGAAATCTCATTCCCTATGACTTGGCTCTATGGCACGATCTCAGCTATGAAAGAAGAGTAACCAACCTAAATGCCCGGTAGCCTCCTGTTTATAAACGTGGCGCGCAACACACCATAAACAAGACTCTACTTGACACGACTTTGCGTACAACCCCTAGGACGAACTGCTTTGATACCAATTTGTCACACCCTAATTTTCGATAGGGCATGATGGGCACCCGACCCTTACCTAGGGCCGAGCGAACCCGCTGACTCTCACAATACTCATAAACATACTGGGCCCACAAAACATGACATAAGCACATAATGAAAAATTTTCAGAAAACAAACATGCCTTTCGTCTTTATCAAATCAAATAAAACTAGCATCGTATGAAATCTGTAAACATATGAAGTTCGTAACATAATGCACAACGAAATATCGGCTTACATAGCCGCTTACAAACTCGACATATCATACACACGACACGTACGCAAAGTCTCTACCATAACTCCGGATACCATACAAAAGCACTCGACTCGGCGGCCTCCTCGAGGAAATGGAGCTCGCCAATCTGGCCGGAACATCTTCTCGCTAACATCATCTAATCATCTCAGGTACCGCGCGCGCATGAAACGCGACCCCGAAGAAAGGGGGTCGCACGAAATATGTACCGAGTATGCAAAGCGTGAAATCGGAAAATGAGATCATAATCGAAATAGGGGGTACGAAAGTGAGCATAACAACCGGGAAACCAAAGTGCGTGCACATCCGAAGTACAAATCATACATAAGCGTACGTACGACAAATATAACCATCGAATGCCAAAATGTCTAGCTTTCTTTTGAAAAACATTGCCTCACATATACCGAAAATAGAACATATCATAGCGAGCTGACATTACCGATGTGGAATTTGCCTAAACCAATGTGGGATTGCCCTACCATTGGGTTTGCCCCACCACCGGCTCCGATACCAACTGATCATATTCCAGAATACATATATATAACATATAACGCATCCCGGCCCTCCAGTGAGGGACTCGGTAAACAGAATCATCATATCATCATCTTATCCTATTATCATATCACATCGAACTTCGTATCCCACAGAAGTATAGAAAGTAAGTGCAAATCCAAAATACCAAAGTGTTTATTTTCCAAAATACAAATCATGCATAGGGCTCTTAGAATATGGTCGCCCGCCTGTCATTGGCGCCATAACACATCCTACTCCAGAAGATTTTCTATCTCCGAAACCCGACATACCGCGGTCAAAAGTCCAGCGGCAATATCACATACCGCGGTCAAAAATCCAGCGGCAATATCACATATACACGGTACCCGGCCCTATAGTGGAGGGGCTCGGCGAACCGGACACATCATACTCCAGAATATCATATAGTGCGCACGAAACATACCGGCCGGGACTCGACGAAGGAAGTAACAATAAAATGCACGAGCAGAATCGTGGGAAATCATATGCAATGCAAAACACTTACAAAGACCCAATAGGATAACCAAAATGAACTATTAGTTCAAAACCGAAACAATAGTCAAATCAGGTTTTCTTCCAAATATCACTCGGGAACATATCAAACCGAACTTCAGAAACCATAGTTACGTATCAAAATCACATACATAAAAATCCTTATTTCAGACTCAACATATAAATAAATAATCATACTCGGGGGTCGGAAAGATACTCATATTGAATTCTTTCAAAAGCCATCAGAACTATACAGAAGAAAGTCGCAGGACCCACGGACGAGTGTCAACCCAATCCGGGCCCGGCTACGAAAGTCATAGTCATTATACGTTATAGAATCATTTACGAGCAAATCAAAGCCATCCGGTTAAATATGAAAGTTGTTTTGACGTTCGTAGTTACAAACTTTTTTTGAAAACAAAACTTTTTATGCAACGTTTGAAAACCAATCATACAAAGACATATATAAACCATAGCTTAACCATATAAGGATGCCAATATCAAGAAGCAAATAAGCATCGTAAACATGCTCGGACTTTAAGAATAGAATTACCCCGAAGCTCATAACATATCATAGCTTAACCACATCTAAGACATGCCAAAAGAAGGAAAGGTAAGCTTACATACCTCGTTCGCTTCCTAAGCTAATCCAAATTTAAGTCTTGGCTTCCCAAATCTACAACAACATCACTAGACACCAAACATTAGTCATAGGCACCTCGGAATCCAATTTTAAGCTCGCACTTTATTTACCGAAATTTGGCAAGATTTTCCTCCTCAGAATTCAACACCCCGAGAATTCAACTCGCCAATTCTTCAACCACAATACCAATAACCATATAAACAACATCAATAACCAATTCAAAACGCATTCTAACATTAGTAACTCTTTCTACACAATTCGACAACATTCCATTTTCATTCAAATCAACACATATAATCAATCCAAACATCATTGCTCACGCGTTCAAATACCACTCCAAAACCATTCAAACATGATTCAATAACATTTCCAACAATCCGCACAATATTCAAAACAATCCATCCAATATACTATAGAACCCGAAACCACCAATAATCCACACATTGACAACATTATTATCATACATACAAGAAACCATATTACAATCACATTAGCTTCCAAAAAAGCCAATACGATTACAACTTCAATCTTCAACCATTAAGCCTTCATTTTACAACATAAAATCCTCAACACAACATCCTAAACATACCAAATGAAATTAGTCCTTCATTCTTAACCAACACCACATATACACGGCCAAATCCACAATAATTACAACTTCAACTTGAATCATTCAATACCTTCATTCTCACCACATAATCCATAACAACAACAACCAAAATACTACACAAACTTAGTTCAACATGTCTATGCCAAATCAGCCCATTTTCGGCCACACATCACATACATAAATTTCATGACTTTCATCTATTTTTACACATTACAACAACACCCAAACATGCTAACTACAATTACTTCACCACTCTTACACAACACACACTTGTACACGGCCACACATACACACACGGCTACACTTCCACATGCATAATTTTATGAAGTTCATTCTTTTCCACATATCACAACATGTACAAATCACTCACAACACATGAAAGAAGATTAAATCTTACCCTTCTCCACTTCATGTTCATTCCTGGCCAGAGGTGTACATAGCAACAACGAATGATTTATTTGCTCCAACAACTACTTCATGTTGTTTAGGACCTTCCAATTAGTAGGAAAGCTAGAAGAGCATAATTTTTCTTGATCAAATTTGAGGGGCCATGTTCGGCCAACCCTCATGGCCGAACCCTCCTCTTTCTTTTTCTCTAAATCTCTCTAAGTTTCTAGAGGTGTAAAATGATGACTAACTCTTGACTTGGTCATCCTTTGCCTATATGTATATATATATCTTGCAATATAAGATGAACACATACCCCCCTTTTTGGCTTAAAAAAATTGGCTAGCCATGTGTGGGTGCCCACATGGCCCACGGCCACTTGGCCATTTATGGCTATTTCATGAAATATTTCTTCCAACTCATAGTCCTTAATTTCCCTTATTCCAAATTTACCCTTAATATTCCATACCAATAAAAAGATGAATATGCAACTTATGCACTTTTAACAAAATCGGAAGAAATTACAACCTTGTCCTTAACTTATCGTGATTAACTCGGATTATCCCAAGGTACTGAATACGGGATATAACAGGTTTTCTTGTGGATGAAATATATGAAAGGTTCTAGAGGTCTTGAGAGGTTGAAAAAGGGTGTGGAAATGAAATAAATGAAGTGGGAACATCATTATATAATTGAACTAAGTTCAGCCCATCAGACTTCCACGACTCTTCCACGGTCCGTGGAATTCTCGTGTCGTCGTGGTTCCTGGGTCGCGGTTCACGACCAGCTAGCCATCATCTCTCGCCGGGCAGCTCCATGGACCCCTTCCACGGTCCGTGGAACATTGCACGGTCCGTGGAACATGGTCGCGGAACTCACAGCTCCACCTCAAAGTTGTTCCCTTCGCCTCGTTTGATCTCCAATCCTTATGGAACTTTCTTAACACTTGTTTATCACTTCATTAGCAATCTAAGAGACATTATAACTCTTCTCCAAAATATTATTAAAACATCATTAACTCGATACTCGTAATTTTGCCCGGGACACAACTTATAACTCGCTTTCCTTAACAACTTTATTTCCTTAACTCGAATGTCTTTGGAAATCTTAATTAGGACCATTAAAGACTATTTATTTCTTATCCAAACCTCGTATACGTTGTTCCCCTCATTAGTCTATTCACTGTACGCTAAGGGGAAATTTTTCGAGGTGTAACATTCTTCCCCCCTTTTGGAACATTCGTCCTCGAATGTTAAGTCATTAGGAATTCTAGAAAAATTTCGCCAGAGTATCCCCTGTAATATGGCACTACCATCCTATCATAGCAACCCATAATAACATTGCCTCACAGGGCCACAACACAATAGCAATACAAATTGGCCACACACGACCTATATGCATAAAACAAAAGCACACATACCTTATAATCTCGATGTCTCATCATAGATCTCCTCTGGGGGCTGAAATAAATGTGGATAGGTGGATTTCATCTTCTTTTCCTCTTTCCAAGTCATTTCTTCTTACTTGTTATTTCGCCACAAGACTTTAACTGAGGCTACTTCCTTATTCCGAAGTTTCCGTACTTGTTCGTCTAGTACGGCAATAGGCACTTCTTCATAGGCTAGCTTTTCCGTGATCCGAACATCATCTATTGGCACACCTTGTAGGATTTCCAACACATTTGCGGAGCATTGAGACATGGAAAACCGGATGAACTAACTCAAGTTCTGAAGGCAAGTCCAATTCATAAGCTACTTGACCCACCTTGCGGATGATCTTATAGGGTCCAATATATCGAGGGCACAACTTTCCTTTCTTACCAAATCTCATCACCCCTTTCATTGGCGACACTTTCAGAAATACCCAATCATCAATTTGAAATTCTAAATCTCGCCGACGGTTGTCCGCATAAGATTTTTGGTGACTTTGGGCTGTCAACAACCGATCTCGGATCACTTTGACTTTTTCTACAACCTGCTGAATCAACTCAGGGCCTATTAATTACACTTCTTTGACTTCAAACCATCCAATTGGAGATCCTGTGACTTCCTCCCATAACAGCTCATATACGGAAGTCATTTGGATACCGGAATGGTAGCTATTGTTGTAGGCAAATTTTCTATTGCAGGGTAAGGGATCGTCCCAACTACCACCAAAATCTAGAATGCATGCTCTTAGCATATCTTCCAAAGTCTGAATGGTACGTTCCATCAATTTGCGGATGAAATGCCGTGCTGAGCCTTACCTGAGTACTTAGACCTTCTGGGCATCTTAACTTAGCGCCGTAAATTGTGCCCCCGTTCCCCGGGTAA
>NC_081353.1:11289350-11329742 GCF_029784015.1 Lycium ferocissimum
TACTCTGTTTGGGGGGGGAATGTAGGGGGGGTTTTCCCTATTTCGACATGTGTGTTTGTATATATTATGTTTTGGGCGATCCTATTCGCCGTGGCAGCCTCGTCGGCTTACATTTGTACATCTTGGGCCGTTGTGCCATTTGATAGCCTTGTCAGCTTTTGATATATATATGGTTGTGTTTGCGAGGTGTTTGAGACAGTTTGATATATTCTGAGACAACGTTTGATATTTATGTCCGTATAAATCCATTTCTGCGACTCGGTTGGATTGTGTTTGGGTGCCCAATTCGGGCACTAGTCACGGCCTACGGGGTTGGGTCGTGATAGCACCTCAGTCGGCGTCGTAGGTCTAGGCCAATTCTTCACGGCCTCGATCTTTTGGGTATCCACCCGGATGCCGTCAGCTCCAATAATATTTCCTAGAAATGCCATTGAAGACAGCCAGAATTCACATTTAGAAAATTTAGCATATAATTTCTGGTCCCGGAGTGTGCCAAGTACCGTTCAAAATGATCCGCATGTTCTCGCTCTCGATCGAGAATAAACCAAGATGTCATCATTGAACACAATCACGAACATGTCTAAGAACGGTCAATACCCGATTCATCGTGTCCATAAATACCGGCTGGGTATTAGTCGGCCCAAAAGACATCACTCTAAATTCATAGTGCCCATATCGGGTCCCGAATGTCTTCGGGAATATCACCTCTCGTACCCGTACCCGATGATAGCTCGACCGTTGTGTCTATCTTCGAGAAACACCCGGCACCCGCAACCGATCAAAAAAATCATCAATCTGGGGAGGGTATTTATTCTTGATGGTTACCTTATTCACCGCCGGTAATCAATGCACATCCGCAACATCCATCCTTCTTTCTCACAAACAATACCGGCGCTCCCCGGTAAGTGATGTAATCGGGCCTAATAAAGCCCTTCTCTAACAAATCTCTCCGCACTTTCAACTCTTTCAATTTGCAGTGCCATTCTGTACGGAGGAATGGAGATAGGCTGAGTATCTGGCAACAGATCAATAGCAAACTCTATCTCTCGCTCGGGAGGAAGACTTGGAAGCTCATCTGGGAATACATCTAGAAACTCATTAACGACCGGACCGACCGAAGAGTCGAGGTTCGCTTTAAATCATGAACACAAACCGATGATAAATATAACCTTTTCTCGATCATTTTTCTTGCCTTGAGGTATGAAATAAACTTACCCCTCGGCGATGTCAGATTACCGCCCACTCTATGACCGGCTCCCCCGGAAAATTGGAAACGGACTATCTTCTTTTGACAAATACCAACATTAGCATAACAAGAAGCTAGCCAATCCATACCCATAATCACATCAACTCGGTCATACTAACTCTACCGAATCGGCCTTAGTACGGCGGCCGCATAATCACCGAACAATCTCTATAACCGACGCTATAACAGGTAATCCCTACCGGCGTAGTTATCTCAAAGGGCTCTATCAGCTCAGATTCTATCCCAATTTTATTAGCAACAAGGGGAGAAATATATGATAATGTAGAACCAGGATCAATCAGTGCATACACATCTCGCGAGAAACCCAGTAATATACCTGTGATGACATTAGGCGACGCCCTCCCGGTCCCGTCGGTCCGGCTAATGCATAAAATGCGGTTCGAAGGACCGCGAACCAGAACTCCACCACGACCCCCGTTCCCGGCCCACCGATGCGCGCATACCTCGCCGCAGACGCATAGCTACCGAGGATGAAGATGAACCACCGGCCGACCCGAGGATCGAGCCGCGCCGCCCGCACCACCTCTAACCCACAATCTCTCATCGATGGCCCCGACGGCCACAAGTAAAGCACGCACCAAAGGCACGAAAGCACTCTCCGTAGGTGTTGTCTCCCACGGTGGGAACACGAAGGTTCTCCGCGTCTTATCCTCGATCGCCGGAGCCTCTCGTCCAACCGCGAGCCCGAAAACCTCGAGCTCGGCCGCCCCCGAATATCCTCGCACCTCTCGATCTCCTCGGGCCGGAAAACCGCGGGGGTGTGCCCCGTGCTTCGGCCGCGAAGGATATCTGCCACTCGCCGACGAGGCCGCCGCCCAAAATCCCCGGAATACCCGCACGATCTAGCCCTCTTTGGTCGGCCCCCCGTCATCCACCCTATCGGCCGGCGCCTCTCGCGTTCGTCCTCCACGCCCGGCACGGGCCCGTATACGGGCAATATCCATGCTCGGGGCCGGGCCGCCAACACCCGCAAATGTCGGGGCCGAAGCGATCGGTCCGCCCCCACTATATACCGAAGCATCCGGTCACTATGTCAGCCACATACGTGCGCACATTCTGCCGCCCAATCGAACTTAAACCGTACCCCTGATCGAAGCCACCCCTTGCTTCAACAACAGAATCGTTCACCCGCCCGCCCTACCTCCGAGGCGTAAAACGGCCAGAAGGCCTTCAGAACTCGCCCCATACGGCCGAGGAGTGGCACCCTCACTCGGGAAAGCACCCACGACTCGTACCAATTAGTCGCTACATCGTGCAATCGGTATGACGCCATCTCAACCGACTGTCGTTCGGAAGACTAATCAATCGGCAGTGTACGCCGCATCCGTCGAATGAACTCACGAGGGGTCCTCTCGCGGCTTTGGACCCGAAAACTCGTGCGTCCATGGGGTAGAAAATCACGGCCCCTTCCGACTATCACGCCGTCCGCACGATCATCCCCTCGCTCCCTCGTTCCCCGTGGACCTCGCCCGCTACCAACCGAGTCAATAACCGGATCGCTCGCGGTCCCATCATCCGCCCGGCCGGGGGCCGGAGGCTGTGGGGACCGGTGCCGCGGAGCCGGCGGGAGCCGCTCTCTCGTGCCGGGCCGCCGTGGCCGCTCCAAATCCCTCCGATACCGGCGGCATTGCGAACCAGCCGGCCGGAGGCACAATATCCGGCTCAACCGGGCACGAGCCCCCAGTAGTCATCCGGCCTCGGCCGGTCTCACACCGCCGCCGTAGACTTGCCCTTCTCGGGGGCGTACCGTGGCCTCTCCCTGAGGCATCGCCGAAACATAACACTTCGTCGAAAAGAGTCATCCCGATAACACAAATTTATCGCACGATCTAAGATCGAAGGAAAGATAACATCCTAAATGTCCCGTAGCTTCCTCGCTATAAATGTGGTGCACAACACACCGATAAACAAGACTCTACTGGACACGGTCTGTAGACATTCCGAGGACGAACCGCTCTGATACCACTTCTATCACGACCCAACCCCGTAGGCCGTGACTAGTGCCCGAATTGGGCACCCAAACACAATCACAAACCCGAGTCGCAAACAGATGGCTTATACAGACACAAATATCAAACGCTGTCTCGCATTATATCAAACTCGTGCAAACACTTCTCAAACACAATCGTATATATATATATCAAAGCCTAAGCAAGTCTATCAAATGGCGCAACGGCCCAAAACATATACAAATGCAAGCCGACGAGGTCGCCACCCCGCGAATGGGGGATCGCCCCGGAACATATATCATACAAACACAATCGTGTAACGGGCATAACCCACACACATGTCCACGTACCTCTAAACAGACAAACGTAATCATATGACGGTGGCCCCGCCGTACCCCCGAACAAATATATACAAATGCAACGAACGAATATATACCAAAATGTGGCTCCTAATAAGGGAGCACTCCAACAACAGTAAGAGGGTGTCCTAAACAAAGTGGATCACCAAACCGTGCGTCCGTACCTCGGCATGAAACGCGCCCCCCGAAGAAAGGGGGTCGCACGAATTATGTGTACCGAGTATGCAAAGCAGAAAATGTAGTGTACAAATCAAACGAGTCGTAATCGAAATAGAGGTGGAGAAAATAAATGCATTTCCAAAATATCAAAATGTTTACTTTAAAAAAATATAATCATGCATAAGTACGTAAAAATATGGTCGCCCGCCCGTCGATGGCGCCATAACACGGATAACACCGAAAGTTTCAAATCTCCGTATCCCCGTCACATATCATACACAAGATAATGCCACACACAAGATAACACCGATATAAGCGGAACCCGGCCTCGAGCGGCAGTGGTTCGGTGAACCATAATCACAAGATAACACCGGAATATAACAAAGTGCGCACGACAACGTAATCCGGCCCGGGACTCGCGAAAGATATAATAGAATGCATGAACGGAGTCGTGAGTAACCATATGCAAAAAATCATTATCCTAGACTCAAAAGATAAGTAAAATGATCATACTTAAAATCGGGATATTAGTCATATCATATTTTGTCAAAAGTCATCAGAATTACAAAAAGGAGAGCCGCGGGGCCCACGGACGGGTGTTGACCCGAGTCGGGCCCGCTTATGAAAAACATACTTATCATACATCATACAATCACCTACGAGCATATCGAGGCAATCCGAGCCTTTCTGTGAAAGATACGAGCGTTCGTAGTTACGGAACTTTTAAAAGCCAAACTTTTTGTACAAAAGTTGAAAATCAAATATTTCAAAGGCATAAAGGCCAATATTTCATCATACGAATTTCCAAGAAACGAATAGGAGTCATAAACATGCTCGGATTGCGAGAATACAATTTCCTCGAGGCTCGTGTCATAGCCTATTTGTAACTAAGGCATGCCAAAGAAGAAAGAATGGAGCTTTACATACCTCGAACGCACCCAACGCTAGCTCAAACTCAAAATAAATCCAACCTACGTCTCGGGCTGCCCAAGGTCTACAAACAAGTCATAATATGCCAAACATTAGCTATGGACGTTTAGGCATTTAATTCCAAACTAACACTAAATTCTACGTAAATTTGGGCAAGATTTCCCCTCGTAAATAGGCCAACCCCGAGAATTTAACTCGCCAAAAAATCAACAACAACAACCAACCTAGCAACATCAATAATCAATCCAAAAGGTAATATAATATTAATAAGTCCCTTTTTCATCATTCAACAACTTTCCATATATTTGATTCAACGGCTTACGTTCAAGCCAACATTAACGCTTATACATTCAAATACTCATCCGAATCCATATCAACAACATTCAAGGACATCTTAAACAATTTATACAATATTTCCAACAATCCAACAATGGCTCCATTTTACCCGAAAACTGTCTCCAACCCGAGAACACAACTATAATCCATTTCTAACTTCCGAATCATGATTTGCATCAATAATCCATACTATAACGATATCATTATCATAAATACACAAATTAAATCAAACACATAATAACCTTCAATTCAGCCCAGACATTTACAACGTCAATCTTGAGTCATTAAACATTCATTTCCAACATAGAATTCATAACGACGACGACTAAAACATTAAGCGATATTAATTCATTTCTTGTTACATGAATGGCCTACATTCGGCCAACACCTCCCACCAACATATAAAGATGATTCTCATTCCTTACTCTACTCTACAACAATCACAACATGCTACATAAGATCAATTCATCACCTCAACACAACACAACATACACACACCTCACACGGCTAACACACCATGCACACAACTCACTTCCAACATACTATTTTTCATGATATTCATCCATTTTAACATACTACAACATGCATACAACCTTTATAACACATAAAACATGATAAATTCTTACCTTTTTCCTTCCACTTCACAAGAGGCTAGGGTTTGCGATAATGAAAACTAGCGGGTTGATCGCTCCAACAACACTTCCACGCTACTTAGGGACCTCCAATTAGTGGGTTTGCATCAACAAAATATTTTTGGAGTGGCTAGAAATGAAGTTGGTTTTTCTCTATGCTTGGCCGAGAGCTTCCTTAAGGGAGTTCTTCAACTTCTATTTTTTTCTAAGTGTTGAAATGAAGTTAGATGACTTAGATTTCATCTTTTAAGCTCCCACAAGACTTGCACATGTGTTCATGGCCCACACCATGTGTTGGAACAATTACAAGTTGACACAAAAATGTGTGGGAGCCATCTCCCACGGCCAAGGGCCATATTTTGCATGATTTCCATCTTTCATAAATTCTAATTTTGGTCCCAAATTTTTCTAATTGTTCCATGCAAACAAATTCATGCACAACTTATGACTCAAAATAAAATCGAAGGTCAAAAGTCTCGACTTTGCATCTCGGAATGGTTTGGACCCTAACTTATCATAATTAATTCGGATTGTCCCAATGCACCAAATACGGGTTCTAACAATCCGCATGTTCTGATTCTGTGCGAGAGTATACCAGAATATCATCAATGAATACTATTACAAATAGATCCAAGAGAGGCCTGAATACATTATTCATTAAATTCATGAACACTGCCGGTGCATTAGTTAGCCCAAAAGACATCACCCGAAATTCATAATGGCCATATCTCGTCCTGAAGGCTGTCTTGGGAATATCTTCTTCTCTAACTCTCACTTGATGATAACCCGACCTCAAGTCTATCTTAGAGAACCACTTGGCACCCTGTGGCTGATCAAATAAATCATCAATTCTCGGAAGAGGGCATTTATTCTTTATGGTCACCTTATTCAGCTGCCTATAATCAATACACATTCGTAGGGAGCCATCTTTCTTTCTCACAAACAAGACTGGTGCTCCCCACGGTGATGAACTGGGCCTAATAAACCCTTCTCAAGCAAATCCTTCAACTGTGCCTTTAGCTCCTTCAATTCTGCCGGACCCATTCGGTAAGGAGGGATAGAAATAGGCTTGGTATCCGGCAACACATCAATAGCAAACTCAATTTCTCTTTCCGGAGAAAGGCCTGGAAGTTCGTCTGGAAATACGTCCGGGAATTCATTCACTACCGGGACGGAAAACTGGTGACTTTGCTTCGGTGTCATGAACTCGAACTAAGTGATAAATGTAACCCTTAGCTATCATCTTCCTTGCCTTAAGGTAGGAAATAAACCTACCTCTTGGAGTTGCCGTATTACCTTTCCATTCAAACACGGGCTCTCCCGAAAATTGAAATCGAACTAATTTCATTCGGCAATCAAATTTAGCGTAGTATGAGGCCAACCAATCCATACCCATAATCACATCGAAATCTAGCATTTCCAGCTCAACTAAATCAGCTTTAGTTTGGCAATCACCTATCACAATTACACAATCTTTGTATATCTGTCTAGCTATCACGGGATCACCAACCGGAGTAGATACCTCAAAAGGTTTGATTGGCTCGGGTTTCACCCCAATACGATTAGCAACATATGGAGTAATATAAGATAGTGTGGAACCTGGATCTATTAATGCATACACATCGTAAGAACATATGGACAATGTACCTGTAACCACATCTGGGGAGGACTCAAGATCCTGTCGTCCGGCTAAAGCATATATGCAGGGCTGTGTGGCACCTGAAGTAGATGATCCCCCTCGGCCTCTCTACCTCGACCTCGCCGGGATGCGGGAGTCTCGCCGCCGGCAAAGACCGAAGAGGAACCGCCCGACCCCGTGGGCGAACCCCACCTCTACCATATCTCGAAGAACAATCACGCATCAAGTGTCCAGTCTGTCCACAAATATAACAAGCATCTGTGCCGTGGTGACATGGCCCTGAGTGCAATTTTACACCGGGCCGCAGGGGAACCGGTGTCTCTCCCGACCGTAATCTCCCCCAACCGAGAACCTAGGGCCCTCGAACTCTGGCCCTATCCTGAACGGAAAGAGCGGTCAAATCTCCTACCTGTAAATCGAGGAGGTGCACTCGTCACTGACTGGCCTGAGTGCCTAGAATGCGTCTGCCTTGATCCCCCTCTAAAATCACTGCCTGTGCCCATAGATCTGGCCCTTTTGCCTTGCCCTCTATCAACATCACGATCACCCCTTTGCGAAGGCTGTTGTCCTTCTATATTTTGGGCATGCTTGAATACGGGAATGTCCATCCCATCTTGCAATGAAGCTGTCAAGCAATCATTAAACAAATGTGGCCCTAAGCCACTCACAAATCTGTGCACCCGATCTCTCATATCGGCCACCATAGTCGGAGCATACCTAGCCAAGGAATTAAATTGAAGGCTATACTCCCGGGCGCTCATGTTCCCTTGCTTCAAATTTAGAAATCTATCCGCCCTAGCTCGGCGGACCTCGGGTGGCAAGTAATGGCGGATGAAAGCGTCTACAAATTCTTGCCACACGGGAGGAGGCGCATTTTCTTTTCTTGACGCTATCCAATTATTGTAACATAGAACCGCCACATCCCGGAGTCTATATGATGCTAACTCTATAGATTCGGTCTCGGAAGCATGAATAATCCGCAATGTTCTTAACATTTTATCAATAAAGCCTTGCGGGTCTTCATCCGGCTTTGACCCAAAGAATTTCGAGGGATTCAAGCTCATGAAGTCACGGGCTCTAGTACTAGCTGAACGATCACTTGGGCCCACATTCTGCCGTGCTCGGGCGGCAACTAATCGCGCGGTAAAAAATGAATAGCCTCGGTCACTTGTTGACCCGAAGTAGCCGGTGGAGGAGCTGGAGGCGTAGGAGCTGGAGCTAAAGCTCCTTCTTGCTCTTTCGTAATAGGCGGAGTAGTGGAGGCATTAGACGGAGCCTCATTATGTGATTCGCCCTCTTCTATATTCATTGGTGGCTCTCTTTCTGCCCGCCTTTTCATAGTAGACTTGCCCTTCTGGGCGGCTTTAGCTTTCCCTTTCGGTGGTATTTCTGAAATCATAACACACTTATTAGGGAAGATTAAATCTTATACTCGGCTCTACCGCATGATCTCATAAGAAGAAAGATGGTCATTTTTCCTAAATGCCCTGTAGCCTCTTGTTTATTAGCGTGGCGCGCAACACACCATAAACAAGACTCTACTAGACACGGCTCGTAGACACTTCCTAAGACTGAACTGCTCTGATACCACTTTTGTCACGATCCGGACTACGGGCCATGACGGGTATCCGGGGCTAACCACCGAACACCGCGCATTGTGTTCCTCATCTACGCTTATTCATAATAGATGTTCATAATCATAGAAAACTATTAACATTGGAAACATATTCACTTTTATAAACATAAGCCCTTCGGCTATCAAAATAATATATATACATACATATACATAAGGATCGGTGAGACCATATTGCCCACACATACGTATCTACGAGCCTCTACTAGAGTACTAGACATATGGACGGGACATGACCCCGTCGTGCCCAAAATAAGAATATATACATATATGTACCAAAAGAATAATCAACAAAGACCTCCGGAATAAAGGAGGGCTCCTGTAAATCTGCTGGGGGCTCCTATGTATCCGCACCGTCTCCTTGCCTACCTGTGGGCATGAACACAGTGTCCAAAGAAAACGGACGTCAATACGAACATTGTACTGAGTATGTAAGGCATGAATGAGAGGAACATAATAGGAAAATCATAAGGCATAGATGGAGACATAACCTTTGTATGGATTCATTTTATACATATATCATACGTAGCATATCATAGGGATCATCATAGCATATACATCATCATACCATGCATGCATCATCATATCAATCATACATCATCATATCGTTAACCCGCGTCCGGGTAACCATCGTATCACCTACTAGTGGTGTCATGCCCGGCCCTCTAGGCTCGGTGTAAACATAGCAGCCCGCCTTAGCGGTGACATGCCCGGCCATTTAGGCACGGTGGAATCTCAAGCAGCCCGCCTTAGCGGTGACATGTCCGGCCAATTATGCGCGGTGGAATCACATCATCATACATATCATAGACTTATCATGGCTTTATAACAACTTAACATCATTATATTTATCATCAAACATACATTAGAACTTGAAAGCAACTATAGCCATATCGGGGTGACATAAGGTCGTAACCCCCGATTACGTTAAGGAGTAATCATGGTCGTTATATCTCACCTAGGATTATATTTTAAGGTGAGTGTGCGTGAGGAAAACATCAATGAATCATAGTCAACATCATTAACTTCGTAGATACATCATATCGTAATCTCTAGAATCTTTAGGCTTAAACTTATCATTATCACTATCGTACTCGTAGCGTATCTCTTATCGCATATGACTATTCATGAACGTAGGCTCTTAGTCTTTCGGAATATAGGAAATACATGAAGAAGGAGGAAAATCATGCATAGGATTCATGCCTTAGGAAGAAAGGTTGAGCGTTACATACCTTTGTCATTTAACTACTCTATTGCTTGCTCATTCTCCTTTAATGCTCACGTCTTTACCTTCAAGAGAGTTCATATCAACATTAGCTAAACAATTATAAAAGCGTGCTTCTTAAGGCTAGAGAAAATTGGGAAGCGTTTCCTTTGTTTATACTACTTTCCTCCATGTTCCATATCAACTCCCAACATTCATAACAACAATCACAATATCATAAACGACAATCGTCATTCACTTACATTATTCACATTTCACAATTTCACTCCAATTTCTCCATAATCATGATCAAGGTCCATTATCGCGTTCTTTCGCATATAATACTTATTCCATGTTCTAATGTCATTTATAACGTATTTATAATCTCAACATATCCATTTTCATGATTCATTCCAACTACTACTCAATAATGACACTATTCACCCATTTATGACCCATTTTCTATACTCTTCTACAATTTAAGTGTTTCATCTTATCAATACTCCAAACAACATGGAAAGATCATGAAATTCACCTTAGATGATGGAGGAAAAAGCCTTGAATGGTAATACACCTCTTGCACCAAAACCCTATTTCACTTTTCTTGAGATTTCTTGGTTTGGATGACTTTAGTGAGGTTTCATACACTTGATTCACTTCAATTCTTGTTATTGATCTTTGATTCCCTTGGTTTTCTTATGGATGAAATATGTGGAAGGTTCTAGAGGTCTTGAGAGGTTGAATAAGGGTGTGGAAATGAAATAAATGAAGTGGGAACATCATTATATAATTGAACTAAGTTCAGCCCGTCGGGACTTCCACGGTCTGTGGAACCTTGTGTTGGCCGTGGTTCTGGTCGTGGTTCACGACCAGCCAGCCATCATCACTGCTGGCAGTTCCACGGACCCTTCCACGGTCCGTGGAACATTCCATGGTCCGTGGAACATGGTCGTGGAACTCACAGTTCCACCAAAGTTGTTCCCTTCGTCTCGTTTGATCTCCAATCCTTATGGAACCTTCTTAACACTTGTTTATCACTTCATTAGCAATCTAAGAGACGTTATAACTCTTCTCCAAAACATTATTAAAACATCATTAACTCGATACTCATAATTTTGCCTGGCACATAACTTATAACTCGCTTTCCTTAACAACTTTCTTTCCTTAACTCGAATGTCTTTGGAAATCTTAATTAGGACCATTAAAGACTATTTCTTACTTATCCAAATCTTGTATACGTCGTGCCCCTCGTTAGTCTATTCATTGTACGCTAAGGGAAAATTTTTCGAGGTGTAACAATATGTCTACTCTGGTCGAAGATTCTGTTATGGTTGAGCGAGGCTACCGGTCATGCTTGGTTACTTTTATGGGTTATGACACGTGGGTAGACTTGATGATACTTGATATGGTGGATTTTGATATTATTTTTAGTATGACCTGGTTTTCTCCTTATCATGTGATCTTGGACTGTCATGCCAAGACAATAACTTTAGCCATGCCGGGCATTTCTAGACTTGAGTGGAGGGATACTCCTAGTCCCTCTCCAAAGAAGATTATTTCCTTTCTTCAGGTGAAGAAATTAGTCAATAATGGGTGTTTAGCTTATCTGGCTAATGTGCGTGACACTACTGTTGCATCTCCACTCCTTGAGTCCATTCCCATTATAAGCGAGTTTGCAGAGGTATTCCCGTCTGATTTGCCGGGTATGCCACCCGATCGCGATATTGACTTCTGTATTGACTTGGATCCGAGCATCCACCCTATTTCTATTCCACCATATCATATGGCACCCGCCGAGTTGAGAGAGATTAAGGAACAGCTGCAAGATTTATTGAGTAAGGGATTTATTAGACCGAGTGTCTCCCCTTGGGGTGCTACTGTGTTGTTCGTGAAGAAGAAAGATGGATCTATAAGGATATGCATCGATTATTGCCAGCTGAACAAGGTTACTATTCTTTACAAGTGTCCTATGCCTAGTATTGATGATTTATTTGACCAGCTTCAGGATGCTTCAGTGTTCTCGAAGATTGACTTGCATTCAGGCTGCCATCAGCTGAAGCTCAAGGCCGAGGATATTTTGAAGACAACTTTTTGGATGAGATAAGGGCATTATGAGTTTCTGGTGATGTTATTTGGGCTTACCAAAGCCCCAGTTGCATTCATGGCTTTGATGAATGACATCTTTAGTCTATTCCTTGACTCCTTTATGATCGTGTTTATTGATGATATCTTGGTGTATTCCAAGAGTAGAGAGGAGCATAAGAGCCATCTTCACACCTTACTTAGGTTGTTGAAGAAGAATAGTCTGTTTGCTAAGTTTTCAAAGTGTGAGTTTTGGTTGGAGTCTGTGGCGTTCTTGGGTCAAGTTGTGTTTAAGGACAGGATCATGGTTGATCCTTTGAAGATTGAGGCTATGAGAGATTGGGCGAGGCCCACTACTATGATCGAGATTCGTAGTTTCGTAGGTTTGGCCAGTTACTACTGCCGATTTGTGAAGGGTTTCGCTTCTATTGCTTTGTCATTAACTAGATTGACTCAAAAGGATGTTCCCTTCTAGTAGTCCGATGATTGTGAGGAGAGCTTTCAAAAGCTCAAGACCCTTTTGACTTCAGCCTCGATTCTAGCATTACCCGTGGAGGGTAAGGATTTCTCAGTCTATTGTGATGCATCCCGTGTGGGTTTGGGTGCTATTTTGATGTAGGAGGGTAGAGTCATAGCCTATGCTTCCCGTCAGTTGAAGATCTATGAGAGGAATTACACTACCCATGATTTTGAGTTGTTAGCTGTGGTCTTCGCTTTGAAGATCTGGAGGCATTACTTGTATGGTGTCCATTGTGAGATTTTCACCTATCACCGTAGCCTTCAGTACGTGTTCACCTAGAGAGATATTAATTCCAGGCAGCGCCGATGGATGGAGCTCCTGAAGGACTATGACATCTCTATTCTTTATCATCCAGGGAAAGCCAATGCTTTTGCTAATGCCTTGAGTCGCAAGGCCACGAGTACGGGGAGTTTAGCCCGTTTGGTTGTTTTCGAGCGTATGTTGGCCATAGAGGTTCAGACTCTGGCCAACAGTTTCATTCGCCTTGATATTTCAGCTCCAGGAAGAGTTTTATCGTGTGTGGAGGCAAGTTCATCCTTGTTAGATTAGATCAGGACTCATAAGTTAAGGATGCTCAGTTGAGCAAGATTCAAGATTGGGTTCTGAGAGTGAGGCCAAGGAGGCCATGATTGATTCTGAGGGTACTTTGACGATTAAGGGGCGCGTGTGCCTTTCTCGCATTGGTGACTTGATTTATTTGATTTTTACTGAGGCCCATAGCTCTCGATACTCCATTCATTCGAGAGCGAATAAGATGTTTCGGGATTTGAGGCAACATTACTGGTGGCGTCGTCTGAAGAAGGATATAGCCAATTTTGTGGCTAAGTGTGGAAATTGTCAGCAAGTTAAGTATGAGCAACAGTGACCCCGTGGTGTACTTTAGAGGATGCCCATTCCCGAGTAGAAGTGGAAGAGGATTGCTATGAATTTCGTTGTGGGTCTTCCGAAGACCTTGGGTAAGTTTGATTCGATTTGGGTAATTGTTGATCGGTTGACTAATTTCAGCTCATTTCATTCTAGTTTAGGTTTCTTATACTGCAGAGAAGTTAGCCAAGTTGTACATTCGTTACATTATGAGATTACATAGGGTTCCCATTTCCATCATATATGATCGGGGTACTATCTTTACTTCCCATTTCTGGAGAGTTTTTCATGATGAGTTGGGTATCCGAGTAGATCTTAGTACAGCTTTCCACCCATAGACCTATAGGCAGTCCGAGCGGACCATTCAGGTGCTCGAGGATATGTTGAGGGCTTACGTTATAGACTTTGGTGGACATTAGGATCAGTATTTGCCATTGGCAGAGTTTATGTATGGCAATAGTTATCACTCGAGTATCGACATGGCACTTTTTGAGGCTTTGTATGATAGAAGATGTAGATCTCCGGTTGGTTGGTTTGATGCATTTGAGGTTCAACCTTAGGGTACGGATCTATTGAGAGAGTTTCTTGAGAAGCTGAGGGTCATTCAGGCCAAGCTTTTGGCAGCTCAGAGACGACAAAAGATATATACGGACCGGAAGGTCCAAGATATATAGTTCGCCATTGGTGATCAGGTTCTATTAAATATTTCACCCATATGGGTGTTATGAAATTTGGGAAGAGAGGTAAGTTGAGTCCCAGGTATATTGGGCCATTTGAAATCCTTGATCGTATGGGCGATGTTGCTTATGAGTTGGCTTACCACCAGGCTTAGCAGGCGTTCATCAAGTTTTTCATGTGTCTATGTTGAAGAAGTATCATATTGATGGTACTTATATTTTTCGTTAGGACTCAGTATTGCTTGATGAGAATTTGTCTTATGAGGAGGAGCCTATTGCGATTTTGGATAGGCAGGTTCGAAAGTTGAGGTCTAAGGAGATAAATTCTGTGAAGGAGGAACGAAAGTATTTCCCTATTGAGGAGGCCACTTAGGAGACCGAGTCCGACATGCATAACTTATATCCTCAGTTGTTTTCCGATTTAGGTACCTTTCCGTTCTTTCCCTTCGTCGCTCAAGGACAAGTAGTTGCTTAATTGGTATCTGATGTAACGATCCATTTGGTTGTTATAGCCTTTCTGGTACTTTTGACCTTTTCTCGAGCTTGTTTAGCACACATTTGACCCAAGGGGACCATTGACACGCTTGCTGAGGTCTTTGGATATGACTTGGCTGACTTTGTGGGACATTTAGGCTTAAAGCGAAAAAGATTTGACTCAAAGTTGACTTCTGGATAAACAAACCTTTTTCGGGAATTCGTTAATTCTGAGAGGTCTGGATGGTCTTTAAGAACTTGTGTGTATATTCGGTCTGGTTCCTAAAGCACTCGGGTGCATTTTGGTACTTGGGTTGGGAAGTTGATTTTGAGGTATCGGGGGTTGACTCGGTCAACGAGATCTTTTTTGGAAATTCTGAGCCGACGAGTGCATTCGTAGCGTGTTTTTATGTATGTCTGCAATATGCTATATGAGCAGATGGCCTCGGGTGACAGTTGGGATTTCGGGTTGAATTAGTGAAAACTTAGGAATTTCTGGTAACTCGTGCCCGCTATGGCGGCACCAGGACTGCGGCAGTGGTACCGCTTTAGCGATTACCCTGCCGCTATAGCAGCTTGTGTATTTTTGGTAGGACCGTGGAAGCGGAACCGCTGAAGCGCTGAAGGGGGCGCGGAAGCAGGTGACGGGCAGTTAGATTCATTAAATGTGCTTTAAAAGCCCTAAGTTCTTCATTCAATACCACTCCGACTTTAGGGATTTTTGGGAGCATTCAAGGTTGTTATTCATAGAAGATCATTGTGGTAAGTTCCTTCACCGTCCTTTCCATTCCCTGTTTCATTAATCACCTTAGGAATCCATTAAACATGCTAGTTACATTAAGAGCTTGAGGATTGAAAGAGAGCTTTGTGGGTTCTTCATTCTAGGTTATTAAATCTTGAAATATTGATTGGGTTAGCTTTATTAAGCATGGATTTGATGATTAGAATATATTATTGCATGATTCCTTGCTAATTAGTGGCTAATTTATGGAATTGGAAGTTAACGTTTATACCCAAATTTAGGGGTTTTGCCTACATTCGGAAATTATGTGATTTGTTAGTGCTTCTTGCTTATAATTGATAGAAATTGATCACCTAGAGCATTAATTTCATGTTGAGACCTATAGAGTCCTAATTTCATCTTTTTAGTTCCTAAACCCCATTCCATAAGTTGGGATTTGGGTCTTGAATAGTAGTAAGGTTGAATGTTGTTTCTTCTTGATTCTAATTTCATGATTCGGATATGATTAGACTTCCATTATCTAGAGGCTCAAAGGAAGGGAAATACTAAGGTTTGACTACTGGAGACTTTGCTGTTCGGTTCTCCAGGTAGGTTACGGTTTACCTTATTGTGAGACTTCAATTAGCGAATCGTTTGTTTAGATGATATTGTCGGAGAATGCAGGTAAACCTCTGGGTATGAAGTTGGGTTGGATGTTGTCTTAGGTTGGGCCTTGTTGTATGATTTGGGGGCTAGCCACCCCGTTGTGTTGTTGAGTTATCTTGATCTATTCACTTATTGGCTCGTTGCCACGTTTAGACATCGGATATTGGTGATTATGTTGCACCTCAGAATTTTTTCGTGTCGTTTGCGTTGTAAGTAAACTAACGTAAGCTCAGAGAGGTCATGGAACCCTTATAAGGTTAAGGAATACTCTTAACAAGTGTTAAGAAAGTGTCTAAAGGTTTCGGGATCAAGCAAATCGAAGAAAATAAGTTTGTCAAAAATTTGGAAAAAGTTGGAAGAATTTTGGACAAAAATTTTTGGTCAACTTTAGAGGGGTATATCTCCTAGTATATCAAGAGTCTTGAAGCAAGACAAAATCCTAAATTGAAGTTTAGGAAGTCTAGTTTCCAACGCAACAAACCGTTTATCAAAACGACATCGGAGTAGGGAGTTATGGGCATTTCAAGATAAGCCTCCAAGCTGCCAAATGGCTCCCCGCGGGCCTCACTTGGAAAGTCAGTGGAACCGACTCATAAGGGGTATAAATACCTTATTATTGCCCTTTTTCATCATTTACACTTCTTGTGAGCTCTAGAAACATCAACACACTTCTCTTAAACACTTATAACCCCTTAAATCAAGAATCCAACAAGATTACACCAAACTAGTTCATAAAAAGTAATTGTTCTTGTTTCTACTTGGTGTTGTGGTGAGTTTGGTATTGAAGAAACTTGGTGTGGCTAAATTTCTTCAAGTATAAGGTATGTCCTTCATCCTATCTCTTATGTTGAGTTGATTTGAAGGTTTAGCAAGTCTTAAAAGTGGAAATAGTTATGGAGGAAAGGTCATAAAGTGTTGTGTTATAGTTGTTGAGTATATGCACTGTTTTTGACCATGTTGTGGCTGTGTTGTTGGGCTAATTTCTATGTATATGGAGGGTATCTAATGTTGTTGGTGTGTTGACGAGATTATGCTCCTTGATTGGGAAGAAAGGAAGTGTATATTGTTATTGTATGTTGATAAACATCGTGTGGGATGTTTTATGGAATATTTTGGTATTAATGATGATGTTGTTGGTGTTAGTATTGTTGTTGTTGTGTTAGTTGTTGGTATTGCGATTTCGGGCTAGGAATATAAACAGGGGAGATCTTTAATTTCGACAGATTTTAAGGGGATTTAATTTGAAGGCTTAAGACAAGCATATGACTATAAGCCTAACAATAATATGACTGGTTTTATATGTAGATTACGAGACCACGAATAATCTTATGTAGATTGCAATACGGGAAGTAAGTTGGAAAGTCGAGAAATAAGCTTCCATGTATGTTAAGGTTGTTCCATTCCTTCATTTTGGCATGATCCTTATCATATGAACGAACACAACAAGCAAACGAGTTCCAAAGACTCTATTCTTAGACAGTGTAGGGATGTTCATATCCTTGATCCCTTAAGCCCCGTAGGGGCATCCATAAGTTGTGCGATTTCATAACGATGCCTAAATCCCGAAGGGCACATTCATAAGGCTTCTTTATTCATATGCATTTCATATTTGATTTTTAAGTCTCGAAGGAGACAAATGAAAATGGCAAGAAGTTCCCATTTTGAACTGAAAGTTGCTCCGAAGGGAGTTTTTGATGTTTTACCAAGATTATCATGCATTTGCATACTTATATACATGCACGACATCATTTCATGGGAAAGGGAAAAAGGGCTAAGGCATTATATACATGAACCACCTGATGAATTGGTCCATGATGATTATTAAGCCCGAAGGGGCCAAACGAACACTAAAATCTACAGAAATTTGGGCAGCATTTCCCCTGTAAATGCCCAACCCCGAGAATTCAACTCGGCCAAATTCATCAACAACAACACTAACAACCAAAGTGTTGGTTACAGGTACAGATTGAGTCTGTTACCCTTTTTATCATTCGAGTCGAGATATATTGTTTCAGTTCTTCCTTACCTAATCAGTACATTATTCGTACTGACGTCCCTTTGCCTGGGGGCGCTGTGTTTCATGCCACATAGGTGCAGACAGTTGAGTAGAGGACACTTGCCGTAGGATGTTCCCGGGCTATCAGCTGGATTGGTGAACTCCATTTCTATTCGGAGTGTTGCCGAGTCAGAGTACTTATGTATGTCCTTGAGTTAGATGCATTACGAGTATGTTGGGGCTCTGTCCTAAATTATGTTATGGTATCTTGTTACATATTAGAGACTTTGCACACAGTGTCCTGTGGATAGTGCGTCGAGATGTCGATAGTTGTGTAAAGCGGCCATATAGGTCGATGTGTTCATCTGCACTGATTTAAAGATTTTATTGTGACTAAAGGTTTTCTTTGACTTAACGATAAGGGAGAAGTCCCTAACACGATGAAAGAGTTTTATTAAAAAGTTTTCATGTTTTACTTGATGGAAGCGTCATTTCATAATTTAAGGGTTCACAAAAGTTGTGACTTATGAATAGAATGGTAGTATGGCACTCAGCCGAGTAGGGTCTTGGGTGTCAGTCGCGGCCCTCCGGTTTTGGTCGTGGCAGGTGATATATTATGGCTATGATATTGCAGTACTTTACTTGATTAATATTGAGATAAGAATTGTGATTCCATTATGGCTTATTGTGTAGCCTTATTATTGATATTACTTGTGTGCTATGTGTGGTACCATTTGGGATTGAATTGGTTGTTGATACTACGTTGCATAGTATTCATACTCATTTCCATGATACATTGATATGTCATTGTTATGGTACTGATGATGATAAGTAAGGGAGTGTAGCCTCCGAGGTCTTTGTCGGAGAGCGTAAAAGAGAGATGAGAGTCCGTGATCCGAGGTCATTTACCGGAGTGGAATGAGTGAACATTGCCCGAGGCCTCTTGCCGGAAACAAATGAGTGCTCGTTGCCCAAGGTGTCTTGCCGGGATCGAGAGAGTTCTCGTCACCGAGGTTGTTGCCAGGACAAGTGGTACATGGACTTCGCGGATCCCCCGTGGGTTGTGCTCCTCAACACCACAAGTTACTCAGCCACAAACAAAATAGAAATTCTTTAAAACTAGAGAACCAAAAATCAAGGTTTTTATGAAGGATATCATCAATGGATGAATTCATGCGATTAACCGAAAATTGGTGCTATTTGCTTCGATTAAGACTTATTTCAAATGTTTGAATGGTATTTCTTTATATGGAACCGCAAAACCCCAACTCTAGGGTTTGAACCTGATCTGGGAGTACAAGATTTAAAGATTTTTTTTTTTTTTTGAATTCTTTGAAAATTTCATGAAGAACCAACGACATTTGAGTTTGAAATAGCATGAGGACTCCTTCAACAGAAAACAAGGAGAGAGAGAGAGAGAGGAGAGTTTACCTCTTCTTGGTGGAGAAACAAAGGGGAGGGGCAAGACAATTAGTGTCTTTCCAAAACCGGCTATGTGAGCCTCAACAAAGTTTGAGAGCTCAGTCTCTTTACCATTTTTGGCGAAGATAACGATAAAAGGGAAAAAGAAGAAGCCCCGCTTAGGGTTTCAAGATCAATTCATGCGATTTGCAAAAAATGAAAGAAAAAAAGAGGGGTTCTATGCTTAAAAATAGATGGTGGGCCAGGCGCGGGTTGGTTTGGATTGGGCTCGACTGAAATGTTTGGGTTTTGGCCATACTATGTATTCACTGAAGATTTAAATGAAAAATGGCCATGCGTGCATATGTGACTATAATATAATTTAAAAATTAACCACATTCATTTCAATCGTAACCAGATTTTGTGCAAAAGTTAATTAAAACATTTCAAGTGTAATCAATTTGAAAATAATTGTAATTGAAGCCAAAGTGATGTAAAAATTGAGATGTAATTGATCTATTGTTTAATTAATCAATTTTTCCTGCTTTAAACAGACTAAAATATTTATCAATTGACCCCAAGTCAGTTTAAACAATTAATTAAAATAATTAATTTTGACAGTTTACTTTAGAATTTGATAAATATGTTTTAAAAATCATAATTCATATAATCAATATTCAAATGATATATAATAACATACCTTATGGTATTTTGCCAAATGTAATGGTAAAATGTCACCCAAGTAATTTTGTAAAATCTCTTTTGACTTTGAAAAGTACATATTCTACTCTGTTTGTGATCAAGAAGTCTGTATAATTAAATAAAAGTTATGAACCACATAGCATGAAACATGAACAGTATAACATGGGACATAGCATGAAGCACGAATACGTGGAAACACGAACACGTGGAAACATGAACAGTATAACATGGGACATGAATACATGAGATATATACCTTAGACACTATCTACTTGTTCATCAAATAGGTGCGGATATCTTGATTTCATATTCTCTTCGGCTTCCCAAGTAGCCTTTTCAACCTTTTGGTTCCTCCACAATACTTTTACTGAATATACTTCCTTCATTCTCAACTTGCGAACTTGGTAATCATGAATAGCCACATGAATCTCTTCATAAGTTAGGCTACATTTAACCCCTATGTTTTCTATAGGGACAATAAGAGACAGATCTCCCACACAGTTCTTCAACATGAACACACAAAATATTGTCACACCCCAAATCCGACCCTGGACGTAACAGGCATCCTATGTTATCAACAACACCGGAAGCACCTTATGAATTAATAACAACGCGTTCCTATTTAATAATCTTTCATTATTTAAATCCAAACAAGTCATAAATGTCTAGATGAAATCGTGATCACACTTATGAAATAACACAGCGGAAGTCTAACATAGATGTACCATCATAAGAACGTAGTAATACTCAATGAGTCAAACGATGACTTTAACACTACCCATAGTAATAACGTCTATCTATGGAGCTTCTAAGAGCAATAACTTAATAGTCTAACTTCGGAACGCGGCCCAAAAAATGAAATAAGTAACTAAAGATAGAGGTGTCCCACGAACAAGGGTGTGGACTCTCCAATAAGTCTAAAAGTAGCAAGCTCTCCTAGTCCGCACGCGTATCACGAACTTGCTCCTTAATGCTACTTGACACACCATCAAAACAACAATGGTTTGCCTAAGTACTAGGTACTCAGTGAGTGTCTAAGGGGAAATAGTTAACAAAACAAAATAAGATAATAAAAATAAAAAAATAAAAATGATATTAAATGAAATAGTTCGAAAACCCAGAGATAGAGTAAGCGAGTCAACTTAGAGAACAATCAAAGAATCCACTAATGAAGTGTCACGACCTGCCTACAGGGCCATGACGGGTACTCGGAGGGCGACTACCGAGCACCACTCATGCTAATCATCATACTCATCTTAAATGCATTTATTATTCTCAACACAACTAGCCATAAGGAAACCTTTATCACTTCCAAAACATATTCACAATCATATGCATAAGGCCCTCGGGCTATCAAAATAATAAATAAATACACAATGTGATCATCGTGGGACATCTACTACCCACACATACGTATCTACGAGCCTCTACTAGAGTACTAGACATAAGCACGGGACAGGACCCCGTCGTACCCAAATATATATATATACACAAAAGAATATACCACAAATAGTACCTCCGGAATAATGGAGTGCTCCTGTAAGTCCGCTGATCAGCTCCTATGAGCCTGGGTCACCTCCTTGTCGACCTGTGGGTATGAACACAGCGTCCATAAAAGAAAGGACGTCAGCACGATAAATGTATTATGTAAGGCATGAATAATACTAACATAATAAAGAGATCATAAAACATGAGATGAGGATATAACCTGCTTAACCTTTAAAAGAAAACACATGTCGTACATATCACATATATCATCATCGTTAACCTGCGTCCGGGTAACCATCGTACGCCGCCCACTAGTGGTGTCATGTCCAGCTCTCTAGGGACGGTGTAATCATAAGTAGCCCGCATTAGCGGTGACATGTCCGGCCATCTAGGCACGGTGGAATCGTATGCAGCCCGCCTTCGCGGTGACATGTCCGGCCTTCTAGGCACGGTGGAATCTCGTCATCATATATATCTCGTAAAGCATGCATAAGAGCTTAAAGACAACTATAACTCTATCAGGGTGACGTAAGGTCGAGAACCCCCGAGTCCATTTTGGAGTAATCATAATCATCATGCTTCACCTTGAAGGAACTAGCATTTTAAGGTGGGTCTAGCAACAATGAATAACATCAAATAATCGTACAAGGAACATTAGCTTTGTGGAAATGACATATCATAAGCTTTTGGATCTCTAGGCGCAGACTCATCATTATCGTTATCATGCTCATGACATATCTCTTATCTTTATCTCATAGGAAGCTCTTTATAAACATCAACTCATATTTTCCGGGAGGTAAGAAATTCATGGAAAGATAAAGGAAGTCGTGTCATAGGAATCATGCCTTAAGAAAAGAAAGGACTAGCCTTACATAACTTTAAGTTTTGCTAACTTTATCACTTGAACGCTTCCCTCCAATATTCACGTTTCTACATTCAAGAGAGTTCGTACTAAAATTAGATAATCGAAAACATACTTAAGCTTAAGGTAGAGCTAACGAAAATTGGGTAACATCTCCTTTATTGCGATGACTTCTTCCACATAATAAGCAACTCCCAACATCAATAACAACACCCACAATATTTTAATCAATAGCTTCATCAAGCTAGACATTGTTAAATCCTCATCATTCCTTATCAAAACCCTTCAAAATCTAGCTATGGCACCATACCGTATCCACCCTCATACAAGGCCTCTATAACATCTTTAATACTATTCACAGCAAGGTTATACTCATTACATATCAAGAACTATGATTCAAGAATATTACTAATTTCATAATTGCACTCCATATTCTACTCCTTTCCATAATCCAAGTCTTTCAACCCCTCAATACTCTCACTAATATGAAATAAACATAAAACTCACCTTAATCACTTGGGAATAAGCCTTGATTCACTCTACTCCATTAGAATGAAATCCCCCACTTGCATGCCAAAGAAATCCTTACTCTTCACAAACCCTAATAGGCTTCCTAGTACATGAATCTCTTAGTCTTTACTTTTGAACTTGGTTAATTGGTATAGATTTGTTGTAGAAAATAGAGGGAGGGTTTTAGAGAGATATAGGATCTGTTTTTGTGAAAATAATGAAATAAAAACGTGGGATCTTATATTTATAACCAGGGCTGGAAAGTTCCAGATCCGCAGGTTGACGAGCAGGGTCGATGGCTCGTCGACGTGTCGACGGTCCGTCGACATGCCCCGTTGAACAGCTGCCTAAGATGTCTAAATACAGAACCTCGTCGACGCTGCCAGATGACGGCTCATCGACGGTCGTCCCTTGGGTCGTCGACGCTGACTGGTTTCAGCAGTTTTCTGAACTGCTCCGTTTTGCTCCGATTCGATTCGTTTCACTTCTAATTCCCTCGTAATGTCAAGAATGCATACTTATACTCCTGTACACATACAAAGTAAAATATCTCATGTCCAAAGCTCTGGTGTGGATTACCGAACCGAAGGTACAAACCACCAATAAGCCAAAAATCTCCTTGCCACAAAACGGGAGGTGTAACACGAAGAATACATCAAGTTAAGTCATTACCGTTTACCGTGTCAAGTATTTCACTTAGAAATTCAATATCACCACAAGCCACTCACAGGCAACCAATAATATCAACCACTCGATACTCCGAGCTAAGAAACCACGGAGGCTAATCGTCCTCTAGACTAGCACATCAATAGATGCACTGGGCTACATGCCTCGGAGATCAATCATCCTCTGGACTGACAAAGCAATTCTCATATCGATACGTTAGGATCCATATTGACTAATCATCTTCTGGACTAGCACAACTTGACCGCACAGGCCCAAACACAAATAATTACAATCATTGCATATAATTGGATCATCAATCGTGGCTTACAACTGAATTCACTTCTCAAACCATCTTCTCACAATAGAGGTATTTCATGACACATTCGATTTAGAAATCATATTCAAATCACCTATTCAATGTACGTTCAAGAACATCCATTCAAGGCACAACACATTTAAAACTTTATTCTTTTAGAAATAAATTCAATCATCCCATAATGGGCAAAACGTGTTCATTATGATAGTTTAATTCATTTAAGGTTCAATGCGGGCTTGACCCTACACGTACATGACCTTATTCAAAATCATCTCACATTCCAAAAATAAATTTGAAAGAAGAACCACCAGAACAAGAGTTTCCAGTGATATGCATATTCCAAAGAAGGATTCCAAGACACATGTATTCATCCACACGCATAGAACAAGTAGAACATACTTTAATACGTTTCAATAAAGTTTTCATGCTTCAAAAAAGATTTTCAAAACGCATACATATATCAAATTCCGCTCACACATAATTCCCAAGGTTCAACAATCACACTACAATTGTTTTATATGAGAAAGATTAGAACTTTAATCGTTTCTTCAAGTTTTCTTGAAATTTCGAAACTAGGGCTTTTTCTAAGCCTTAAATCTTGTTCTTGAATCTTATGGGAATCATTGGTGGATTATAACCTCTTAGTTTGCTCTAAACTAGTTCAAAATTCAATAATAATTTCATAAAAAAAAATCAGAAGTCTTACCTTTTGATGAAATTCCAACGCCCCTCTCTTCTTCTTTCCTTTAGTTTTCAAGAATCTAGGGTTTGGGAAGATGAACTAGTGTCAAAGAGTAGTGATTTTGATGTTAGATTGATGTAGCAATGATGGGAATTTATCAAGAATTTACCTTAGATGTTTTGTGGAAGCTTTAGGGTTCTTTCCTCTCAAAAAACTGTCCAAAACGAAGTAGGATGAAAGAGTTAAGAAAAGATCACGTCCTGGGGTTTCTATACAAACGGGGCCATTCTGCAGTTGGTTATGCGTCGCAGGTGGCCAAGTGTGAACACACTTCCAAACGCATATCAAGATTAGAACACCTGACAATTTTGGGTGAAAACGCAACCAATAAATGCGTCGCATAATGGGAAATGCGACCCATAATGCGATCCGCGAGGCATATTGTCACGCCCCAAACTGAGGAGTCGTGATGAGTGCTCGACATCTTCTGATCAAGCACTCCTACCTTCGTACCTGAAACTCACTGAACATTATGGTGGCCCATATATGACTTTTAACTGAATTATACACTTCTGTAAAAACAACATAACAAACTCTGCGCCAAGAACTTCAACTAACGTATACATATATGTGTAGACGATAACGGTGCAAGCCGGCTAGGCCGCTACATATGCTGTATGACAAAAATAAGAGCCGATAAGACTATATAACTTTCTAACTACGTACAACTGTTTACAGACCTCTATGGAATATAAACTGTGGAGGGGACGGGACAAGGCCTCGTCATACTCATATGTACAAATCAAAATTGCATAACAAAAGAAACTGCAACTCCGAACCAAGTGGAGCGCACCGACCGGTGAGTGGTTATCCTATCGCGCCGGGCCGGCCGGCCCGACTACGAACTCGGGCAGTGAACGCAGCATCCATAACAAAAGGACGTCAGTACGAGCAATGTATTGAGTATGTAAGGCATGAATAACAACATAATATAGATATGAAAGGTAACATGGAATAAGAGAGATAACCTGTACATCTTAAAAATCATATGTAAGTAAGCGCGCGCGCGCGCACACACACACACACACACACACACACACACATATATATATATATATAAGTGTTAGTGTTAGTGTTGCGGAACGTGCAACCCGATCCATAAATGTTAGTGTTGTGGAACGAACAACCCAATCCATAAATATAGAGCTGCGAAACGTCTAGACCGATCCATACATGTTAGTGCCAAGGAACGTACGACCTGATCCATAAATATCATGTGTTAGTGCTGAGAAACGTACGGACCGATCCATAAATATCATATGTTAGTGCCGAGGAACGTACCGTCCGGTCCATAAATATATTATATACATATGCACAATGTAAATAGCATGCATGAGAGCCCAATAAATGCCACTACTCAGTTGGAGTGACATAAGGTCGGTAACCTCCGATTTTCATTATGGAATTATCATCATGCATATATCTCACCTTGAAAGAACAAAATCATAAGATGAGATTAACATCAACAAATATAATCAATAATCTTGAAACCAGCTCAGTAATCTCATAATGACATTAAAACCATAACTTTGGAATCTCCAGAAATGGGATAACCACAATCATCATCATAGTCATTATAGAAAACGTTCGTCTTTAGCATCATAAGGATTTTGAGAATCATGAACTGCTAGTATTTTCGGAAATAAGGGTATCATGGAAGTCGTGTATGCATTCATAGGAAAAGAATCATGCCTTTAGAAAGAAAGAGGAATAGCCTTAACATACTTGGAAGTTCACTTCTCGACATTCCAACCTACTTCCGGTCTCGCAATCTACATATAAAATCAGTTATACTATTATTAGGCTTATCGTCATATACTTGTCTTAAGCCTTCAAATGAAATCATTTTTGAATCTGCTGAAATTCGGGCAGCATCTCTCCTGTTTATATCCCTAGCTCGAATTTACAATACCTACAACCAATAACAACAATACCAATACCAACATCAACAACATCATTATCAATATCAATATACTCCATAAAACATCCCACATGATGTTTACCCAATTTCTCAACCAACTAATTCGTTATACGACTATTTAATACTTTTAACTTCGTAAGTAAACCGAAATCAATATCAACAAGAAGAGATTCATACCTTATTCTCACTAGATCCGCAAGATCTTCAATATTTGCTTTGAATCCAAGCAGAAATCCACCGCAAAACGATACTATAATCACAATTACACGTTACCCGAGCCTTGATTTAATATTCCGCCACTTGAAATCACTCACAAACCCTCAACTTTATGATATACGCTCACCCCTATATGTTTGCTGAGATTTGGGAAATATTTTTAGGTGAAAATGAGGGGGTTTGCCCCTTATATAGGGTGTTTAAGTCGGTTTCCACCGACTTAAAATATACCCTTCGCGTTTGCGGCCTTCGGTCGCGTTTGCGAAGGGTTAATCCCTTCTCCTCTTCGCATTCGCGGCCCTTTGGTCATGTTCGCGAACGGTTAATTTCTGCTCTGACGGCCTAACTTGTAACGTCCATAACTCTCTACTCCGATGTCCTATCGACGAGCGGTTTGTTGCGTTGAAAACTAGACTTCATGAACTTCAATTTAGGCTTTTGTTTTGCTTCAAAACTCCTCATATACTAAAAGATATTCTTTCTCCAAGTTGGAACAAAATTGCCCCTCAAATTTTCTCCAAAGTCCAACAAACTTAATTTCCTTGATTCACTTGCCCTCCAATCCTTCCGTAGCTTATTATATGAACTTAAACCCTCATAACCATAAGATAAGCGCATATAATCTCGTATATCCTTGGAGGTAACTCCTACATCCGTACTTAAAATAACCAATACCTAACGAATCACAACATTCAAAACTACGGGGTGTAACACATATCGGTCCAACGAACTGCTCTGTGACCTTTCAGAAAAATGGTGATAACTTTTTACGCACAGCTCCGTTTGAGCTACACCTTCTATCATTGGAAAGGTATTTCAAAGATATACAACTTTCATGTTTTAAGTTTTCTCAAATTGTCAACCGCTGTTCACTTAATTGGCCTATAAGTCAGACCTACCGAAACTTAGACGAGTTTAAGAACTCTTACGAACTTCACTGTATGGTTTGACTTCAAAATGACTATCTTGCATCCAATTCCATCCCGAAGGAAATCATATAACTAAAATTCCATATTAACACCCATTAAACACTTTCAAACTCAACTCAGATTCATGGAGTGTTACATTATCTCCCCTTAGGATCATTCATCCATGAATGAAAGTCATGGCCTAAGATCTTCACTAAGACTTAAATTTCCCAGAATTTCTATAGTTCCTTTGCAAGAAAATCTATCCCCAAATACCTCATAACCACCAACCACCCAAAGAAATGACATGGTCCTCACATGGATCCCCCATACCAAATTATTTGAGCCAGAACACAGATGAAGGAATACACACTTTTTAATCTACAGCTTCGCAAGGATTCAATAATCAGAAGGTTCAACACATACCTACAATAGGAAATAGGTGAGGGTATATTTTTCATGTCCTCCTCTGCTGCCCAAGTTGCTTCTTCAGTATTATTATTTCGCCACAGGACTTTCACCGAAGCTACATCTTTCGTCCTCAATCTTCTAACTTGTCGATCTAGGATTTGAACAGGTTCCTCTTCATAAGACAACCCTTCGTTGACTTCAATCACTTTATGAATCAATACATGAGAAGGATCAGGTTTATACAATCTCAAAATCAAAATATGAAACACAGGATGCACCATGGACATCTCAGACGGTATCTTCAATTCGTAGGACACCTTCCCAATTCTCCTGACAATCTCATAAGGGCTAATAAAATGAGGGCTAAGCTTATACTTTCTGCCAAACCGCACCACTCCCTTCATTGGAGACACTTTCAAGAAGACCTTGTAGCCAACATCAACCTCTAGCTCGCGACGCCTCATATCCGTATAAGACTTCTGTCGACTCTGAGTTGTCTTGAGTCGTTGCACAATGAGGTTCATTTTCTCGAATGCTTCATGCACTGAGTCAGGGCCTAACAATTCTACTTCGATGGGTTCAAACCACCCAATTGGAGATCTACAATGTCTCCCATAAAGTGCTTCATATGGAACCATCTGAATACTGGATTGATAACTATTGTTGTACACAGACTCCACAAGAGATAGATGCTTATCACAATTACTTCCAAAGTCAATTGCACATGCTCACAACATATCTTCCAGAGTTTGTATCGTTCTCTCTGCCTGCCCGTCTATCAGAGGATGAAAGGCAGTGCTCAAGTCACTCGAGTTCCCAAACCTTCTTGGAACGATATCCAGAAATAAGCAGTGAATTGCATACCTCTGTTAGACTTGATGGATGTCAGAATCCCATGAAATATAATGATTTTCTTTAAATACAACATGGTGTAATGCGCCACGGTATCCGTTGTTTTCACCGAAAGAAAATGAGTAGACTTGCTGACAGTTCAAGCACTAAGGCACAAAGTTGGAGATATCTATCTTCATGATCTTCCACCAATAGTGTTGCTTTAAATCTTTATACATCTTGATGGATCCCAAATGCACAGATTATGTAGAACTATGCGCTTCTACCTTCAACTTTTGTCAGAGACCATCAACATCAGGGACATATAAGCACCTTTACAATCTTAGAACACTGTCATCCGCTCCAACGGTGAATGCAGAGTACTCACCCCTTTCCACTCCATCTCCCAGTTTCATAAGAAGTCCATCTTCATATTGCTTGGACTTAATTCTCTCAACAATATCATATTGCACTTGCGTGATTCCCACTAACTCTCCATCCTCAGTTTCATGAAGTCGGACTCCCAGACTATCAAGTTTTCAAATTTCCCTGCCCACCGGCATATCTTGAGCATGCAAATATGCTAGCATATCCATAGACATTCGGTTCAAAGCATCAACAACAACATTCGCTTTACCGGGATGATACAAGATGTTCAAGTCGTAATCATTCAACAATTCTAACCATTTCCTCTATCTGAGATTCAACTCTCGCTTCTTGAAGATATTGTAAGCTCTTGTGATCAGTGAAGACATCACAGTGCTCACCATACAAGTAATGATGCCAAATCTTTAAAGCAAAAACCACGGCAGCCAATTCCAAATCATGGGTCGGATAATTCTTCTCATGCTTCTTCAACTGTTGCGAAGCGTAGGCAATCACCTCACCATTTTGCATCAACATGCAACCCAACCCAATTCCGGAAGCATCACAATAAACTGCATAGCCACCAGACCCTGAAGGTAGAGTCAGAAAAAGAGCCTAAGTCAACTCTTGAAAGCTCTTTTCACGGGCTTTCGACCATTGGAACTTAACCGCCGAAATTTTCTGAGGATCAACCTTAATACCTTCGCTAGACACCACATGGCCCAAGAAATCCACAAAATTAAGCCAGAAATCACACTTAATTTTTTTTTGCATAATGCTTGTTCTCCTCAAGTGTCTTCAAGGTTATTCTCAAGTGACCTGCATGTTCCTCAGTACTTTTCGAATACACCAGAATATCATCAATAAAGACAATAATGAAACGATCAAGAAAATGTTTGAACACCCGATTCATCAGGTCCATAAATGTAGCAGGTGCATTAGTCAGACCAAAGGACATCACCAGAAATTCAAAGTGTCCATAACGAGTACGAAAAGCTATTTTCGGGATATCCTGCTCCTTTATTTTTAGTTGATGGCCCCCAGACCTCAAGTCAATCTTTGAGACGAACTTAGCACCATGGAGTTGGTCCAACAAATCATTTATTCTAGGCAAAGGTTACTTATTCTTAATGGTCACCTTATTAAGTTGACGATAATCGACACATATTCTTAGAAAACCATCCTTCTTTCTTACGAACAGGACTGGAGCACCCCAAGGTGAGTTACTTGGTCGAATGAAACCCTTATCCAACAAGCTTTTTAATTGTTCCTTCAATTCTCGCAATTTTGCCGGAGCCATACGATATGGTGGAATAGAGATTGGTTGAGTGACAGGAATAACATCGATCCCAAAATCAATAACTCTATCAGGTGGGATAACAAGAAGGTCTTCTAGAAACACTTCGAGAAACTCATTAACTATAGGAACATATTCAAATTTAGGTACTACGGCTTGAGTGTGGTTAACAACAACTAGATGGTAAATGCATTCCTTCGAGATCACTTTACTAGCCTTAAGATAAGAAATAAACCTACCTCGAGGCTTAGAAACTTCACCTTTCCACACAATTACTGGTTCATTAGGGAATTTGAAACAAGCCAACTAATGCCGGCAATCCACATTTGCATAACATGCGGATAGCCAATCCATCCCCATAATCACATCAAAATCTACCATCTCTAGTTCAAACAAGTCAGTTGTAGTATGCCGACCTTTAACTACAACTACACAGTTTCTATAAACTCTAGAAGCAATAACGGGGACACCAACAGGGGTATCCACAGAGAAGGGTTCTAATAGTAGTTCGGGCTCAACCCAAAATCAAAAGCAAAATATAGTGTCACATAAGAAAGATTTGAACTCGGATCAATCAACGAATATGCATCAAAAGAGCAAATAGTAAGGATACCTGTGACCACAGTATATGAGGCATCAGCTGCCTCCCTATGTGTCAAACCATAGAGTCGAGCTTGTCCCTTATTAGTGGTGTTAGCAACTGTTTTACCAGTCCTATTACCATGAGCATTAGGAGTATTATTAGCATTACTAGCAGGCGGATTTTTAGTAGCAATAGGAGCAGAAGAATTATTTCACTGGCCGAAAGAGTTAGCCATTTCACAGAGCCACTTCCTATAATATTTCATGATATGACCCCTTATACCACAGTGGTCACAAATACGATCCTCCCATCCATATGAATATCGGTTGTTACCTTGCAAAAATCTGCTCTAATTGTTGTTTCTCTGACCTTGTCTACCATATGGCACACTGGCACTAGAATAAGCGCCAAACTGAGTAGGTACAGAATACCCTTTCCTCTACCCTCCATTATGCGAGCCACTGAAACCACCCGTAGATCGGGCCTTCTTACTTTGTTCCCTTTCTAATGTCTCATCACCTTTCCAATTCTCTTATTGTTCAGCGAACCCACTAAGGATGAAAATGTACAAGTAGGAGATATAGCAGTAGCAGCACACGTAGACTTAATACACCAAACCAAACCAAACCACGCACAAATCGGCTCAACTTGAGCTTTTAATTCAGAATCATAAACATTGCATAACTTGCCAGACGAGTAAACTTCAAACTATACTCATGAACAGACATGGTTCCCTGCTCAACCTTCTCAAACTAAGTAGCCATAAGAAACCGCTCCTCATTAGAAAAGAACCTCATCATAAATTCTTTCTTGAGCTCAGCCCAAGTAGGAGCTGGAGCATTAGTACCACACTCAGTCTCCCATAATTCAAACCAAGCATGAGCAGCATACTTCAGTTGTTATGCTAAAAATTCCACAGCTTCATAACTTTAGGCATTCATTTCCCTTAGAGCCTTGAAATTTTCATCCATAAAGTATTGAGGATCATCTTTTTCTCCCAAACCAAAAAATTTAGGCGAATTCAGCGGAAAATGTGCTTAAGTCTTCCTCCACCACTCAGTGCTGGATCTGCACCTCAATTGTGATAATTTAATTTTACTAAGTCACGCGCGCACCTACCATTTCCTACCTCGGTAGGCGAACCCTTTCCTTAACTAGCATACAATAAGAAATGCGGAACAACAATGTAAATTGCAATAAATCTCAATATCATTTAAAAATGAATAAGTGTGGAAGACATTACATTCCCCAAAGAACTAGTCTGACTCGTACAAGAGCAACTACAAGAATGGCTAACACACAAGTCTGAAAGTCAAATTAAAAGTTGTCTAAATGATGGAATATAAAGACAGGATAGATATAATGACCCGTTTGGTCGGTATAGCCTTTTCGATACTTTTGACCCTTTCCCAAGCTTGTTTAGTTCACATTTGACCCGAGAGGACCGTTGACATGCTTTTCGAGGTCTTTGGATATGATTTGGGTGACTTTGTGGGAATTTTGAGCTTAAAGTGAAGAAGAGTTGACTTTAAGGTAAACAGACCTTTTTCAGGAATCCGTCAATTTTGTGATATTCGGATGGTCTTTTAGAACTTGTGTGTATATTCGGTTCGATTCCTAATGCACTCGAGTGCATTTTAGGACTTGGGTTGGAAAGTTAGTTTTGAGGTATTGACGGTTGACTCGGTCAATGAGACTTCCGTTGAAAATTCCGAGGCCACGAGTGCATTTGTAGTGTGTTTTTATGTAGTTCTACATATATGATTTGTGAGCAGATGGCCTTGGGTGATAGTAGGGATTTTTGGTTGAATAGGTAAAAACTTGGGGATTTCTGGTGTCTGGTGCCCGCTATGGCGGCACCAGGACCACGCAATGGTACAGCTCCAATGGTGGCCCTGCCGCTATAGCGGCCATATGAATTTCTGATGGACCGCAAAAGCAGTCACGGAACCGTGGAAGCGGTCACGAGACCGTCGAAGCCGAACTGCTAAAGCGCTAATGTAAGCACGAAAGAGGGTGATAGGCAGTTAAATTCATTAAATGTGTGTTAAAGCCCTAAGCCTTTCATTCAATACCATTCCTACTTTAGAGCTTTTTGGGAGCATTCAAGGTTGTTTTTCATAAAATCATTGTGGTAAGTTCCTTCACCTTCCCTTCCATTCCATGTTACATTATTCACCTTAGGAATCCATTAAGAATGCTAGTTTCCTTAAGAAATGGTGGATTGAAAGAGGATTTTATGGGTTCTTCATTCTAGGCTATTAAATCTTGGATTATTTATTGCGTTAGCTTCATTAAGCATGGAATTGATGATTAGAAACTATTATTGCATGATTCCTTCCCAATTATGGCTAATTTATGAAATTAGAAGTTAGGGCTCATACCAAATTTGGGAGTTTTGCCTAGAATCCGAATTTAAGTGATTTGTTAGTTCTTCTAGCTTATAAGTGATGGGAATTGATCACCTAGAACTTTAATTTCATTTTGAGGCCTATAAATTCCCTATATTATCTTTCTAGTTCATAAACCCCATTCCATAGGTTGGGATGTTGGTCTTGAATAGAAGTAAGGATTGAATGATGTTTCTTCTTGAATCTAATTTCATAATTCGGTTATGACTAGACTTCCGTTATCTCGAGGCTCAAAGGAAGGGAAAGACTAAGGTTTGACTATTGGAGACTTTATTGTTCGGCTTTCCAGGTAGATTACGATTTGCCTTATGGTGAGACTTAGATTAGCGAAGCGTATGTTTAGAAGATATTGTCGGAGAATGCATATAAACCTTCAAGTATGAAGTTGGGTTGCATATTGTCTTAGGTTGGGCCTTTTTGTATGATTGGGGGCTAGCCACCCCGTTATGTTATTGACTTATCTTGTTCTATTTACTTATAGGCTCGTTGCCATGTTGAGACATCGGATATTGGAGATTAGTGATATATCATGACTATGATATTGCAGTACTTTACTTGATTTGAAATTAAGATGAGAATTGTGATTCCATTGTGGCGTATTGCGTAGCTTTATTATTGATATTACTTATGTGCCCTGTGTGGTACTATTTGGGATTGAATTAGTTGTTGATATTACATTGCATCGTATTCATACTCATTTTCATGATACATTGACATTTCATTGCTATGGTACTGAGGATGGAAAGTGAGAAGGAAATACGGATTCTATTGAAACACATTATATATCGAGTCATCTCTGGGCTGTGCACGGAATGACTGATACGAGGCGTATAGGTGGGAAGTGAGAAGGAAATACGGATTCTATTGAAACACATTATATATCGAGTCATCTCTGGGCTGTGCACGGAATGACTGATACGAGGCGTATAGGTTGGAATCACATTGGCTTCTAAAACAGCCCACAACTAATCATAACTTCAACTTGAATCATTAAACCTTCATTAGCATCATAGAACCCACAACACGACAACCACAATACCATATAAAAATTAGTTCATTACCTAACATACAAGACAGCCCATTTTCGGCCAACACCCCAACACACAAGTTCCATGATTTTCATCCATTTCTACATGCCACAACATGCACAAACCACTCATAACATATGAAAAATAAGATCAAACCTTACCTTTTTCCACTTATCTTCTTACTTGGCTAGGGTTGTGAATTGTAACAAGGAATGGTCTGATGGCTCCAACAACTACTCCACGTTGATAAGGGCCTTCCAATCGGTTGAAATACTAGAAGGAAATAATTTTGGTGATGAAGATTTTTGGACTTTAATTTTTGTTCCTCTTGGCCGAATGGCCTTCAACTTTAGTCTCCAAGGTTCTTGATTTTTCTAAGGTTGTGGAAGGATGAAAAATGAGTCTTGCATGGTCATCATCCATATATATATATATATATATATATATATATACGGCCTATACAAATTGTCCACATACCCCACCCCATGGCTTGTAACCATTGGCCAAGCCATGGGTGGTACCCCACATGGGTCCCACGGCCACTTGGCCTTTTTTTGGTATTCATGACTAACTAATTTCCTTATTCCAATTTACCTTTAACACTCCATGCCAATGAAAAGATGAATATGCAACTTGTGCACTTTTAACAAAATCGGAAGAAAATATAACCTTGTCCTTAACTTGTCGCAGCCAACTTAAAATATTCCAACGTACAAAATACGGGATATAACATCTTTCCCCCCTTTAGAACATTCGTCCTCGAACGTTCAATTAGTCTCATAAGGTCTTATAAGGATCTCGGGGGTTTCTTTTATTACTATAGCACGCAATCTCTTCTGCCAATCATATTTCTTTTCCATCTCCTCTTTCCTTACGAATAATGTGATAAAGTCCAATATATCTCGGTTTAAACTTTTCCTTCTTGTTATTCCCTTTACTCAACTTGTAACATTCTAGGCACAAAGATCTCGTGTCGTCTCTTAATCTTTAACTCAAACCCTTCCTTATTCGTTCCATAGCTTGTTTTTTTTTTTTCCGTTTCACACTTGCCTTTGTACTCTAACGACATAGATCACATCATATCTTTGGCCACTTTCTCACTAGGCTTTGCTTACTTTCACAACAATTTTCATTACATTCACATTGTCCCGTTCGTATTCGATCTCATAGTGTAACACTTCTTAACCTTTTACCCTTTCTGATCAACTTTATCCTTAATATCTCACAAGCCGTCTTATCAATACATTCATATACATCACAATTCCTTCCCTCTGTACTCTTGTCTTAATCTCACTATTACTATCGGCACGACCTTTCAAGTCGTATTACAAACCCATATCTCATTCTCTTCTCCTTTTTTTTTTCTGGGAAAATTTCAGCAGAGCTTCCTCTATATTTCTTACTATCTCAAAACCTGCACGCAGGAAATACCAACAATGCCTCACGGGGCCAACATACATATATACATATCATATCATATCACAAACCTCACAGTATTCCCAACATCAACAACAGTACGAAAATAATGAACATACCTTGTATGCCCAGCTTAAACTGCACCTGTTACACTTTCTTGTTCACTTTCCCTTTTAATCTTCAACTTTACATTTCGATCATACTTCAGTACCTTACCCAACATATGTCTTTCATACCTTTGCTTACCTGCGTGCTTTGTAACTTCCAATATCGCTAATCACTTCCTTCTGTCGATGCCATTCTTCTGCTGAAACCAAAGGTTAGTGCAAGAAATCTCATTTCCTATGACTTGGCTCTATGGCACGATCTCAGATGTGAAAGAAGAGTAACCACCCTAGATGCCCCGTAGCCTCCTCGTTTTTATAAATGTGGCGCGCTTCACACCATAAAAGGACTCACTCATCGGGACACGACTTTGCGTACAACCCCCAGGACGAACTGCTCTGATACCAATTTGTCACACCCTAATTTCCGATAGGGCTTGATGGGCACCCGACCCTTACTTAGGGCCGAGCGAACCCGCTGACTTTCGTTATACGCATAATCATACTGGGCTCTTAAATCATAACATATATACGTAATGAAAGTTTTTCGAAAATCAAACATGCTTTTCATCTTTTCAAATCAAGGAAAATCTGTATACATATGAAACATGTAACACAACGCATAATAATACATCGACTTACAGAGCCGACTACAAAACTGACATATCCTACACGCGACATTTGTCGAAAGTCTCTAACATAGCTCCGCATACCATAACAAAAGTACTCGACTCGCGCAACACCGAGGAAATGGGAGGTCGCCAATCCAGCTGGAACGTCTCCTTAATACCCTCACTCATCCGTATGTACCGCGCGCACGAAACGCAGCCCCAAAGAAAGGGGTCGGTACGGAATATGTACCGAGCATGTAAAGCATGAAATACATTAAACAGGATCATAACCGGAAGAAGATTACGTAACAAGTATAAGAACCGTAAATTCGTAAGACTTGCCTTTGGAACATAGTTCATGCATATCAATATCATATCATCATATCACTATATACGTACCTCACCGTACCCGTCCCTCCAAAGCCGAGGGACTCGGTGAATGAGATCATATAAACATCATGCATGGCCATCATATAGTCGCATATATGCATATATACCGTACCCCGCCCTCTAGTGAGGGACTCGGTGAAGTAATCATCATATCATCATGTCATCATATACATGTATACGTGCCCCGCCCTCCCAGTGAGGGACTCGGTGAATAAGCGTGCGGCCCTTTCGGGACTTAGTGGATAGAATCATCATATGCCATCCTGGCCACCATCCCCATATCATCATATCATCATATATATACCGTACCCGGCCCTCTAGTGAGGGACTCGGTGAACAATGCAGTAGAGTGTGCACGAATACATACCCGGCCCGGGACTCGGTGAAAGATACATCGAGGCATGCACGAGCGAGTAGTGAGAAACCATATGCACATAAATCATTATTACGGACTCAATGGAATAATCAAAGCAAACTCGTTATTTCAAAACCAAGACAATAGTCAAATCAGGTTTTCTTCCGAATATCACTCGGGAACATATCAAACCGAACTTCAGAAACCATAGTTACATATCGGAATCATAAGTATACGAATCGTCATTTCAGACTCAACAGAAAAACATATAATCATACTCGGGGTCGGAAAATAGTCATATTACGTTCTTTCAAAAAGTCGTCGTAACTATACGGAGGAAAGTCGCGGACCCACGACGAGCGTCAACCCAATCCGGGCCCGCCTATGGAAGTTAAAGCCATTATACGTTACGGAATCATTTACGAGCATATCAAAGCCATTCGGTTCTGTCTATGAAAGTTACAGACATTTTTAGACATAAGAGCCTTTAGGAACAAAACCGTTTATACAACATTTTAGATCCGATCATATCAAAGACATATAAACCATGGCTTGACCACATAAGAATGCCAACATCAAGAAGCAAATGTGAATCATAAACAGGCTCGGATTTTACGAATAGAATTACCCCCAAAGCTCATAACATATCATAACTTACTTGCGTCTAGGGCATGCCAAAGAAAAGAAGGACAAGCTTTACATACCTCGTCCGCTTCTCAAGCTAATCCAAACTTACGTCTCGGCTTCTCAAAATCTACAACACGCCATTAAATACCAACATTAACTAAAGGCATTTAGACATTCAATTCCAAACTAGCACTTTATTCTACAGAAATTTGGGCAGCATTTCCCCTGTAAACTTAACACCCCGAGAATTCAACTCGGCCAAATCTTCAACAACAATACCAACAACAATATTTAACAATATCAATAATCAATTCACAATACATTCTAGCATTAGTAACTCTTTCATATATAATTCAACATCATTCCATTTGCATTCGATTCCACTACAAACATTCAAGCCACCCTTAGCGCTCACATGTTCAAATACTAATCCGAGACCATTCATTTAAGATTCAAGAACATTTCGAACAATTCGCACAATATTCAAAATAACCCAACCAAACACCATCTCACCCGAAACCATCCCAACTCAACATGAATAGCAATAACACATTTCTGTCTTCTAAATTCATCAACTACACCAACAATTCACATGTTAACAACATTATTCTCATAAATTCAAGAGACTACATTGGAATCACATTGGCTTCTAAAACAGCCCACAACTAATCATAACTTCAACTTGAATCATTAAACCTTCATTCGCATCATAGAACCCACAACACGACAACCACAATACCATATAAAAATTAGTTCATTACCTAACATACAAGACAGCCCATTTTCGACCAACACCCAAACACACAAGTTCCGTGATTTTCATCCATTTCTACATGCCACAACATGCACAAACCACCCATAACATATGAAAAATAAGATCAAACCTTACCTTTTTCCACTTATCTTCTTACTTGGCTAGGGTTGTGAATTGCAACAAGGAATGGTCCGATGGCTCCAACAACTACTCCACGTTGATAAGGGCCTTCCAATTGGTTGAAATACTAGAAGGAAATAATTTTGGTGATGAAGATTTTTGGACTTTAATTTTTGTTCCTCTTGGCCGAATGGCCTTCAACTTTAGTCTCCAAGGTTCTTGATTTTTCTAAGGTTGTGGAAGGATGAAAAATGAGTCTTGCATGGTCATCATCCATATATATATATATACATGGCCTATACAAATTGTCCACATACCCCACCCCATGGCTTGTAACCATTGGCCAAGCCATGGGTGGTACCCCACATGGGTCCCACGGCCACTTGGCCTTTTTTTGGTATTCATGACTAACTAATTTCCTTATTTCAATTTACCTTTAACACTCCATGCCAGTGAAAAGATGAATATGCAACTTGTGCACTTTTAACAAAATCGGAAGAAAATATAACCTTGTCCTTAACTTGTCGCAGCCAACTTAAAATATTCCAACGTACAAAATACGGGATATAACACATCTCTAAGTTTAAGCTCATCATTATCATTATCGTAATCGTAGCATTGCTCTTATCGCGTATGGCTATTCGTGCATAATGGCTCGCGTGCACCTTCTTGAAGATAGGACATTCGTAATGAAAGAGGAAATTCATGCCATATGGACTCATGCCTTAGAAGGAAGGGATTAGCCTCACATACCTTTGTCATTTACTATTCTATCGTTTGCTCGTTCTCCTTGAGTGCACTTGTTTATACCTTCAAGAGAATTCGTATCGTCATTAGCTAACTAATCATGAAAACGTACTTACTAGAGCTAGAGAAATTTGGGCAGCATTTCCTTTGTTTAAACTACTTTCCTCCATATTCCATATCAACTCCCAACATTCATAACAACCATCACAATATCGCTAACAACAATCGTCATTCATTTACATAATTGGCATTTCATAATTCTACTTCAATTCTCCATATTCATGACTAAAAGTCCATCGTCGTATTATTTCATACCCAATACTTATTTCATGTTCTATAGGTCATTTAAAACGCATTCATAACATCAACATATTCATTTCCATGATTCAATTCAACTACAACTCACTAGTAATACTATTCACACATTTGATGACCCATTTGCTATACACTCCTACAATCCATGTGTTTCAACTTATAAATACTTCAAACAACATGTAAACAT
>NC_081353.1:11329842-11341638 GCF_029784015.1 Lycium ferocissimum
GTATCACGAGGATCAGCGGGTTCGCTCGGCCCTAAGTAAGGGTCGGGTGCCCATCATGCCCCATCAAGTTGGGGTGTGATAATATTTCGTACTGACCCCCTTCGGGGGCTGTGTTTCATGCCCGCAGGTACAGACGCTCGCTCTGGTGATCCGCCAGCCTAGGATATCTGTTCTGCTATCTTGGAGCGCTCCCTTGTTCCGGAGCCTATATTTTGGTACAGACACTTTCGTTGTATATATATATGTCTATTCAGGGGTACGGCGGGGCCCTGTCCCGTCATATGATACTGTCGCTACTCTTAGAGGTCTGTAGACATACGTGTGGGTGGTGAATAATTACTGTTCCGGTGTGTCCGTATGATTTATGTTTTGGGCATCCCGCATATGGCGACCTTGTCGGCTGCGTATATATATGTTTTGGGATGTTGTGTATATTATGACAGCCTTGCCAACTTTTGTGCGGTATATATGCATATATATGCGACAGTTTTGAGATGACGTCTGACCCTTGTATATGTATAAGTTGTTTGTATGCTGATTATGGTTAATAGGTGTGTACGAGTGTCCAACTCGGGCACTAGTCACGGCCTACGGGGTTGGGTCGTAACATGATGAGTTTCAGTTCAGATGTGATGTATGAAAGGTTTACCAAGTTTTATCAGGGCTTGCAAGTGAATTTGATGATATTGTTACAGAGAATAGTTATTCGGGTAGTATATGTAACACCTCGTGCCGTCGGGCTAAGGTTTGACCTGTAAGATGATGATATAATGGAACCAAGATGGGAGGTGTAGAAAGTGTTTTGAAAACTAATCAAGTTTGTTACATCCCGTATCTTAGAACAAAGGTTAGACTTTTGTGCGTTTTGCGAAAATGGTCGATAGGCCTACTTTGGGAACCCGTAACCCCTTGATTCGTTGAGAATTTGAGAAAACCTAAAATATGAAAGTTGTATCCCTTTGTAATATATTTCCAATGGTATCTTGTGGAGCTCAAACAAAGTTCTGTGCTAAGAGTTATGCCTATTTTACTAATGCTGTTTGGAGCAGAATTTTCAGATTTTGGGATACGTTTTGAGCCTTTTCCTACTCGAATTGGGACTCCTTATTTTGTTATTTTATGAAGTAAAAAATGTCCCTAACACTATTCTAAACCCTAAGAGACTATTTATTATCTCTCTACCTCCATCCCTAAAGAAGCTATGCACTTCAATCCTTCAAGAACCGCAAGAAGCTCATTCTTGCAATCAAGAAAAATCAAGAAATCGGCAAGAGTTTGGTTTGGCGATCTAGTTTCCTAAGGTCCAAGGTAAATATTTTAATGAGGAACCTTTGTATTCTACAAGATTACATTGTTTCTAAACACTTGAATAAATTCATCCACCCCGGCATCCTACAAAATCAAGAGTCATGAAGAGTTAGAGAAAATCCTAGTATTTTATGTAGACTTTTACTCCGACCAGTCATATTCAATTGATGTTACCCGATAACCTAACCGTTGGATCGAGCCCAAAGCTTACCTGAGTATTCATAACATATAGGTTTTAAATCTGAACGGTGGAGATTTGATTTGGAGGTCTGGAGCAGTGCCTGTTGAGCTACGAGCAGTAGCTACAAAAATCGGTAATCCTTATCAATTGATTCAAGCTAGAGTTTTGGGTGTTCTTCATCAAAAAAAGGAAACTATTTCATTGGATTGGAGCGTTTACAGGTATGTAAGGTTTCTATCTATGTATGGAAACATCTTTGCTCTTCCCCATGTCGTGTTCTTCCATGATTATACGAAAGTTCACCAAAAACTAGGGTTTTAGACATGTTCATGATAACCCTAAGTTCATGTACCATGATTTATCATGTTTGAATTATAAATTTGTTATTGTATTCCTAATCTTCCATTTTGGTTATTGGGAATCCGTTCGTAATCCATGAAAACCCATACTTCGCATTCCATGGGTTCTTGCATGCAAGTTATGAAATATTATGTTTATTTTCATGGAAATCCTACATGCCCCCATGTTTTCATGCAATTTATATTATGTAATTATATTCATGTTAAATTATAATTACAATCCATGTTTACAAGTCATGTTTATGAAAAACCACGGGCTCAGATGCTACCTATATTTAGGTTCATATTTTTAGGAGTTGCACAGATTACCGAGAAGGCTCAGATAGCCTGAAACTACATTTGCCACCGTAGGAGGTTCGCTCCGCTAGTTAGAAAGCTTCCTTCATGTTTTCCCCATTGAGGGATTTTGGATCCATTCATGTCATGTTCATGTCTTGTACCCTGGCAAGGTACAAGATGGCTTAGCAGATCGGGCAAAGATCAGACGCCACGTGTTAACGTGGTGGTTACATGTCGGTTATCCTAATGCTCTCCCATAGATATTTTTACTCATGTTGTATACACTCATGTTCATATGTACATGTCGTTTATGGTCATGTCAGATACTCATGTTCATTACCATGTTTCAGTTTCAGTTTTAGCTTTTATCATTGTTATTTCATGTGCCATGCTTATTCTTTCAGTTGCTTTACATACCAGTACAATTCAAATGTGCTGACGTCCCCTTTCTATTGCCCGGGAGCCTGCATTTCATGATGCAGGTACGGATATATAGGACGATGGATCTGCTCATTAGGAATACACTCGTATCAGCTTTTGGTGAGCTCCATTTTATTCGGGGTGTTATCTATATTTTACTTTCATGTCATGTTAGTAATGCAGTTAAGGTATCTTAGGGGCCTTCTCCTATGAACGAGTTTAAACGATCGGATTCATTTCAGAGGTTTCATAGGCTAGTCAGTATGTCATGTCAACTATTCAGAGTTGTATAGCCATCTTTGGCTCAGTAGTTATGATATTCCACATTCATGATTTTAAAAAGTTTTTTTTATTATTATGATATCCCATGTTTATCCAGATTTCTTCATCTTTTAAGTTATATTCCGCTCATGTTCATGCCCCATGATGATTCAGCAAGCCATGTGGTTCGCTCGGTCATATGCAGTCAGGCACCGAGTGTCGTGTTACACCCAGGCCATGGTTCGGGGCGTGATAGTATATGGTTACAATGGGCTTAGTAATGATTGAGTAGGTGCAATGGCTGCGATATGTCTTTAGAGTGATCCGATAGTTTCCTACGGACTTGGTTTGGTAAGGTATTCAGTGTATGTTCTTGTATTGTAATTTGAGGGTTGTGCTATTTGGGAAATGTTAGTGGGAACTATTGGTCGCGTTCAGAGTTGTGGTTTTATCAAATCAGAGAATTCGAGCAAAAAATAAAAAATCCTTCATTTATTTGAGGATCAGTTGCGAGGGAAATTTGAATATGGAGATACAAGAATTAGATCTTAAGCTAAGTTTAGAAAGTTGTGACTGATTAAGTGAGTGCGCAGGTTCTTCTAAAGGTTACACCCATGTAGAGTGTCATGTGATTTTGGAAAGAAGGGCAAGCTGAGCCCGAGGTATATTGGCTGGTTTAAGACTCTCCATGGTATTAGCGTTGTGTTTCATGAGTTAACTTCACCACCAGGCCTGGCAGGTGTTTATCTAGTTGTCCATGTTTCTATGTTGAAGAAGTACCCTTATGAGGGTTCTTATGTGTTACACCTCGGAAAATTTTTCGTTGATGCACAGTGAATAGACTAACGAAGAGCACGAAGTGTACGGTATTTCAATAAGTAAGAAATGACATTTGATGACCCTAAGTAAGATTTCAAAAGACATTCAAGGTTAGACGAGAAAGTTTGCCAAGAGAAGGCAAGGCATGCGATATGTATCGGAAAGGATTTACGAGTAATAAGTTAATGATGATTTAATGATGCTTTGGAGAAGAGTTATAACGTCCCTTAGATTGTTAATGAGGTGATAAACAAGTGTCGAGAAGGTTCCATAAGGATTGGAGATCAAACGAGTCGACGAGAACGAGCTTCAAAAAACTGGGCATTATACGGCCAAACATACTAGCCGTATAAAACATACGGACCGTATGTTCAACCGTATAATCAGCCCAGATTAGCACCCCTCTCTGGACCAAATCTACGGCCAGACATACGGCTAGTATAATTTATACGGACCGTATGTTGGTTCGTAGAAGTTGGTCGGGACAGATTTGGTGTTATTAATAAGGGACAAAGTTTCATTTCATTTCATTTTCCTTTCACACCCCTTCTCTCTAGAACATCTCTCCACATTTCTCCCACAAGAATTCAAGAGATATTAGTGTTCAACTTCATCAAACCAAGTGAATCAAGTGTAAGAAACTCATTAAAGTTCATCCAAGACAAGAATCCAAGTGAAGGAGAAACTAGGGTTTTGCTCAAGTGAAGTGTTTGCACCCAAGGGTCATTCCTATACCATATAAGGTAAGTTTTATGGTATTTTCATGTTATTTAAGTTATTGAAAAGTTGAAACACTTGGATTATAGAAGGAAATAGAAAATGGGTCATGAATGTGAGAATAGTGTCACTTTGAGTAATAGTTTGGATTGAGTCATGATTCTTGATACGTTATGATTATAATCATGTTATAAATGATATTGAGAACATGGAATAGACATTGTATATAAATGAACGTAATAGTGTGTTATGACCATGAATATGGATGATTGGAAGGGCAATTGAGATGTAAGGATGATGTAGGTGAATAAAGGCTATTGTTACGATGTTGTGAGTGTTATTATTAGTGTTTGGGAGTTGATATATGATATGGAGGAAGTCGTATAAATAAAGGAGATGCTGTCCAATTTTCTCTAGCTTTAGTCATGTATGCTAAGCTATCGATTTTCTAATGCTAGTATAACTCTAATGAAGGTAGAAATGTGAGCATTGAAGGAGAACGTGCAAGTGATAGAATAGTTGAACGGAAAGGTATGTAAGGCTAACCCTTCTTTCATAAGGCATGGTTCCTTGGCCAAATATCTATTCTTCCATGAGCCCATGATGTCCTCCAAACGATTCTATCTTTTAAAGCTACTAGGCTCATGATTCTCGATATGTTACGATTGTACTAAGTTCCTTATATGATGAGTAGTCCTCTAGGGATAGATGTAATGAACGACGATAGTGATGATGCTAAAGATGCCTATGAGCTTTTATGTATATGTGCCTATGTATGGCTACTATGAAACCCCGAGCTTATATGGCCGGGTAGAATAGATATATATATATATATATATATATTACGCACGCACCACTGCAGTTGGGTACGGATAACCCTGAGCCTTGGTAGGGCCAGGTATGTGAAACACCGAACCTTCACGGTCGGGTATGCTATGTATATGCAATGTATTTGATATGTATATGATATGAATATGAGTATGAATGGAAATATGACTACGAATACGAAAATGGATACGAAATGTAAATGAGTACGGATACGAACACGGATATGGATATGGAGGTATGTACACGGATACACAATAAAAATGGAATGTCCTTACGAAAGGCAAGTAAGTGTTATGACGATGATACTACTATCTCCCATCCTATGCTATTTCATATGCTGTCTATTATGCTTTCATATTGATGTTGATCATGCTTTACATACTCAGTACATTCTTCGTACTGACGTCCTTTTGTTTGTGGACGCTGCGTCATGCCCGCAGGTGGCCAGGAAGACAGACTTGATCCATAGCTTCATTACTCAGGGACTACATAGCGGAGCTCCATTTCATTCGGAGCTACAGCCTTTGGTTTCGATTCTTTTGTGTATATATTTATGGGCACGACGGGGTCCTGTCCCGCCTATATGATATGATGTACTCTCCTTAGAGGCTCGTAGACATGTGTATATGGTTAGATGTGTTTGGCCTTGTCGGCTTATACTTCAGATATCATTTTGTTAGCCTCGTCGGCTTATGTACATTGATATGGGCATAGTTGCTAATGATGATATAAATGTATTGTTGCCCAATGGTATTAGTGTGATTGATGGATGAAAAGTATGATATAGCTATATGGCTCACCTAGATGTAATGTGAAAGTATGTTAAGAGGTGCCCGGGTGGGTTAGCACCGGGTGCCCGTCGCGGCCCTCCGGTTGGGTCGTGACATTATGTCATTTATTGGGATTCTATCTTGTTTGATAAGTATTATAACGACCCGCTAGGTCGTTATGAGAGGGTGACTTAGAAAACTAGACCTCCATTGGGAATTTCGAGGTCACGGGTGAGTCCGTAGCGTGATTTTATGTGTTTGTGCATGTTTTGTTTGAGTCTGTAGGGCCTTGGATTGGTGTTGGGATTTTTGGGTGAAAACTGGTGCAAAAACCCGAGCTACTGGTCAAAATGGACCGCTGCAGCGGGTGAGAGACCACTGTAGCGGGTCTGTCGTACCGGTCAGGGGGTCGCCGCAGCAGGAGGCGGGGCTTTAATGAGGTCCGCCATAGCGGGAGCCTTCCCGCTATAGCGAGACCGCTGTAGCGAGGATGTGACCGCTGGCAGAATTCGTGATTTATATTCTTTATTCCGAACCCATTCCCCACATGACACCAAAATAGTTTCCAGGAATTGCTGTGGCAAAAAACTAAGGCTAGGGCTAAAAGTGTGCTTGAAAGGTGAGTTTCAACCCTTTACTTTGTTAATTCCATCATCATATTAGAATCCTTGACTAGTTAAAGGTCCGTTAATGGTGAATGAAAGGGCTAAAACCCTAGAACTTAAGAAAACCCTTGATTAATGAATGGATTGTTGATTTTATTGTTACTAAATAATTTAGGAGTATATATTATTGCTTTCTAGGATGAGAACTTGTCTACTAATGGTGGAACTTGTGGATTGAGACCTAGGATTCCAAAAAGACAATAACTTTGGCATAAAGTTGCTTCTAATAGGGTTGGAACAATTAGAAAATGCATGAACGGATAGAATATGATTATTGGGGTTGATATTCTGATGAAATAGCGCTTAATGATAGTTCACCCATTTGAAAGGGGTAGAAGTAGTTGGGTTCTCTTCCCCAAAGTGTTGTATTGTTTGAGTAGATGATTTGAATTCTCATATAGCTCTATATTTCTAGACTTCAAACGTTCGGAAGCTTTGCGAAAGGTGTTATATCCCGTATTCTTGTACATCGGGATATTTTAAGCTAATCGCGACAAGTTAAGGACAAGACTATTTTGGGATACGAGGTAGAGACTTTTAATCTCCGATTTTGTTTAATGCACAAGTTGCTTATAAATTTTAATTGGCATGGAAATATTAATGGAGATTAGGGATTGATTAACCATGATTAGATTATTAAGTGGGATTAAAAATTTAATTATTCATTAATTAAGCCATAAGTGGTCGTGTGGGCCCCACCCGTGACATGGCCAAGTGTGATTGGCTCACACCTTGGGTGGGACACGTGTCCAGCCCATGGACATCCTATATATAGCAATTATATGACTCATCCATCAACTACTAACTCAATTGTTCATCTTCCACTTTAGAAAACATAGAGATAGGAAAAATGGCTCTCGGCCATGGCTGAATCTTAAGGAGTTTTCAAGCTTGAATTCAATTAATTATCTTGGTGTTTCTAATCAAATGAAGGTCATGGAAACAAGGATTGATCATTGAAAGGCAGCAAGGATCTTTGTCCTCTTAATTTGCAAGTTCTAGCCGTGAGGAAGTCAAGTATTAAGGTAAGAATTGATTACTTTTCATATGTGTTATGGTGAGTTTGGATGCGTTGTGAGTATGTATAAATGTGAATTTAATGTATAAAATTGTGTATGTTGATGTTGGAGAGTTGTCTAAGCCGTAGGGGGCTATTTTAGGAGAAATTGGTGAATTGATTTATTTGATATTTTGGTTGTTGTTGTTATGGATTTTATGGTGAGAATGAAGGTTTGATGGTTCAAGTTGAAGTTGTAATTGTTTGTGGGCTGTTGTAGAAGCTAATATGATGTTAATATAGTTTCTTGCATTTGTGTGAATGATGTTGTTAACGTGTGGTTGTTGGTATAGTTCATGAATTTGAAAGGAAAGAATGTGTTATTGTTGTTCTTTTTAAGTTTGGAAGATTGCGGGTTGTATTGTATGTTGGTTGGGCTGTTTGAAATATTGTGCGGGTTGTCCGAAGTGTTCTCGAGTCTTGTTTGAATGGCCTCGGGTTAGCACTTGAACGTATGATCATTGATGTTAGCTTGATTGTATGTGGTTGGTTTGAATGTAAAGGAACTGTCGTCAAATTATTTAGAAAGGAGTTGCTAACGTTAGAATGCGTTTTGAATTCCCTCGTAGCCTAATCGTAGTTCTTGACATCTTAATATAGGTTAGAGTACTATTGGGCAGCGTATACGTGTGTGTTGCGAGTAAACGCTAAAGGTATGTAAAGCCTATCCCTTCTTTCTTTTGGCATGTCTTAGATGTAAGTAAGATACGATATGAGCTTTGGGGTAACTCTATTCATAATTTCCGAGCATGTTTATGATTCTTATTCACTTCTTGATATTAGAATTCTTAATATGATAGAGCTATTACCCTCGAGTCTCTTATATGATTAAATAGTAAATGATGCATAAAGGTTCCTATTCTTAAAGGATTCTATAATGAATAATGTTCATAACTTTTGTAAATCGACTCGATTAACTTAATACATGTCTATGATCCCCGAGGCCTTATTTTGATATAGTTCATAATGATATTCAAAGAATATGACTATCAACACGACTATCGTCCCGATACTCGAGTGTTGACTAGTCTACTTATCTATTGAGTCTCATAATATATATGATTTATATGTATATGGTTACTCACTACTCTGCTCGTGCATACTGTTATTACATCTTTCACTGAGTCCTGGGCCAGGACATGTTCTCGTGCACAACTTTACTGCATTATTCACCGAGTCCCTCACTAGAGAGCTGAGATGTTATATCCCGTATTTTGTACATTGGGATAATCCGAGCTAACCATGATAAGTTAAGGACAAGACTATTTCGGTATACGAGGTAAAGACTCTTAACCTCTGATTTTATTTTAAGGTATAAGTTGCTTATGATTTTATTGGTATGGAATATTAAGGAAAATTTGGGGTTAAAAGTTAATTATGAAAAGTTATTATTTCATGAACAAAAGGCCAAGTGGCCGTGTAATGTGGTGTGGGCCATGGTCCACATGGATGCATAATATATGTAGATGGAAGATGACCAATAAATCATATTCATCATCTTTTCACCTTAGAACCTTGGAGAAACATGGAGAAAAAGAGAGGAGACCATTCGGCCATGGCCTAGCCGAACAAGAACCTTGAAAAAATTGATCAAAAAATATTTTCTTCTAGCAATTCCAACCATTGGAAGGTCCTTGTTAACGTGGAGTAGTTGTTGGAGTCAACAAACCATTCGTTTTTACCATTTACAACCCTAGCCAAGTTATGGAGTTAAGTGGAAAAGGTAAGGTTTAATCTTCTTTTTCATATGTTATGGATGGTTTGTGTATGTTGTAGAGTGTAGGAATGGATGAAAATCATGAAATTTGTGTGTTGGGGTGGTGGCCGAATATGGCTTGTTTTGTATGGCAAGAAATGAACTAATTTTATTTAGTATTTTGGTTGTTGTTGTTGTGGATGCTATGATGATAATGAAAGTTTAATGATTCAAGTTGAAGTTGTAATTGTTGTGGGCTGTTTTAGAAGCCAACGTGATTTGAATGTAGTTTTTGTATTTATGAGAATGATATTGTTAACGTGTGGATTGTTGGTGTAATTCATGAATTTGGGAGAGAAGAATGTGTTGTTGTTGTGCTTGTCGGGTTTGGGGAGGTTTCGGGTGGAGTGGTGTTTTGGTTGGGTTGTTTTGAATATTGTGCGGGTTGTTTGAATGGTTCTTGAATCTTGTTTGAATGATCTCGGATTAGTACCTGAACATGTGAGCGTTGATGTTGGCTTGAACGTATGTAGTTGAATTGAATGTAAATGGAATGTTGTCAAATTATGTCGAAAAGAGTTACTAACGTTAGAATGTAATTTGGATTAATTGTTGATGTTGTTAGTATGGTTTTTGGTATTGTTGTTGATGATTTGGCCGAGTTGAATTCTCGGGGTTGTTGGATTTATGGAAATCTTCACCGAATTTCTGTAGATAAAGTGCTAGCTTGAGATTGAATTCCTAAGTGCCTATAACTAATGTTAGTATCTAATGACGTTATTGTAGATCTTGGGAAGCCCGAGACTTGAGTTCGGATTAGCTTAGGGAGCGGACGAGGTATGTAAAGCTTACCCTTTCTTTCGTTTGGCATGTCTTAGATGTAAGTAAGATATGAAACGAGCCTCGGGATAACTCTATTCATAAGATCCGAGCATGTCTACGATTCTTATTCACTTCTTGATGTTAGCATTCCTAATATAGTCGAGCTATGATCTTTGTGTCTTTTGTATGATTGGATAATAAATGTTGCATAAAGAAATTTTGTTCCCAAAGGATTCTATGTCGAATAAGGTCCCTAACTTTCATAGACGGGCTCGGATCGCTTCGATATGTTCGTAGAAAGTCCTAAAGTGAATAATGTCCGTAACTTTCAGAGGCGGGCTCAGATTGGGTTGATACATGTCTACGATCCCTAAGATTCTCCTTAACGTAGTTCTAGTGACATTTAGAACTAACTTAATATGGTTATCATCCCGACCCCCGAGTGTTGGTTAGTTTACTTATCTATTGAGTCTGTAATGATGATTTGTATGCATATGGTTACTCACTACTCTGCTCGTGCATACTGTTGTTACATCTTTCGCCGAGTCCCGGGCCGGTTATGTCATCGTGCACACTATGCTATATTCCGAAGTATGATGTGTTACGAAGTATGATGTGTTATGAAGTATGATGTGTTACGGAGTATGATGTTTTCTGGAGTATGATGTGTTATGGCGCCAAAGACGGGGTGGCATTCTGATTATTATACTTGTTTTCTGTATTTCTTATGCATGATTTGTATTTCAAATGCAAGCATTTTGGTATTCTGGTTATTATGCTCACTTTCTTCGTCTTTACTTCGGTTATGACCCGTCTTATATTTATGCTTTATATACTCGATACGTATTCCGCATCGACCCTTTCTTCGGGGTCGCATTTCATGCCCGCAGTACGTACGCTCGATTTGGTGATCCGCCGCCTAGGATACCTATTCTCGCTACTTTGAGCGCTCACTTTGTTTCGGAGCCCATATTTTTGGTGGGCGTCTTCGTTGTATATATGCATATGTCTATTCAGGGGTACGGCGGGGCCCTGTCCCGTCATATGATTCTGTTATTACTCTTAGAGGTCTGTAGACATATGTGTGGGTTGTGAATAGTTGTTGTTCGATGATGTCTGGGTGATTTATGTTTTGGGCGGTCCCATTCGCCGTGGCAGCCTTATCGGCTCGCGTATATATATGCTGTGAGATGTTATATTTTATGACAGCCTTGCCGGCTTCCGTGCGATACATATGTTTATATGCGACAGTTTGAGACGACGTATGGCCTTTGTATATGTATAAGTTATTTGTATGCCGATTCTGGTTAATGTGTATGTACGGGTGTCCAGCTCGGGCACTAGTCACGGCCTACGGGGTTGGGTCGTGACACGGGACACATTATATGTATATGTATATGTATATGATGATATGATGACATGGTGATATGATGATACGGAAATGATGGCCAGGATGGCATATGATGACTTTATCTATCGAGTCCCTCAATAGAGGCTGTGACACGTTATATGTGGCATGTATATGATGCTTTATTTACCGAGTCCCTCACTAGAGGGCCGGGACACGTTATACATACATATGTACAAAGATGATTATCTAATTATGTCACTAAG
>NC_081353.1:11341738-11355831 GCF_029784015.1 Lycium ferocissimum
TGGGTTAGATATGGAAGAATAATGTCATCTTGAAATAGTAGTTGGATTGAATCATGGAAATGAATATGTTGATGATATAGATACGTTATAAATGACCTTTAGGACATGAAATAAGTATGGGATACGAAAGAATACGGCGATGGATTTTTGGTCATAATTATGGGAAATTGAGGTGAAATTATGGAATGCGAATCATGTGAATGAACTACGATTATTGTTAATGATATCGTGACGACTTTTATGAATGTTGGGAGTTGATATGGAATATGGCGGAAAGTAGTATAAACAAAGGAAATCTTTGCCCAAATTTCTATAGCCTTAGTAAGTATGATTTCATGATTTTATAGCTAATGTTGATACGAATTCCATTGAAGGTAGATGAGAGCATTAAAGGAGAACGAGCAAGCGATAGAATAAGCTAAACGACAAAGGTATGTAAAGCTTAGCCCTTTCTTTTCAAGGCATGACTTCCATGGCATGAATTTCCTCCTTTACTATGAATGTTCCTGTCTCTAAGAAAGTAAAGATCCTCACTCATGAATAGCTATACGAGATAAGAGATGTGAGATGAGTACGATGATGATGATAGTAAGCTGTTATAGCCCGCATCTTGTACGATTGAGAATTTCGAAATCGTCGTGGAAAGTCAAGGGCGAGACCATTTTCGAAAATTATTTTAATGCACAAGTTGGTTATAAATATTATTTATGAATATTGTTGCATGGAAATATTGAGAAAGGCCAAGGGTAAGAAGGAAAAATTCGCAAGGGAGTTCATGGTAAATTCGTGGAAAGGTTAGGGGTAAAATGGTAACTTCACAAAGCATTCATAAAAGGCCATATTGGCCGAAAAAAAAAGAGGAATTATGCATGTGGTCAAAGCTTGCATGGCAAGAATAATTTGGTCATCTTTTGTTAAATTTCAAGAAAACTCTAGAAAAGGAAAAATGGAAAGAAAAGAAGAGAAAATTCTAGAGAGGGGCATGTGCCCCTCACATGCTACTATAACTATGTATATATATGTGTGTGTAATGCATAAGAGGAGGCACAAGACATTATTTCAAGTTTAGAGAAATCAAGAGAAAGAAAGGAAAAGAAAGAGAGGGGAACGGCCAAGGGCTGGCCGAAACCAGCCCCTTGGGTTTGGTCTCGGAAAAATATTCTCTCCATGGTTATCTACTAATTGGAAGGCCCTCGTCGACGTGGAGTAGTTGCTAGAGCAAGAAAACCGCTCGTTGTTGTGTTCTATCAAGCTAGCGAGAGGGAAAAAGGGTGAAGAAGGTGAGGTTTAACCTCCTCTTTTATGTATTATGAATGGTTTATGCATGTTGTGAATGTGGAAATGAATGGAAGTCATGGAATTATGGTGTGGTTGTGTGTGGCCATGTGTATACTAGATTGTGTAGGAGTAAAGAATAAATTGTATTCAACATGTTTGTGTGTTGTTGTAATATATAGAAAATGAATGAAATTCATTTTAGCATGTATGATGGTGTTAGTAGTGAGTTGTACATGAAAATATATGGCCGAATATATATTGATGAATTATGGAGGAATGGTGAGTAAGTTTTATTTAGTATTTTGGTGGTTGTGTTATGAATGTTATGTTGCAACTAAAAGCTTAATGACCTCAGTGAAGTGTTAGTAGTTGGAGGTGTGTTTTGGAAGATGATGTAAACGGAATATGATGTTCTTGCATGAATAGGAATACAATGTTGTTAAGGTGTAAATTATTAAGTTGTTATTGTTCTTATGGGAGTTAAAGAATCTTGAAGAAAGTAGAAAGTTGATTAAATTGTTAGAATGTACTATGGGTTGATTCTTGAAGTTGTTGATATGATTAGTGGCATTATTGTGGATGGTTTGGCCGGGTTGAATTCCCGGATTGTTGTTGATTGAAATCGGCAAGTTAAACTTGGTGGCATGGTATATTTACGGAAATCTAGAAATTTCGGTAGCCAAGTGTCATTTGAAGAATCCAGTTCTAAATGCACTAATCAAGTTTTTGGTAAACATGACCTAAGAAAACTTTTGGTCCTCGTTCCGATTATCATCGATAGATACAGCACTATCCTAATGTAAAAATGTCTAGGATGACCGTGATAACGATAATGCTAGGAAAGAACATACGTCCATGATAAGTACGACAAAGATGATTCCTTGACTAAGGTGAAGAATATGATCTTATGACGATAACGATGGAGTCGAAAATAAGAAAATGCCTACGATAGATATGTTGACGATATGTCCTGCTATATAAATGAAAATATGGAAATGTTAAACGATTTCTTGATATCGCAATTCTATCATAGAGATTGACTGCCATAAAGGTTCTAAGTAGGTGAAACTATACCTTATGATCCTATTTGATGTTTTCTCATAAATGACACTTTTCTTATGATACACGTATATGTAATTTGTTTGTACGATACATGATATTGATGAATGTATATGTATATGGGGAATGGGGAAGGGCAAGCTGTGTCCACAGATTCGGTGGCTTCCATCCGGACGCGGGATCCCGGACGCGGGATATGGGAGAGCCGTACGCGGCGTCTGTTTATGTGATGTATGACATATGTATAAAATGTTGGGACACTGTTGGGGAGGGGGGTGGGAGAGCCGATGTACTCGGCGTCTGTGAACGTAAGTAAAGAACACCGTTTTAAAAATGTTACGTTTTCCGTATATGTGATATGTATAAAAATGTTGGGACACTGTTGGGGAGGGGGGTGGGAGAGCCGATGTACTCGGCGTCTGTGAATGTAAGTACAGGACACCGTTCTCCGAAATGTTCTGTTTTCTGTATATGGAAAAAAAAGGGTACCGTTTTCTGGAAAGAAACTAAGCATGCATGGCATTCGCCTGAAGGGCACTCACATGTACAGGTTACACCTAACCCAGATGAGTTCCATAAGTTTGTGCCATTGTTATTCATACTGCATATGCCTTTATCATGTTACTATTCATGTCTTACATACTCAGTACACCGCTCGTACTGACCCCTCTTCTTCGGGGGATTTTGCGTTCGTGCGCGCGGGTATGCCCGGGACGAATTGAAGCTAGCATACAAGGTGTTCCAGCGGGGTTGGTAGGCTCCACTTGTTCTGGAGTGCTGCCGAGTCAAAGTATATGAGCCATGATGTTTTGTCCGGTGTTAGAGACTTTGCAGACAGAGTCGAGGGTATAGAGTGACAGCTTTGTAGACAGTTCCGCCGGTTAATATGTTATTATGTTTAATGTCACGGGTCCCACATGACGATGGACTTTACTTATAGAAAAAATTTTGAGTTCACTATGTATTCTATTTTTAATTGATACAGGAATTTGACTATGTAATAAGAGTCAGAGGGTTCGCTCGGCTCCAGATATGGGGTCGGGTGCCCATCACACCCTGATCAAGCTTGGGGTGTGACATAAGCTAAAGTCTAGAAATGTCATAGTCTATGATATGATGCTCATAAAAAGTTAATGAGGTGATATATGTAATCTAATGATATTGATCACTATGTACACTCACCTTATGCTTGTTCTTCAAGGTGAGGCGGAATACGTAAGAATGCTCATAATGACATCGGGGGTCCACGACCTTATGTCACCCCGATAAAGTACGAATAGCTAAGAGTCCCTATGCATGTATTGTAATATGTATATGATGTCATGCATACCACGATGAGTTATGATAAGCACGTTATGATAAGCATGATGTAATGAGCATATGATGATATCACACCGCACCTATATGGTCGGGCAGTTATTACAGTGATGTATACATATGACATGATGATAAGCATACGATGACGCTAGAGTAAAACAAAGCTACTACATGACTATGAAACGAGAAATAGTAATGAACCTATAAGGCATGTACGATATGAGATATATGTGATGTGGTCGAGCCCCGTGGCCGAATACGATATGTTGTCAAGCCTATGAGGCCGAATACGGATAGTGATTAAATGCGTATAAATAGATGCGACATTATGAAAAGTATATGTATGTGTGATGATGAATGCAAGATGATGACTAGATATGCTAAGGATATGCTAAGGTCATGATGCCCTATGTGATATATATGTATCTATGTATGTATCGAGCCCAGAGGGGCCGAGTACGTGTACCATTAAGCCAATCGAGCCCAAGAGGGCCGAGTACGGATACTGTTAAGCCCATCGAGCCCAAAGGGGGGGGAGGGGGGCCGAGTACGTGTACCGACGTGTGCTATCGAGCCAGAGGGCCGAGTACGTATGCTAGCGATCCTATCGAGCCGAAGGGGCCGAGTATGAATGATGCTAACCTATATGAATACGAGTATGCCACATGTACGATACCGTTATGAATACAACTATGCTATTTGCACGACGCTTATATGAGCCCGATTATGCTTCACGTATGATAACTATATGAATATGATTGTGTTACCTGTATGATTATACCTTATGCATCACGTCCATGTGAGTACGAATGAGATAAGTATATGATATTTTACGAGTACGCTTATGTTATGTATATGACAGTGATTAGAGTACGGATATGCTAATACCATGTAAGTGCCGAGTAAGGGCTAGGTATATGCCAAGTACGTGATACAAGCATGAGTATGACAAGAGAATAGATATGAAAGGTAAGTAAGTAAAAGATATGAATGTATGTATACGAGCACGAAATAGCACGTAAATGTTCCTACGAAAACGAGTAAGTACTATGAAGAGAATGTTGATGCCTCCCGTCTTATGTTATTTCTATATTCTTGCTAAGTTTCTCCATCATTCTTGCTCATGCTTTACTTACTCGGTACAATATTAAATGCGCGTCTTCTCTTTGGACGAGTATTTGTGTTCATGCCACGGTGTAGACAGGGAGACGGTGCCGATTCACAGTAGCCATCAGCGGAGTTGTAGAAGCCCTCCTTTATTCCGGAGGTGTTATTTTGAGACATCATTTTGTGTACATGTATTTCGGGCGGCGGGGTCCTGTCCCGTCCATATTTAGTGTTCTAGTAGAGGCTCGTAGATACGCGGTGTGGGTAGTACGGTCCCATGGCTTTTATGTATGTACATGTATGTTATTATCTTGATAGCCGAAGGGCCTATGTTTATAAAAGTAAATGTATTTCGGAAAAAAAATGATTTTTTATATAATATGAGCATATAGTATGAATGATAGTAGATAAGCAGTAAAGTGAGCGGTGTTCGGTGGTTAGCCCCGGATACCCGTCGCGGCCCGTAGGTCGGGTCGTGACATGTTTCATATTGAAAGTTACAGAGGTAAGTCACTTCGTTGAGGCTATGTTGTCAAAATATATATTTATATGAAAATGAATTGATTGTCATAGAGGTAAGTCAGTGCTCGTACAACAGAGTAATCGATTAAATGCATCTTTTGATGAGAAGTTCAGTTAAAAGTTGTGAGCTAAACAAATTGAATGACTCAGTACGAAGGTAAGCAACGACACGAAATGATGAATGTTGGGTAAGGTAAGAATATTGAGGTATGATTGAAATGCAAAGCTGAAGGATGGAAGGGAAAGTTAATAGAAAGGCATAACAAGGCAGATCGCTAAAGGATCAAGTACATCTTGAGGTGTGATATATGAGGTAAGTTTCGACATCATTGTATTTTACTTGACATTGGGGTACTGTGTGGTAGAGATATGTTGTGAACATACACTAGCCGTGAGGCGTTGTTGGTATTCTGCTGCATGCAAGTTTTGGATAGTAAGAAATATAGAGGCTTCTCTGCCAAAATTTTCCTAGAATTTAAAAGGAGATAGGATGTAAGCTTGTAATATGTCTGACGGAAAAAGGTGTTGGGTAAGAAGAAGTGGAAGGACGGGATTAAGTTAGGAGTATCGTTGACAACTACAAGAGATGAGTTAAATGTTGTTGAATTGATAGTAACGGTAATTATGAGATCAACATTAATATGGTAAAGAGATATACTAGAGTAAATTAGGGAGACTAGTAGTACTAAAACATGACATAGAAAGAGAAAAGGGTAACTCCGAAAGAGTGTGATACGGAAGTATTAATTGGATGGATAAGCACAAGTAAGATACGACAAGTTTATTAGAAAAATAAAGTAACAACATGATTGAGACAGGGGCATGAAGTACGAAGGGTTATAACGAATGTGGATGCCTGGATAAGACAACTCATGAGGTGAGTGTAATAGAGCTGATTAGAAAGAATAACGAGTTAAGTACGCTACTCACGAGGCTTATTCCATTTTATACGCAGGCTTGCGAACGAGATTAAGAAGTGGCACTCTATAGAGATGGTTATGATCAGGATATAATGAGGACATAGCAAGAACTGTGGTACAAAGTAAGTAAAATATAACGAAGAAACGACTGAAGATGCGGCATGTTCTATACAAATAACGAACGAATGCAAGTGTGAAATCAATTAGCGAGCCATGGGGCAGTAGATAAGAAATCTTATAAGACCCTGTTAAGGGAAGAATCCATCATAGAGGGGTCGTAATGACAAAAAGGAGAAGGTCAACTTGAAAAAGAAATCAGAGAAACGTGATACGGTAACGTAGTAGCAGTTCATGCTTTGCATAATTGAGAGCAAGAGTGATATCTTTGGCTGGATGTAAAGGACCAAGACTATGGGAAGATGAATAACAAAATAGAATGATTGTTAAGAAGAGGATCAACATAATAAGGATGAGAGGGAATGATTAGAATGAACAGAATAAGTTATGGGAGCGAAGAATGGACTATATAGAAGTAACATATTCTAAAGGACAAAGTGGTCTTTGAGTTAAGAACAGGGTTCATTGTGCGAGGAATAAAGGATTGATTATCAAACGGGAGGTAATAAGATAAATTGAGGAGGAAAGAATGTAAAGGAATAAGTATGGGTATAGAAAGAAAAGGAAATATGCGAATTATGCGCGCTTAAGAAGTAGTCGTATTATGAGAAAAGGAAGATGCATCTCCTACGAATATCCTATACCAAGACAGAACGAGTAAAGTATATATAAGGGTGACCATGAGTTAAGAGTTTACCGTACGACGATAAAACGATAAAGTCAGGCGATCATCAACGACAAATACGATATGATCATGATTGGTTTTGAAATCAATGTTGAGTACAACACGAGGGTAGAGCAGTACGAGGCATAAAAGGTATTGGTTGTGCATGAGACATAGATCCTTCAAAACAAAGATGGCAGGTTTAAGGGAAAGATGACGCTATAAGTGAACTCTGAGTATCAAAGAATGGGATAGGTGACATCACATGGATGGTATGGATAGCTAGATATACTACTATTTCGAGTATCCCTATGGGACATAAGTTATTACTTGGAGCAGACGTAGACATTGACTCATAACTAACGGTTGAGCTAAGCAAACACATCCTTGTTTGGATTGCGATGTCGGTTGTATTACTTGATTATAAAAAAACTACAAAATGAGTATGTTAAGATTTCACACATGAATTACCGCGGCTATAAAGTGTCACGACCCAACCTCATAGACCGTGACCGATTTTGCCCGAAATTTGGACACTCGTACGCACACGCAATTAACTATAATCATCCATAACTAGCATAATAAAGAACTTATAATAAAAGGCAAGACGTCATCTCAAAGCCGCATTATATAGACGTACCATAGCACTTGTCTCACGGGGAGTTACAACTTTCAACGGACATCATAGTACATAAGCGGCAAGGCCATCATAATATAAGGGAACATCCCCGCCATACACGAGCCGACAATGCTATCATAACACACGACTCCCAAAACATATATGTTTATATCTACGCAAGCCGACAAGGCTGCCACTACACACAACATCCCAAAACGTATATGTATACGCAAGCCGACAAGGCTGGCACTACGAATGGGAACGTCCCAAACATAAATCATACAGACAGAACTGAACAGTAACTATATACAGACCCATACATATGTCTATAGACCTCTAAGAGTAACAACAGTATCATATGACGGGACAGGGCCCCGCCGTACCCCTAGATAAACACATATATACAACAGGAGAATCTGTACCAAAAAGCTAGGCTTCGGGACAAGGGAGCACTCCAGGCAATGAGAATAGGTATCCTAAGGTGGCGGATTACCAAAACGTGCGTCGTACTGCGGGCATGAAACGCGGCCCCGAAGGAAGGGGTCGGTGCGAGAATATGTCGAGCATGTAAAGCATGAAATACAGTAAACGGGATCGTACTAAAATAAGGAGTATAGATAACCAGTGCAATAACCAGAAAACCACAAGGCTTACCTTTGAACATAAATCATATGTGTCAATATCATATCCAACTCATTGTGGGACTTAGTGACATAATTAGATAATCATCCTGTACATATGCATGTATAACGTGTCCCGGCCTCAGTGAGGGACTCGGTAAATAAAGCATCATATACGTGTACATATAACGTGTCCCGGCCCTCTAGTGAGGGACTCGGTGAATAAAGTCATCATATGCCATCTGGCCATCATTTTGTATCATCATATCATCATGTCATCATATCATCATATACATATACATATAACGTGTCCCGGCCCTCTAGTGAGGGACTCGGTGAATAATGCAGTAAAGCTGTGCACGAGAACATGTCCTGGCCCGGGACTCAGTGAAAGATGTAATAACAGTATGCACGAGCAGAGTAGTGAGTAACCATATACATATAAATCATCTTTTGAGACTCAATAGATAAGTAGACTAGTCAACGCTCGAGTATCAGGACGATAGTCGTGTTCAGTATTCTTTGAATATCATTATGAACTATATCAAAATAAGGCCTCAGGGATCATAGACATGTATTAAGTTAATCCGAGTCAGTTTACAAAAGTTATGAACATTATTCATTATAGAATCCTTTAAGAATAGGGACCTTTATGCATCATTTACTATTCAATCATATAAAAGACTCGAGGGTAATAGCTCGATCATATTAAGAATTCTAATATCAAAAAGTGAATAAGAATCATAAACATGCTCGGAACTTATGAATAGAGTTACCCCAAAGCTCATATCGTATTTTACTTACATCTAAGACATGCCAAAAGAAAGAAGGGATAGGCTTTACATACCTTTAGCGTTTACTCGCAACACACACGTATACGCTGCCCAAAAGTACTCTAACCTATATTAAGATGTCAAGAACTACGATTAGGCTACGAGGAATTCAAAACGCATTCTAACGTTAGCAACTCCTTTCTAAATAATTTGACGTGTGTTCCTTTACATTCAAACCAACCACATGCAATCAAGCTAACATCAATGATCATACGTTCAAGTGCTGACCCGAGGCCATTCAAACAAGACTCGAGAACACTTCGGACAACCCGCACAATATTTCAAACAGCCCAACCAACATACAATACAACCCACAATCATCCAAACTTAACAAGAACAACAATAACACATTCTTTCCTTCCAAATTCATGAACTATACCAACAACCACACGTTAACAACATCATTCACACAAATGCAAGAAACTATATTAACATCATATTAAGCCTACAACAGCCCACAAACAATTACAACTTCAACTTGAACCATCAAACCTTCATTCTCACCATAAAATCCATAACAACAACAACCAAAATATCAAATAAATCAATTCACCAATTTCTCCTAAAACAGCCCCCCTACGGCTTAGACAACTCTCCAACATCAACATACACAATTTTATACATTCAATTCACATTTATACATACTCACAACGCATCCAAACTCACCATAACACATATGAAAAGTAATCAATTCTTACCTTAATACTTGACTTCCTCACGGCTAGAACTTGCAAATTAAGAGGACAAAGATCCTTGCTACCTTTCAATGATCAATCCTTGTTTCCATGACCTTCATTTGATTAGAAACACCAAGATAATTAATTGAATTCAAGCTTGAAAACTCCCTTAAGATTCAGCCATGGCCGAGAGCCATTTTTCCTATCTCTATGTTTTCTAAAGTGGAAGATGAACAATTGAGTTAGTAGTTGATGGATGAGTCATATAATTGCTATATATAGGATGTCCATGGGCTGGACACGTGGCCCACCCAAGGTGTGAGCCAATCACACTTGGTCGTGTCACGGGTGGGGCCCACACGGCCACTTATGGCTTAATTAATGAATAATTAAATTTTTAATCCCACTTAATAATCTAATCATAGTTAATCAACCCCTAATCTCCATTAATATTTCCATGCCAATTAAAATTTATAAGCAACTTGTGCATTAAACAAAATCGGAGATTAAAAGTTTTCACCTCGTATCCCAAAATAGTCTTGTCCTTAACTTGTCGCGATTAGCTTAAAATATCTCGATGTACAAGAATACGAGATATAACATAAATTATGGGAAATGACATGAATATGAGGTGATACAACGAGCGAATTGAGGAAAAGGATATATGAATTCAAGATTTGAAAGTGAGGAAACGGATTATATAATGGTAGACATAAGACCCTTAAAGGGGGAAAGCGAGTGAGGAAAATGCCAGTATACAGATTAAAACAATGAATCTTAAGATGTGATAGATATGGACTCTAAAACGAAAAGTGAGAGTTATGCGGAAAGGAGACTAATAGCTAGTGAATAAATGAACAAGAATTGAGCGGGTATCTGAGACTGTACTGTAAATCATTCATGAAGATCTTGAAAAACGTGACATTGAGAGCAGATAACTCAAGTGATATTGTAAAAGATAGCGATGCTATACTAGAATAGAGGCAAATGCACTAACGGTAGAGTCATCGTTAATGATATTGCTATTTATAAGTGACGATTAAGAAGGGACCTAAAGTTTTCTATAGTAGGACATAAGATGTGATAATCAAGGGACAAATAAAGGAAATAAAAGAGTATGACGAGATAAGTTACTATAGATAGGCAAAAGAGTTTTGGTATATATGACACCGAGCTTTGTCATGGCCGGGTATGCGAAACCACCAAACCTTCAAGGTCGAGTATGCCATGGATATGAATATAGACATGAATATGTATATGAATACGGATACGAATATGGATACGGAAATGGATATATGTATATGTTTAGATATGTATGTACACGAATCACGCAAGAACGGTCATGCAACTTGCAAGTATTTACATGTCGGAAATGAAACCAATTGGGTACATAAAAAGAGAAGTAAGAGGTAAGCAAGAATAGTGTGGTCATGATATTCTGGGTCATATTAGGAAAGTGAATCACGTATATCTCTTGAAAGGATATTTCTGAGGAATCGGGGAAGTATTGCAACCGAGAGTCATTACTAAGAAGAAAACTCATGTTCAACTATTCGAAGGGAATGTTAAAGATGGTGCGTGCTAGAGGACAAAAATGATGGCTCTCAAAAGAGGTTCAAGATGAAACGTTGTTGCCCCAGTTATGCAATGCAATACTTTACTTTTAATGCTTTTGGTTGTGAATGGCCATACTGTGGGTTGTGATGTTGTAGCCCTGAGTGGCAGTGTATTTTGGACCGTTGTGACAGGATGGTAGTGTTATATTAGAGGGGAAACTCTAGCAAAATTTTCGTAGAATCCCCGATAGCTTAACATTCGAGGACGAATGTTTTTAAAGGGGGGAAGAATGGTACGCCTCGAAAAAAATTTCGTTCATGCACAGTGAATAGACTAACGAAGGGCCCGAAGTATACGATGTTTTGATAAGTAAGAAATAGCAATTGATAATCCTAATTGAGATTTCGAAGGCATTCAAGGTAATAGAAGAAAGTTTGCCAAGAAAGGCAAGGCATACGTTATGTATCAGAAAGGATTTATGAGTAACGAATTAATAATGATTTAATGATGCTTTGGAGAAGAGTTATAATGTCCCTTAGATTGCTAATGAAGTGTTAAACAAGTGTTAAGAAGGTTCCATAAGGATTGGGGATCAAACGAGTCGACGAGACGTTTCGGAAAACTATGGATTATACGGTCCACTATACGGACCGTATAAAAGATACTGGCCATATGTATGGGCGTATAACCTGTCCGGAGAGAGAAGAGCCTCCACTGGAACCATTATACGGTCACACATACAGACTGTATAAATTGTACGGACCGTATATGTGTCCGTATAAATGTGTCGGGACAGCATCTTGAGTTTTAAATAAGGGACCCAAGGTCATTATTTTCATTTCCCATCTTCTCATTTTCCTCTCCTCACCTCAAGAACACTATAGAACACTCTCCACACTTCCCATACAAGAATCCAAGAGAAATTGATGATCAACTTCATCAAACCAACGAACATCAAGTGTATGAAACACATTGAAGTTCATCCAAGCCAAGGAATTCCAATGGAAGTAAACTAGGGTTTTGGTGCAAGAGAAATATTTCCACTCAAGGCTTATTCATACACTATCTAAGTTAAGTTTTATGATCTTTCCATGTTGTTTAGGGTAATGAGAGGTTGAAAGACTTAAATGATGGAAGGAGATAGAAAATGGGTCACAAAGATGAGAATAATGAGATTGTGAATAGTAGTTTGGAATGAGTCATGAATATTGATGTGTTGTGATTGTAAGTATGTTATGAATAACATTTAAAACATGGGATAAGCATTATATGTGAGAGAACGTAATAGTGAACTATGACCATGATAATAGAGGAATTGAAGTGAAATTGTGAAATGTGGATAATGTAGATGAATGATGATTGTTGCCTATAATATTGTGAATGTTGTTATGGATGTTTGGGAGTCGATATGTGATATGTGGAAAGTGGTATAAACCAAAGGAAATGCTACCCAATTTTCCCTAGCTTTAGTAAGCACGTTCATATAATCGATTAGCTAATGTTAATATACACTCATTGGTTTCCATTCAGTCTATGGTGCTGATCTTGCTTAATCTTTGTACCCAAGTCATAATTAACCTAATCGCCTTACATCTGTTGCGGCCTTCCTTCCAATCTCCTACCTTTCATTATCTTATTAACTCACGATCATGATCTTGTCTTACAGGTTTCCGTCCTTGCCTATTATCCCTTTCCTCTAATAATCCTTCTCTTTCTTCAATCTCAGTCCGTATTATTACATGTTGGCCGTAATGTCACTCTTATTAGAGTTTCTTCTTCACAGACCCGATTAATTTGTTCAATTCAAACTGTTCTCTTTATTTCGCTTTTTAGTTCTACATTGTACGAATCCTTTTATTATTCTTACGTGCGTACTTCTCATCTCGACGTATGCTTACCTCAGAGATTTCATCTCTGCAACACTTAACAAAGTTTCGCTTTCCATTACTCCACTTTAACTCTTGTCCTTCACATGACATTTCCCATTGAGCTAAATCTTTATTCTTTGGAATTAAACTTCCCCTTGACTAAGGTTCCCGTTGCAGTTCTGCTTTGTTATTTGCCCCATCATCATTCGTTACTGACAATTAATTATAATGTTCCACTCTTAAGCCATTACTATAGATATATTTCATAGATTGGAGATATCGTAGCCTTTATTACCATCCATCGTTACGTAGGAGTTCCATTATATCCTAGCTTAACCTTTGGTGATTATACCCCTCATATGGTATTTCTTCCTTACTTTTCATGTAGCATCCCCTTTGGGAGGATACCACTTATGAAACAAAAGCTAATTTCACACTTACAACGTTTAGAAGAAATTTATGCCAAAAGATATTCACAAAAATATTTAATAGTGGAAATAGGCCCATGCGAAAAACGGTTGAAAGTGCGGCATTTTTTTCCATTATACACTCCAAAAAAATTTCTTAGATGAAAGACAATATCAGAGTGTCAATTTAAAATGGTAACGCCCTCCTCAAATAGTCAACACATTTAAGAAACTTCATTTGAAATTATATTTTCCAATCAACACCACTGCCGGTTCATAATATACACGAAACTCAAACTTGCGATTATCAGAGAAAACTAGTATCTTCCTTTATACATAATTACAAGGAAAATTGTAAACCCAGTACATGGCATGACTTGGGTTAAAGCACACCCTAAAATAGCAAAACAAGTTACCGAGTTCAAGTTACAAGCTAGTCCAAAATCTAGATGTAAACCTCTGGTCTCGGTCAGATACAATAGAAATAGGAACTCTATGCAGCCACACAATCTTATTAACATACAATTC
>NC_081353.1:11355931-11365099 GCF_029784015.1 Lycium ferocissimum
GAAGGTAGCCTTTGGGCTTATTTTTTGTTGGGACTTTCCCCTATATATTTTTGACATGGCGGCTTTGGTGCGATATTGACTTGTTATAGGTCGTAACTCTTCGGGAGATAGGCGACTTCGACTTGCATATGTTTTGCCCTTATACTTATAACGCTCGTTCATGCTAGTAGTGTATGACTATAGATAACAAGTGTATACGAGTGTCCAGCTCGGGCACTAGTCATGGCCTACGGGGTTGGGTCGTGACATTTTGGAAGGTTGAGTTGCACACAACTGGGAAGCTGACTTGGGCGTAAACACTAATTACGGTCCGTAAAGTGATTTACGGACCGTATTCGTACTGACGGGACTAAAATGCAAATCTGTAACTTGTGTATTTTCCAAACCTATAAATAGTCCATTGTAGGGTTTTATTAGAGGGTTCTCATATTTTTAGTTTTTGACTTAGAACATAAAATACTCTCAAGTTTTTGAAGGTTCTAACATCAATCCAATTATTCTCAATTCCTCTTTTATCCAAAGTAAGCAATTATGAATTCTTCAATTTTCTTGTTTCTTGTTTCTTGTTCTTTGTCATGAGTAGCTAATTTTCCCTACTAGGGTTGTGAACCCAATTGATGGGTGTTTTGTGATTGGGTTGTGATTGATATACAAATAATGGATTATTAGGTTTGTTTATTCTTCATTCTTCATCTATAATTAATGGCTGTAACATTGGACAAAGCCACAAACCTGATTTATTTGGGAAAATAATTAGGTTGGTAAGAATAAACAACAAGAACTCAAAGCATTAAACTTTGTTTAATAACTACTTAGGAATAGCAGAAGAATTTACTTGGCATGATTAATCATTCTTCATAACCACTTTTCATATTTGGGGAAAATCATGAAAAAGACATAATCTTTATTTATTGGGAAATAGTAGAGATTCACATAGAGATTAAGTGCATTCATATAATGATCCATTAGAAGTATATCAAGATCAATACCCATGATCATACACCCTATCTAACGGGGACACAACCTTAGTTTCTTCTACCATAAACTTCCACCAAATCAATATTTAGTAAATAGTTACTAAAAACCCAATTTCTACCAAAATCATCGGATTAAGATATTAGACCTAAACATAGCAATCTACGAATTTAGTAACCTTTTCACACCTCTATTCCCTTGTGGATCTGACCCCAACCTTGTTGGGTTACTATATTTGACAACGTCCGCGTTATACCATTAATAGGTGTAATTTGAGCGTATCAGTAGTGCACTCTGATGGCCAATAAATGAGCACTCTTGGTTAGCCTATCAACTATAACCCAAATTGCATCATGATTTCTTTGAGTGCGTAGAAGCCCAGAAAAAAAGTCCATAGTTATTCTTTCCCATTTCCACTCAGGTATCGATAAGGGTTGTAACAAACCAGTTGGGACTTGATGCTCGGCCTTTATTTGTTGACAACTACATTTAGAAATAAATTCCGCAATGTCCTTCTTATACCATTCCACCTCGTAGTGTTCTTTGATGGTTTGGTACATTTTAGTACCTCCAGGATGCATTGCATATGGTGAAGTATGTGTTTCATTCAGAATTTCTTTCCTCAAGTTGTCATCTTTAGGAACACATAACCTATTTTGATAAAATAGAATACCATCCTCGGAGTGACGTAGAGTCGGTAACCTCCGAATATCACTATGGATCTAACATCATCAATATCTCTTACCTTTACTGGATCTGTGATCATGAGGCCAATTCATTAATCATAAGCATAGAACAATAACATTATCAGGAGTCCAAATGAACATAAGCTTTCTAGCTTAGTAAGAATGGGATCATTATGGCTAACGCTCATTCGTTCATTCTTTCTCATACGACTCATGCCAAAAATAATAAAAGGGATAGCCTTAACATACCTGGATAATATCCCTCTCAATCCACAACAAAGCTTAACATAATCCTCTTGCGTCCAGAACAAGTGAAATGATATCGTCATCAACAAACAGTGTCGCAACTATCATGCTTTGCTAATCTTATAAACTATGGAAAATCGGGCAGCACCTCTCTTGTTTAGACTACATCCCAAAGGACACCAAGGGTCATCAACAGCCCAACAACAACAGTATGATCAACAATAGCAACAACTACAATATAATCCAATATAAACCTCTTCGATTACTTTAAGAATCATATCGAGCGGGAAGCTCGTTTAACAAATAACAAAGTGTCATTCAACTCCAACTCACCTTTAATAATTCAGTCCACACCCTTCATATCATTATGCATAAATTTACCATATCATATTTAGCTCAAAATATCCTTAAAATGTATTCCAAAACAATCCATACTCTTACGTCTCATCCTTTACTTTCTATTCATAGATTTCATATATTTTCTTCTCCATTTTTTTCCAACTAACACATGAATAATCCCAATAACTGTAGTCACAATATATGCAGGTTATAATCCACAATTTACAGCTATTAGAAGTCATATTTAAACATTCAAAACAGCCCCTACAAAATAGTGGCTTAACTTAACCTATTTCGATGTAGTCTTGCGGTGTTTAGCCTCAAACAACTTTACCAACATCAAATTAAGCTAAAACACAACAAAAAGGTTATTACAGATACCTTAAGTAGTGCATAAAATCCAAAAACCATGGCAATCAGATCAACTTCCCCCTCAATCACTATAAAATACGTAAGCTTGCTACTCTAGTAGTTTCCAACTTTCTTGATGGAAGATTTGGTGGTTTCCACTTGATTTTGGCCTTGGAACCTTAGGATTATTAAGAGAAGGGTTTTGGAGGTGTTTACATGGAGTTTAGGTGGTGAGAGAGAGGTAAAAAATTATTGAAAAAAATAGATTTCCCATTTTATATTTTCTAAATTCTACTGTTCATTCCGCGTCACTGTTCACCCATGTCATTGTTCATCCGCGTTACTGTTCATCCAGTGAAATTATTTCAGGGACTCAATTTTTTCATCGTTTTTCATGGATGGTCTCATTCCCGAGCTTACATTAACCAACTTACAATATAGACGATGCAAAAAAAAATTGAGGTGTAACAATATGAGAGTAGTTGAGAAGCTTGAGTCCATCGCTTAGCTTTTTCAAAATCAAGCTCTGTTTTAAGCAGTTTTGAGCTAATATCTCTGGATTGTTCTTTTTCCAACTATGGTTCCCTTCGTACTGTTTTCGATTCGGACTCAACCTTTAGTTTCTCATTGTTCGCCTCATTCTCTCATGCTTTGAGTGTCAACTTCAAAACTTCATATCTCAATATGGATGAACCAAGTTGAGCAACCTGTTCTTGCATTAATTGATTAACCTTCTCCATTTTGACTCTACTTTCTTCAGTCTTCAGTAGTTGATCCTTTATACTTATGAGCTCACTGAGTGTCTCAACTCCTCTCTGTCACGACCCAAACCGATGAGCCGTGACAAGGGGTCTGACCTCTAGCGACCAAACACCCCCAAACACTTATCGAAACATGCGAACATCAATAGCCCTAAATGGCACAAACTAATCTCATAAAGAGGGGACATCCAAATTCTTACAATTCGCAATATATACACACAACATGCGAAAAGAAGGGGTCGGCTAGGTACGTATATATTATTTAAAAAAGAATATAAGTCGACAAGGCTACATCGTCGACTACTACATACAAATATCTACGACTCCATTGGAATAAAGCTTTGAAAGGGCGGGACGGGGCCCCGCCCTACTCATCTAACACATCTCAAAGAATGGCCTAACAAAATAGGCAACTCCGGATCGAATGGAGTGCAATCGATCGTGATAAGGGTCCTACTAGTGGACCACCTCCTGTCTACCTATACCGCGGGCATAAACGCGCCCCCCAGCACGGGGAGTCGGTACGATAATGTCCGAATATGTAAACATAAGACAACATGTATATATGTATAGAAATCTAAACAAATTATCTCATGTAAATGACTATCGTATAAATCGGAACTAGTATATGCCCGCTCCCACAAATGTATGTCGGGAAGTGGGGACGATATATATATATATATATATTTTAAGCACCCCTCTTGTCACTCACGGGCCCCCTTCCCCCTCTCGTGTCCCTTTTTCGTATGATCAAACATCATAGCCCCAGGACACTATGGCCCCCCCCCCCCCGTCTGTGCCTTTTTCACTAAAAAGTTTTCATGGTCCCCTTCACCCCCCGGGGGTTTCCTTTTCCTTTCCCCCAAAAATCAAATAAATGCGTGTGAAAAAACGGGGATTCTCAAACAATAAAAAAGATAGTTTGCCTCTCTGGGCCTTCCCGAACTAAGGAAAGGAAATCATAAGATCCCATATGGGGAAAATACCATCCGGGGGACGGGGGAACAAAATGTATTTTCTTAGTTTTTAAGAATAGGTAAATGGAAACTCTTTCTCTTTTGGGTTTTATTTTAGGGTCATGCCAAAAAAAAAAAAAAGGAATAACCTTAAATACCTTTTGTATATCAAAGAACTTCTACTTTTTGAACTTGTAAATCTACAATTAAAATAACATAAGCCTTTAAATTTGGCTACTTGCTTTTTCTTACTAATCATCCCCAAACACGGTAAAGCTTTACCGAATCATAGATGACCTCTCCCTTTTTAAGCTTAAAATGATAGCCCTATATATATTTAAAAAACGAAAACCATCCCTAATCATTTCTTTAAAAAAGTCTCTCCACTACCTTACCCCTTTTCAATCTATCCTTCCCAAAAAATTTTTTTTTTTTAAAAACACTAAAGCTCTTGATAGCAAACTAAATAAAGGTGAATCATTTACATACCTTGAGGGGTCAAGAATCCCAAGAATCACTTTAACTTCAACTCCCTAAGCTTGCTGAGTTCTTGAGAAAACCTCCTAGAAACAACTCTTCTTCACAAGCTCGGGTTTATCCTGGCCTCGTGTCTTGTCAAATCTTCACTACTATGCCATAAATGTTAGGGAGAGAAAATATTAGGGTTTTATGATCCGGGAATGAGAAATAAGACATAAAATCGTGGAAGACGTAGTTACTCGGAGAATTAAATGCTTCGTTGGTCTGAGCCCGACGAGAGCGGGTCGACGACCCAGAGGCTCGCTGGCTGCCCGCACTCGCAGAAATGCAGGGCTGCGAAACCCCATCGATGCCACACAACGACGGTCCGTCGACAGGTCGGGATTTACCCGTCGATCTTGATCGGTGTCCGCAACTTTTTAATTCGGTTCGATTAAGGCTGATTCGATTCGTTCAACTTAACCCCGTAGTTCGCCAGTAGAATTCCTGCTGGTACTATTGCACACGGGGTAGGTGACTTTCTATCTCCAAAACTCAGACACGGGTCTTAATTCCAAGGGCATACCCGATTATGAAACCATAGCTTCTACTATGATGAGAACGAGAGGCGTAAAATTCTCCCCCCTTTAGGAACATTCGTCCTCGAATGTTCAAACAATCATGGGTTATAAAAATTTCGGCAGAGTTTTCGCCGTATATATACCCATCCAAAGAACTAATGCCTCACGGGACACATACCCAAACGATGCCTCACACGACCAATCACGATAACCGAAATGGAATAATACCTGAGAAAAGTGATGAGATGCCCTCCGAAACCTCCTCGTACTCGCCGGAAACAAATGCGGTACTTAATATTCATCGCTTCTTATGCTTCCCAAGTCATTTCTTCAACATTCTTATTCCTCCACAAGACTTTAGCTGAGCCATATTTTTGGTTCGCAACCGACGAGCCTCGTCCGTCCAATATAGCCACCGGAGACCTCTTCGTATGATAATTGCGGTCACCGATATCATCTCGATCGTACAACTCTTAAAGGATCTCTGATACACTTACGAAGCATAGATACATGAAATACTGAATGCAGACTCTAACTCGAAGGTAATTCTATTATATGCCACCTTACCCACTTTACGAATGATCTTATATGGCCAATATATCGAGGGCTCAACTTACCTTCTTGCCGAACCCTCATCACTCCCTTTATAGGTGAAACTTAGTGAAAACCCAATCGCCCATCTGAACTCTAGCCTTGTGTCGCCAATTATCCGTGTTGATTGCCGTCTCCGAGCCGTTAGCAACCCATCTCGAAATCACTTTCACCTTATAAACTTTGCCGATTAAGTCTGGGCCGACTAGCCGATTTTCCCTGACATCAAGCCATCCTATAGGCGACCTACATTTTCACCCATATAAAGCTTCATAAGGAGCCATCTGGATACTAGAATGATAACTGTTATTTTAGGCAAACTCGATAAGAGGTAAATGGTCAACCCAATTGCTCGAAAATCAAGGCACATGCTCTAAGCATATCCTCAAGGGATTGTACAGTAGGCTCGCCCCGTCCTTCCGTCGGGTGAAATGCAGTACTAAGACTCACCTGAGTCCCCAATCCACTCTGAAAAGACTTCCAAAAATTAGCTATGAATTGTGTTCCCCTATCTGAAATAATGGTCGCGGGAACACCATAAAGTCGTACAATCTCTTTAAGGTAAAGCTTCGCAAAATCTTCGGCTGCATCAGTAGTCTTGACAGGTAGAAAATGGGCTGACTTTGTAAGCCTATCAACTATGACCCATATCGAATCACACTTCTGCTGAGTATGGGGCAAACCTGTAATAAAGTCCATATTAATTACCTCACACTTCCATGACGGAATCTCCATAGCCTGCAATAGACCTCTGTGCTTCTCCTAAGTTCTATTTTAACTTGCTGACAATTCTGACACCGAGCGATACCTGCTATATCTCTTTTTCTATACCATCCCACCAATAAACTTCCCTGAGATCATGGTACATCTTTGTTGAGCCTAGATGAATAGAATAGCGAGAGTAATGTGCCTCTCCCATAATCTGCTGACTGAGTCTTGCAACACTAGGAACACACAATCTACCTCGATATCTGAGTACTCCATCACCTGTGATTACAAAGGGTGTCTTTTCTTTCTAAGGTGTTGTATCTCGATAATGAACTAGAGCAGGATCTTCATACTGACGCTCCTTTATCTCAACTACCAGGGATGATACCGCTGTGTCTTGAATAGTAACCCCTACATCACCTGAATCTATCAATCGAACCCCGGAACCTCACGGACCATTTCCTCTTCTCCGGCGATACGTGAGACAAGCTACCCATAGACGATGACCAAGGGCATCGAAGGCACACATTAGCCTTCCCGGGATGATACAGAATATCCACATCGTAATCTTTTAACCTTTCTAACCATCGCCTCTGACACAAGTTTAAATCCTTCTGCGTAAAGATGTACTGGAGGCTTTTATGATCAGTATAGATATTAACATGGACCCGGGTACACAAGTAGTGCCTCCATATCTTCAAGGCATGAATCACTGCTGCCAACTCAAGATCGTGGGTTGGATAATTCTTCTCGTGCTTCTTCAACTGCCTAGAAGCATAGGTGACAACCCTACCATGTTGCATCAATAAACAGCCCAATCCAAAACCTGAAGCATCGCAATATACCAAATAGCCATACATACGCCCTTCTGGAAGAGTCAAAACCGGTGCTGAAGTTAGCTTATCCTTCAATGTCTGGAAAGCTACGCAATGACGTCCGTCCATTGGAACTTAGCGATTTACGAGTCAATTTGTGCTAATGGGTCAAAGAGAGGAAAATCCTTCTACAAACCTCCTATAGTAACCTACCAAGCCCAAGAAACTACGCCTCCGTTGGTGCCGTGGGCATGACGGTCTCCACCCGGCCTACTGATCTTTTGGGCATCCACTCTAACGCCTTCCTCCGAAAAAATGTGACCCAGAAAAACCACAGAGTTCAACCAGAACTCACACTTAGAAAACTTGGCATACCACTCTTTATCTAGAAGAATCCCAAGCACTGTATATGGGCCTTACTGAACTCATACTACTAGGACAGGAAATCATAAGATCTGTATATGGGAAAAATACCATAGCCGGGGTACGGGGACATCAACACTGTATTTCTTTTAGTACTTATAAGAACAGAGTAATATGGAAACTCTTACTCGTTTATCGGTTCATATCATAGGATCATGCCAAAAAAAAGAAGGAATAACCTTAACATACCTTGCCGTATATCAATGTCACGAACCGATTAGGGCCATGACGGGTACCCGGGGCTAACCACCGAGCACCACTCATTCTATTACTCATCCTGCGTTCATTCATATTTCTTATGCTCATAATCATAGAAAACTATTTTCACTTGAAACATATTCACTTTATACACATAAGCCTCGGCTATCAAAATAATATATATATACATACGATGAGATGCGACGGGACCATACTTACCCACACATACGTATCAACGAGCCTCTACTAGGTACTAGACATATGGACGGACAGACCCCCGTCGTGCCCAAAACATAAATGTACACAAAATAATCAATCAATGGCACCTCCGGAACAATGGGTGCCCTCGAGTGCTGCTGGAAGCACCTATGAATGTGGGTCTTCTCCCTCGTCTACTCCGTGGGCATGAACACGGCGTCCAAAGAAAACGAACGTCGGTACGAGCAATGTGCGAGTATGTAAAAGGCGTGGATAATAACATGCTGACAAGAGCATGAGAAATAGCGTAAGATAAAATAACCGTTCATTTCTCATAATACTTTTTAACATTCGTCATACGTACTTACCCATTTTGTTCTCTTAGAGATACACTTGTCACATTCACTTTCTTTACAATAACTTACAATACAGTACATCCACGTGCACTCCGGCATATAGGCTCGGTATCACACGTGCTCGGCCCTCCCAAGACTCGATAGTATCCGTGCTCGGCCATCCGGGACTCGACATGTTATCCGTGCTACGACCATCGGGACCGGATACTATCCGTACTCGGCCCCACGGGACCTCGATGCTATGCATACATACATACATATACATAAAAATACACAAATGAAGTCAACATCATCCTTGGCATTTCCATACATCTATCATTAAAGCATACATAGAACATTGAAGGCAACTATGGCGATGTCGAGGTGACATGTGGTCATGGACTCCTGATTACATTATGGAGTGATCATAATCATCGCATCTCACCTTGAGGGGAACAACGTTTTAAGGTGAGTGTACACAAGAAAAAGCATCAATGGAACCATACTTAGAATCATTAACTTCATAGGCATCATATCTTACTTTAG
>NC_081353.1:11365199-11409958 GCF_029784015.1 Lycium ferocissimum
ATTCCCATGCATTCACTAATTAACCCAATATTTCGGGCCCCCGGGCCACCCGCACATCCCTATATGTAGACATACATAAAAACACGCTACAATGAAACTTTGACTCAAAATTTCCAAGGGGGTCTGATGACCGGCCCCCTCGATACATCAAAACCAACTCCCAACCCAAGTCCCAAAATGCACTTGAGTGCATTTGGAACCTGACCGAATGTACACACCAATTCTAAAAGACCATCCAAACCTGTCACAACCTAACCGGGACCCGGGAAATAACACGAGCACCACCACGGTTTTATCATCCCGAACTGGGTACCTTCTTCCAAGACTCATCTAAAACGATCTAATCCCCCCAAGACATGCATAAATAAGCCCTCAAGACTAAAAAAGAGATAAATATATAATGAAGAGATCACATAGCATCTACAACCCCCATAAGTATCTACGAGTTTTGAATACCGAAATTAAAGGAGGGACGACCCCCATCCCCAATATGTACACAAAAGAATATACCAAAAATGGCACCCGGAAAAAGGGAGCCCCCCCGCAAATTCTGAAAAGCTCCTGTTCCGCACCGTCTCCATGTTTTGTGGTCAAACACCCAAAAAAAAAGAAAGGATTTTACAAAATGTCCGAGTTAAAGGCATGTCAACAAGATAATAAGGAAATAAAGGAGCATAAGAAAGAGCAAACCAACGTTGCCTTTAAAAGGGGGAGTCAGAGCAATTTATTATAAAATAAAAAAATAATATCATACATATATAAGTTTCCGACCTATAGGTACGGTGGATAAAAACCCGATCCGTCCCGTGTTACACGACCCGACTAGGGGCCATGACGGGGCCGGGGAAAAAAGCACTTTTGTACCATTACCCATCATATCATCAAGCTTCATTCATTAATCTTATACTCAAGTCATAGGAAAAAAACCCTTTTTCACTTAAACACAATTACCTTTATATACATAAGCCCTTCTTTTTCAAAATAATGCATAAAAAAGGACATCGTGAGACCATACTACCCACACGGACTGAGTTCGAGTATAGACATATGGGCAGGGGCCCCCTCATGCCCAAAACATATATATAACAAAAGAATAAAACAATGGCACCCCGGAGTAAGGGGTCCTTGTCGCTAGTAGCTCTTCAGTCCGGATCACCCCCCCCTACCTGGGGAAACCCTCCGAAAACCCCGTCCTAAAAATTGCCCGAGTATGTAAGGCATGAATGAAATGAACATAATAGAGAAATCATAAATAAGATGAAGATAAACCGTAACTTTTTAAAGGGGGGATACATTTCATACATATATCATATATAATCATAGTACATGTATCATCATACCCCACAATATCATCGTTAACCCGCATCCGGTAAATCATATGCCGAGCACTAGCAGGCTGCACCGCCCTCTAGGCTCCTGTGAATGAGAAGCAGCCCTGCCTTAGTATGCAGACATGCCCGCTATTTAGGCATGGTAATTATAACCCGCTCTTAAGCCGGGTGACATGCCCTACTATTTAGGTACTAGGATCAGATGGTGCACTACTTAGCGGTGACATGTAACCGGCCATTTAAGCACTGTGAACTTAGACTATATACCCATCATAAAATTAACATTACCATACATTGCATAGGTATACTATGAAGCTTAGCGTTATTATACGCCCATTTCACCAAACATACATTAGAACTCGAAGGCAATTTATGGCTATGCCTGGGTGACATAAGGTCGTGAACCCCCGATTACATTATGGGAGGATTATAATCATTATTATAACCCCACCTCAGAGGGGACTAACATTTGGCGAGAGTGTACACAAGAAAAGTATCAATGGAACCATATTCGTGGATCATTAACCTCACGGACATCAGGCTGCACGGAGGATTCTTTATACTTAAATTCATCATCATCATTATCATGTCAGACACTTCTTTTTCTTTTTTTACCTTATGCATATATAGCTCGTTGGCGTTGATAGACTCAGTTTCCTTTATTTAGGAAGATCACAAGTACTAGGAGGATTCATGCCATGTGAGTCATGCCATGTATGAAAGGATTTACTCTTACATACCTCTTTCATTTAGCTATTCTATCGTTTGATCGTTCGAAGTTGCTCGCTGCTTACTCAAGAAAGTTCGTATTAACATTACCTAATCGATTATAAGAACATGCTTAATAAAGCCAGAGAAAATCATAGCATTTCCTTTGTTTATACAACTTTCCCCATATTCCATATCAACTCCCAAACACCCATAACAACATTCACAATATTATAAAATAACTTACCTATCTATCTACATCATCCACATTTCACAATTTCACTTCAATTCCTCCATAATCATGGTCATAGTTCACTATTATGCCTTCATATATAATACTTATCCCATATTCTAAAATGTCACTTATAGCATACTTACAATCACAACATATCAATATTCATGACTCATTCCAAACTACTACTCAAAATCATTATTCCTATCTTTGTGACCCATTTTCTATCTCCTTCCATAATCTAAGTCTTTCAACCTCTCATTACCTTAAAAAACATGAAAAGATCATAAAACTTACCTTAGATAGTGTAGGAATAAGCCTTGAGTGGAAATACTTCTTGCACCAAAACCCTAGTTCACTTCCAATGAGATTCCTTGTCTGATGAATCAGAGGAGAGCTTACACTTAACTCTCTTACTTTGATGTAGTTGATCTGAATCTCTCTTGAGTTCTTAGTGGGAAGACATGTTGTGGAACCCCTAGAAGCCTTGAGAGAGATGAAGAAGTGTGGGAAACGAAATTAGTGAAACGATCACATTTATAGCATCAACTTAACTCACCATCGTGACTTCACTTGGGACACCTATACGGTCCGTATAACATTGAATCCAAGCGTATATAAGTGGTCCCGGTTCACCACTGTGCAACTATCATCTTCATCAAGTATATACACCCTTATACGTACCGTATAATGTTATACGTACCGTATAAGTTTGCCGTATAACCCCATTTCCCCGAAATGATCTCTCATTATTTGTTTGATCTCCAATCCCTATGGAACCTTCTTGACACTTGTTTAACACCTCGTTAACAATATAAGGGACATTATAACTCTTATCCTAGACATTATTAAATCATCGCTAACTTATCACTTGTAAATCCTTTCCGATTCGTAACGTATACCGTGCCTCTTAGCAAACTTTCTTCTCTTACTTCGAATGCCTTTGAAATCTCAAGTAGGATCATCAAGTGCTATTTATTATTTATTAAAACATCGTATACTTCTTGCCCTTCGCTAGTCTATTCACTATACATGAACGGAAAATTTTCAAAAGTAACAACATATTCCATAACACATCCCAAACGTATGTTTTTCAACATAATAACAATATACACTTCTTTCTTCCCAATTAAGGAGCATAATCTCATCAACACACTAAAAACATTAGATACCATCTCTATACATGTAACTCACCCCTGCCCACACCGCCACAACATGCTCAAACAGCCCATAAACACAACAACGATAACACGATACTTTGGCGTACATTTCCTTCATAACTATTTTCACTTTTAAGACTTGCTAAACCTTCAAATGAACTCAACATAAGATATAGGATGAAGAACATACCTTATACTTGAATTAATTTAGCCACACCAACTTTTTTCTCATGACCAAACTTACCACAACATCCAAGCAAGAACAATCACCTTTCATGGACTAATGCAGTGTAATCTTGTTAAATTCTTGATTCAATGTGTTATAAATGTTCGGGGAATGTGTTGATAAATTTTAGACTATTGAGAATGTAAAATTCTGAAAAATGGAGTTAATGGTGTATTTATACCCTTCATAAGTCGGTTTTAGCGACCATCTCAAGCGGACCCGCAGAAGCCATTTGGTGCTCGAGTCTTATCATAAAGTAGTCATAATTCTTGATCTAGATGTCTTATGAGGACCTACTACCCACGTTGGAAAGATCTTTCAATTATCTACAACTTTCATTTTTGGTGTGTTTCCAAATTCCAAACTTGTAATAGCGTTTTGGCCCCTCCAAGTCGATCATCCGAAAACGTATCCTTAAATCATCCTTTTGGAGAGCTTTCTATGCCCATATTTTGCTTAGGGTCTCAAGATTTGCTCCACTTCCCATGTACTACTCATATCACTTTTCATATATCATCCTTTATAAGACCCCGACATGTGGGCCCCTCCCTAACTTACAAGCCATTTAGGCTAACTCATCAAGTAAACGTGTTAACTGATTTACTCCATACCTGCCTCCAAATGTCATATAAATATTCTTATACTAAGATCATATAATCGTCATCCCCGATCCTTGTATAACTTTGCTCTCTCTTGAGCTCATACTAAGCCGTCTACAAGCCTTGATAACACGAAATTCTTTTGGGCGTAACACCGAACTTATGTCACTCCGATCGGTGGTGGCTTTTATTCGACTCTCATGCATGCTATTTACATTATGTATACGTATATAATATATTTATGGATCGGGCTGTACGTTCCTCGGCACTAACATATGATATTTATGACCGGTTGTAGGTTCCCGCACTAACATATGATATTTATGGATTGGGCCGTACGTTCCCGCACTAACATATATGGATCACGCACGTTCAAAGACTATATTTATGGATCTATGTATGTTTCAATACTAACACTTATATATATCAATGTTCTCACTTCCATATGATTTTTTTTAAGATTCACGCATTACATATTGTATGCTCTCGCATGTTTGGTTATCTTTATCTCATGTTATGTTCCATGTTTCTCATCATGTCGTTGGTCATGCTCATATACCGCACATTCGCACCGACGTCCCTTCTGCGGACGCTACGTTAATGCCCATAGGTTCAGTAGCCGTCCGACGACCCGTCTTCGGTACGTTTTCCCGGCCCGCAACCAATGCACTCCAATTGATCCGTAGCTACCTTTTGGTGTATGCTATTCTGAATTGCACATATACGGGTATGGTAGCACCTCACCCGTCCTTCTCACCCATACTCCACGTAGGTTCGTACAAGCAGGCATACGCGCATGCGTATAGCCATGCTCGATTTATTTTGTTGTACGATATATGTAGCGGCCCGCCCGTCCGCACCACTATTCCTAGTATGCATGTTTATATGTATATGTTATTAAAATCTTCGACACATAACCCATCGTTAATTGTTCAAGAGATAGCATAGCCTCTACATTAATTACGATGGGCCACCAGCTCAGAATTGTATGTACGCGACTGGAGGTGCTTGGTCGCAGTAGTCGGCACTTGTCACGCCCATCGGTTTGGGTCATGACATTATAGCCCCTTATACACTTGTATACGACAATTCCTTAACATCATTATTATCCCTCATAACACGATTATGCTCAAAACATGCTAATAATTATAACTCAAGTTAATTCACAACTCAAAATATTATCAAATGCATATTTGAACTTTTCCTCCAATTTCTTCTCCTCAAATCTTAACCCAATTACCAAACAAACTCATAAACATGAAACTAAGATGGAAATCTTACCTTAAAATTCAAGAACACTTCAATTCCGTGCTGTCCTTTTTTAAAAATACTCACCCAAACATCTTCAAGAAGAGTGAGACAATTGTAGACCTCACTTGGAACCTTTAACCACTTTAATCTTCACTTTGATCCTTGGTTTAGCTTGGAAATATGTTAGAATATGTTTAGAGAGGTTTCTAGACTAGAGGAATAGATGTGCATGTTGTAGAAGGGTCTAGAGTTGGGAAATGACCTAAAAATGACCAAAAGCGGGTCCTTTCAGACTCTGCCAAGGTCCTGGCCTTCCCACCGACCTAAAACTTCGCGCACTATAGCTATCGCGTCGCCCACTGTAGCTGGCGTGTTCGCGCACTGTAGCTGCACGTCTCTGCTCCGCCAGCCTAACTGGTAACGTCCATAACTCTCTACTCCGATGTCATATCGATGAGAGGTTTGTTTCGTTGGAAACTAGACTTCATGAACTTCATTTTACCTCAAAATTCTTCATATACTAAAAGACATTCTTTCCCCAAGTTAGACCAAAATTATCATTCGAAACCTTGCCCATCTTTTATCCAAAGTTCTAAAAAACCTAATTTCCTTAATTTACTTGCTCTCAAATCCTTCCATGACCTAGTACATGAACTTAAACCCTCATAACTATAAGATAGGCACATATAATCTCATATATCCTAGAACATAACCCCAAAGGTCTACAATTAGGCGGCTAACACCTAATGAATCTCAAGGTACAAAACTACGAGGTGTAACATAACTGGCTGGCTGGATCAACATGTGGTATACTGATATCTAAGTATGATAAACACTTGCTAATCGAGTGAGAATAACTGACTGAAATATACATTGTTGCGGAAGAACTACTAAAAGTGTGTAATACTGAACAAGTGGTAGAAAAAAGGGTTAACTTAATACTCCAACAAAATACTAAAATACCTGACTGGCTGTAATTTATGAAACCTCTACTGAATAAGGAAATACTGACCGACTACCGGGACAAGGTCCCCGGCATACCTTAATACTGAAATATTGTCTGCTAACTGACCTAATATAAAGATAAAGATAGCGCTCTAAGAACCTGAGGCTCACCACTTACTAGATGAATCAAAGCCTCCTAGCCAGCCGCGTTCGCACCCCTCGTATATCCGCATTCACATCACGAGACGTAGGACCCAAGCAATGGGACATCGCATAATCGGAATTGTACTGCATATAAAGCAACTAAATGAAATAATAAGCCGAATTGAAACAAAACTGAAATAGAAAAGTAAGGATACGGGATACTCTCTGTCCTAAATAACGAATAACCTGCTTACTATCTGTGACCTTAGGTCCAATAATAATAATATGCATGCAAAATCTGTGGCATGATGCCTAAGTATACGTATACATAACTGTGACCTTAGGTCCATATCCGTAGGCTCGATGCCCTAATACATGTATTCAATAACAAGACCGAGACCGAGATATAACCGATAACATGATACCGGACATCGATTTTGAAGATGAAACTAGATCGTTCATAATTATTCTAAGGTATTCGGCGTCGAGACTCATGAGATACAATTCAAAAGCCTATATTGATTACGCTATTGAGTTCGTGATATTCAAATTAATCACCATGAACGAATTTAGAAACTATAAGCCTAGAAGATAACAAATACAACTATTCAAGAAACTAGAGCTAAACCGTATTCTAAGTCAATTTACCGATAAGTACGAAGAACGAGGCATAGGGAGAATCATGAACATTCCCTAACATGGATAGTTAGCCCCACATACTTGTAATCACTCCAATCCAACAAACTAAATTGTTTTTTTCCGACGTAGAACACCAAAACTCTAGCTTTGAATCACTTGGGAATGATTTACCTTGGAAATCCTATGTTTTGGTTGAAGAATCATGCTACTAATCATGAATAATTGTTGGAATTACTAGGAATCATTAGAGCGATCTTACCTTTGACGTGGGAGGACGAGTGAGAGGAGGAAAATGACCTCCAGAGTTTTTGTAGTTTAACGAACTTTAATGTCTAATAACCGAAATTTCGAGTCGAGTGTTGAATTTATAGTACGGGGCATTTTGGACCCAGATCACCGATCGCGGTCTATGGCTTGCCCTGTCGTTTTGGGGCGAGCTCTCGGCAAGCCCCCGTCACTTTTACACTTAGTCGACAAACATTCTGGGCTAAACGGGCATAACTCCTGTGCTACCCTCTCGTTCGGGCACCACAATATACCGTTGGAAAGATATTTCAAAGGGGTACAACTCTTGTTTTAAGTTTTCTCGTTATTAACAAATTTTCACTAAATCAGGCCGGGAACGCGTACCTAGCGAAAACTTAGCCGATTCAATCGAATCCGAGCACCCCTCTATTAGCCATTTTGAGACGATCATATCTCCTTGATCCGTACTCGATTGGCGTGATCCTTATATGCTTGGAAAGATATTTCTATGTACTATAACTTTCATTATGGAACCTTTTCCAAATTCCTTATGAATCAAGGTGTTATGGTTACCCAAAGTAGGCCCCTCAGCCACTTTCGTAAAACGTTCAAACCTTCACATTTCCTCTGAAACTCTAATGATCTCGTCTAACCTTTATTTTAAGATCCGGGGTGTTGCAAAGTACGTTTACTTAATTTCCCTAAAATATCATAAATTCCGTAAAAATAGAGATTTTTGAGAAAATTCGATCTCTCATAAAATACATATTTTTCGTAAAATGTATATATATTTCATAAAATGTAGGAAATCCTAATAGACTCGGAATGGATTGGTAATGCACGCTACGGGTTCTATTTATTCGTTCCAAGGAAAGCGGTAGCGAAAAACCTTACATGCCTTTATCTTTCCAAAAACGTGACTCCGGAGGGATTCCTTATTCCAACGCCGGTCCTTTCCCCGTACCTAAATTTACGTATAAGATCCGGGTTAACTCTTGCTTTGCTATTGCATGCAAAATCTTAAGCACTATATATCAACTATTTCACGAAGTTGCCATAACCTGGCAAAGATTTCTCCTCGTTTTGGTGACGTCCCAAGTGTCGACAACAGCACCAACAACAACAATTCCAATATTAACCCATATTTATTTCCATGGGATTTTACCAAAAATTTCTGTCACGGGATTAATTCCGTTAATTTGCAAAACGCCATAATTCACGAATTTGAAATAAAGCCGCAACACCATCAATCCAAATTCCAATTCAATTTCCATACTAACTTGTCAAAATCACCATTAAAATCCATCAACAATAATTTCCATAGATTTATTTCACGTTTCCACCAATTCGAATTATTACGAGTTAGATCAAGCGAGATTTGCTACGGATCTTTCTAAATTACGAGTAGATAGGGAGAATTTTACTTTGGATCAGCCTTTCATGCATGGTATGGAAATCAGGTTGGTGTCTCTGTCCCTTTCTATGATGATCTATTGGCGGAACTTGCGATTTACGAGCCTACCGACACTTTCCGAGCTTGGATTTTTACTAATAATGGCTATGCGGATGTAAGTTGACGTTTGAGAGGTGTTCCTAGAATCTTCTATGTGTTTGATATATATCGAGAATGGGGAAAAAATTGAATCATAAAGGGGTATATATAGGTATGCAAATGGGTTTGGGCTGAATGGGCCGAGTTAGTGAGCTTTAAGGAAGTTCAGAATTTTTCGTACCGGTTCGCGCGCTTCTAAGTACCGCTTTAAAATGCCCTAAATCCCTATTTCGATGTCGTATCGACAAACGTCTATTGCGTTGGAAACTAAACTCAATGAACTTCAATTTGGATAGCTTATTCACTCCATAACTCCTCATATGATAGGAGATTTATCCTATCTTGCCAAGTTTTTCCCAAAGTCTTTGACAACTAACTTTCTTCAATGCACTTGACCCGAACCTTAGGATATTCTCTTATTACTTGTTAGAATTCGCCTAGCCTTATGAGAGTTCTATGGCCTCTCCGGCCTCACGTTCATTTAGTAATGGTACTAACGATGCAAAATTCTTCCAAGGTTTAACACCAGTTTGTCATGACTTATTTCCCGCGTATGCTCACACGATGTTAACCTACCATAAGCTCCTTCTCCGATAATGTGCCATGAGTACGGAACGTCCTTAGCTCCTGGGAGGGAGAGGTGTAACATTCTTCCCCCCTTAAGAACATTCGTCCTCGAATGTTTAAAGATGGTGAGGGGAAAACTAATTACGCTAATTCCTTAGAGTTCCCTCTGGCCATTCAGGCCCCAAAAGCATCTACATTACTTAACCGAATTGTTATATAAAGTAGTGCTCTCAACAACATATCGCCTGCAATTGCCATACAACCACTCCTTGAGAAACCTAAATATTACCCGAATTTCACTTCTGCCTTAACTTACCATGTCCATTCTTCGCTCGTCGAAGGTAGAAGTCGGTCCCGTGCAATTCTTTTAATCCTAACAAAAGCTCGCAATTCGTAAGCTTAGATTGACCCCCACAAAGGTATCATAAGTGTTGATGGATCCTGCATCGAGTTTTTCTCTTATACAACCCTTCCAGGGGTACTTTATTGTCAGTATGAAATTTTGGATTTCACCACATCGCCCATCTGAATAGGACTCCGAACGATTTTAGACTATCCTTGATCGAAACCGGCTCACCGTTACTTATGAGTTATAACCTCAAAGAAAGATATTCTCCCTAAACTTATTTCAGTAAGCTTGAAAGGGTTATTCATGTGAAGTGTGCCAAAAGTTTAAAGTATTACATTCCTTGCACTTCCTATGGGCGATACTTGATCTTTGGGTAAATCCCGTTGTATTCCTTCCTTCGTCCTTCTTCTCCCGTACGTCGGTCCTAGTCGCAAGAGTGCCGGTAGTGACTTAAATTTTATTTCGGGTGGGTTATCCTTCAAATGTTTGCCCTTACATCAACCTTTCGGCTCGCCTCTTTGAACATAGACCTATGGTCTTCTATTACCGCATTTCTTAATCATGTTATATCAGGGGCCTCAACACTTTCTCGCATTACTAGATTTCTAAGGCCGTTGCCATTATCGTACATCCTTATTTTGTGCTCCAAATGCCCCGTGCTATTCGCGTAATACCTTCTGGACGATGTGACCATAGATACTAACCATCATCACATTTCCTTTTAAGCTTGGTATGTTGTTGCTTCGACTCGGTCCTTTCCTTTTTTCCTTTGTCTATGTCCTCTTACTAAGTTATTCGACCTTGGTCAAACCATCATCATCTATTTTCCTTCGGGTTGCAGCTCGTACTTTCCATATAACATGTACCGGCGTGTCCTCCACGCCCTTAATTTAGTTATACTGTGGCACCTTCCAAGCTAGAATGCTAAATCATTCGGCCGACAATCTATTCTTGACAATGGTTAGTCGCTTTCTATAATGAGGATAGGATCTTGTGACTTCTCGTACTTCTTGACTTATAATAAAAAAAATTAGTCTCTTTTTGCCTTGCTCCTTCTCTTTACTCCAAGTCCCTTCTTGCACCATTATAACTTTTCCTAGTACTTTCATTCGCTTCTTGTATCTACCCCCGATACCTCGCTTTATCTTAGAGTCGTACTCCTTCATGCCTTATCTTTATAAAATTTTCCTTGCTTTCGACCTTGCACAATACCCCTCATTAGTGGTGTATCGGGATTACGCCTCGGGCCTCCCTTCGATGAATTCGTCGCATCGTCTTGTTGCTATGCCGTAGGTACCTCGCCTGCTTCATTCATTTGGGTGTTTAGCTAGCATGCTTCCTTCGGCCATTTAGACGAATACCTTTGTTTACTTAACTAGGTCCTTTCGTGTTAGCTCCTTCCGACACCCTCGCTTATTATCTTTATTCGGGGTCTTAACTTCATCCTCTTCCCACCTCATAGCTTCCCTCATAGGATAGGGATGTAGCTATCCGACGCTTTCGAGAACTCCCTTCTTCCTATTAATGTCGTCATCCTTCCCTACGGTGTCTCTTTCGCACCAACGGCGGGTTAGGCTCCTCCCCGAGAATGCGACGATCCCATACGTGCGTGTACTTCTTCTTTTTCACGATATCCTTTGTATGACTCCCTACTCATATTAAGCATTCCTTAGCATATCATTGGCTTTGGTGCTCCTTCACCTTGCTTGCTGTATTAAACTTCTTAAGTCATCTCCTTCCCATTGTCCGTACCTTCATGGCCTCTGCTTGTTGAATGCCTCATTGCCCAACTTTTGTTTCTCCACCACCTTCTGTTTATGGCGATGCTATTATGCATGGCCATGTATCCTCCTTTTTCTTCGTGTACGCCTCCTTACCCTTTTCCACATATCCTAACATACTTGAAGTCACAGTGAGAGCCGGTTCTTTAAAAATTTTATTGTTCGTTAGAACTATTCTTCCTATTATTAGGTTCCATCATTCCTTCCGTAAGACTTCCACGAGGTATATACGTGTCTTCCCGTGGTACTTAACCCCGCTTGATATCACTCATACTACAATATGTGCTCATAACATTATTTGTTGTGAATGCTTCGCGAGGGTCTTCTCCTTAACATTTATCACGATCTCTCCTATATGCCTAATCGTCTATCTCTTTTCCTTAGAGTGATTCCTTTTCATCCGCATTGTGGTGTGAATTCTAACTCAACTCGTCCTTCAAAACTAGTGTCCTTCTCCCTTCCTTAGTAGACGAACATTTCCTTGTAGTGTTTATCACACTTAACAAATCGTTTCATTATCCATCGTAAGCTCGCTCTAAGCCACGCTCGATTACATAGCCGTTCTCTCGTAAGGAAAGTAGGATCGCGTGTTAAGCGAAGTCATTTTTGATAACTTTTGTTTACTTCCGTTATGATTCTTCATCTTTGTTGCTTTTAACTTTTCTTTTCTCCGTGTCCTCTTATTCCTCAAGACTTGTTTGACTTGATTGCAACTAGACTCGTTCGTTAGCATTCATTCTCATAATTATTTGTGGGACTAGCTCAAGGTATTCCTAATGCTCCTAACTCCTCTTGTCCCAATCCATCCTGACTTCTCTACCTGACTTATATTTAGTTCAACCAGATCTTCCAAGGTGCTTCGAACATCGTGCTCACCTATCATAAGTTGCTCACTCCATAAGACTTTATCCACATACATGCACCATATATATCACCATAAGTAAGTAAGACCTACTTCTAACTTTCTTTCATTTAGGCATTTCGTACAACGTAAGTCTGGGTCAATTAACTCCATATCCGTGATGGGAGAAGGTGTAGTGGTAGGGTGTTATACTGCCCTGGCTAGCGACACCTTGCATTTTATCCAGTTGCTGCATAGCGCCACGATTCCATTGCCTTTATTTTTAACCTTTACCCCTCTTTGAATCCCTATAATCTCCATCTGTTGCATAGCAAATGGCATTCTAGTTCCCAAATCGTGTGCCAGTAGTTCCAATGGAGGGGCCATTAGGCTCGTAATCATCCTACATTGGTCCCGTTTCTGCGAAACTTAACCAAATGCATACTCGAAGTGGAATTTTTCTATTCTCCTTAGTTACTCTCCTCCCCTTGGTTGACCATCTTATTCCTACTGTACAACTCCCATACATACACTAGCGATCCTTGATTAACAAAATTTGTGAAACTGAAAACCATCCGATATTTGTAATACTAACGTCCGTAGTGTTCCCATTATAATACTGGACTAGATGAAAATCGGATATGCTAACTCTCGTAATGCTTTTTCTTATATCCTTCTCATCAGCCCTGGTGGTAGGGCTAGAGTCTGTGGTGAGGTCACACTCGCAGCTGCCTTGACGGTTGTCTCATCGGGTCCTTTAAATGGATTCTTCACGATGGAAGGCATAATTTTGGGAGGGTCTGGCTTAGTCGTATACTTATAGTCCTCCTTATCCCTTCTGCTACTTTTTGATCAGTATTAACTATTGACGTTAGCATATCATGCACTCTCGGATCTGACCCCATATTCTTGTTTAGCTGAAACCCTTCTTTTTGTTGGCGTAGTAGCAATTCTGACGAGAGGATAGAATCGGGAATGAACTTTCCTGCGTTGTTGGCTCTATCGCACGATCTACATTATGGAAAAGAGAGGCATTTCCTAAATGTCCTATAGCCTCCTGTTTAGAAGTAAGGCACGCTTCATACCCCTAAACCATACTCTACTAGACACGACTCATAGACATCCCTAAGATTGACCCGCTCTGATACCACTTTGTCACAGCCCGATGAGGGGCATGACGAATACCCGACCCTAGCAGCCGAGTACAATCTAACGTGACATAATATAACCTTAATAAAACAATCCTGATCGTAATCATTAGCACATACATATAAGAGCACCGTACACAGGAAGGCCCAACACAAGGATAACATAAGCTCTTTGTGAACGACCGTATACATAAGCTAGCCAACAAGGCCGCAACATGAACATCATAAAATATAATACAGCCGCCCAGGCTATAACATGTGTATCATAAGTATAATGAAACCACCCATGACTCCTACACTGTCTATGAGCCTCTAAGAGTACGTACATCTGTCATTTACATAACCTGCAGACTCAATACATATCCAAGCAGCAATCCCGGTATAATGGTACTCTCTGACGTCCCGTTGAAACTGGCGATCCTACTGAGAGAGTTCTTCTGCTTTACCTGTCAAGACCTGTAGCACAAAATGCAGCATCCCAGGAAGTGGGACGGTTAGTACGGACAAAAGTACTGAGTACGTAGGGCAGGGAAGTAATGACATTAGTAAAATATAAATGTAAATATGGGAGAATAGTGATAACTGGTAACCTATGACATCTAAAACCATACAATATAACATGCATGAGAAAATCATTTTTTATATGCAATATATACATATATATAATATATATATATATAACGTACCCGGCCCTAATGGGACTCGGTGTAAAGCGTACCCGGCAATTTCGGGACTCTGTGTGTAATGTACCTGGCCTTTCCAGGACTCAGTGTGTATATCATCATCGTCATAACATCATCGTCCCCGCGTCTAGAGTCTCCCGCATCCGTAAAAAACATCATTAGATCATAACGTACTCGGCCCTAATGGGACTCGGTGTGAAACGTACCCGGCGCTTTCGGGACTCGGTATGAATACCCAACTGATCAGTGGTTGTGTCACAGTAGGCCATGACGGGTACCCGGAGGTGACTGCCGAGCACCGCTTATCATGTTAACTATCATACTCATCCTGGGCATATATCAGCTTCCACATCAACAAACCATAAAACAATCTACGAATACCTCCCGAAACATGTATATAACATAGGCTTATAAGGCTACAAAAAGGATGTAAAGGATATACAATGAAGAAGTCACATAGCACCTACAACCCACACATGATTACCTACAAGCCTCTAACTGGAGTACGGAAATCATAAGGACGGGACAAGACCCCGCCATGCCCCAAACATGTACACAAAAGAATATACCAATAGGCTGTTCCTCCGGAGTAGTAGGGTGCTCCTGTACAACTGCTGAGTGAGCTCCTAAGCGTCTGCGCCATCTCCCTGTCTACCTGTGGGCATGACCACAACGTCCATAAAGAAAAGGACATCAGTACGAACAATGTAATGAGTATGTAAGGCGTATATGATAACATAATAAGGAAATATAGAAAGCATAAGAAGGAAAGATAACTGTAACTGCTTGCCTCTTGAGGCGGAGTCATGTGTGCTCACTTTTACCTTTCAACATATCACATATACATGCATAAACTGTCTGAATCAATAACATCATTAGCCCGCGTCCGGGCCTCCCGTGTCCGAGGTAATCATCTCATGCCACCCACTAGTGGTGCTGCCCGTGCTACATAAAGACGGTGTAGTAAGCCGCTCGCCTTAGCGGTGCTACCCGGCCGACTAGGTATGGTGTAATCATCTATAAGCCGCCACTACGCTCACCGTAGTAGTGCTGCCCGGCCGCATGCATGGGAGCTCAAATAAAAGCTATTACTCTATCGGAGTGACGTATGGTCGAGAACCTCCAATTATGTTATGGAACAATCCTCATCACTATATCTCACCTTGAAGGAACTAATATCATAAAGTGAGATAACAACAAGAAGTAACATCAATGAAATCATAAACATAGGCTTATCAAGCTCATGAAAGCATCATTATCATAGAACATATCTCATAAGAAGCCTTTAAGAATCTTTAACTCTTATCTTTTGGGGTGTAAGAAGGTCATGGGAATATAGGAAAGAATTCACAATATAAGAGTCATGCCTTTGAAAGAAGGGGACTAGCCTTACATACCTTTACGTCTCCGTAACGACTAAGCGTTCTCCTTGCAAGCTCATAACTCTACATTCAAGAGAAGTCGCATAATGATTAGGCCATTGGGAACACATCTAAGGCTAAGCTAAAGCAACTAAGAGCCAACAAAAATTGGGTAGCATTTCCTTTGTTTCAACAACTTCCTCCATATAGTAAACCATCTCTCATAATATCATAATCAATAGATTTTCTTAAGTTAAACATTGTTTACGTCCCAAATTCATTTTCAAACCATTTATAAATATGAGTACAATACAACACCAGTTTCGTTTTTCATAAAATACTTATTCAACGTTTCCAATATCATTCATAATGATTTTGTACTCATCTCATACTAAGAATCATGACTCAAATGAATTTACTACCCAAAATGTCATTATTCCATAATTGAACTCATATTATACATTCTTCTCCAATCCAAGTCTTTTAACCACTCAGTACCTTTAATAACATGAATCAAGTGTAAAACTCACCTTTGATTATATAAGGAATGGTCTTTGGATGAAAATAATTCACTTGAAGAAAATCCCAACTTCAATTCTAAAGGGAATCTTGGCTTCCACAAACCCTAGTGAGCATCCATACACTTAATTCTACCAATTCTTGATGTTTAATCCTTAATTTCTCTTGGATATGTGATGATATGATGTGAGGAATATTCTAGAGCTTCCAAGACTTAGAGAGAAAGTGAAATCTGAAAATAAGAGCATGACTCATTTATTTATAGGCCGGGACTAGAAGGTTCCGGAGGCGGTTTGATGAGTAGGTCGACGACCCGTCGACCTATCGACGGTCCATCGACTTGCTTCGTCGACTTATGCCTGTAAACCCCTGATCGCAAAAACATATTGACGGTTGGATCGACGATCCTGTCGACGGTCCATCGACTTGACCCGTCGAATTGCACCTATAGATCTCAGTCTGCAGGAACATGTTGACGATACACAATGACGGTCCGTCGACATGTCGATGGCCCGTCGACAGTGACTGGTGTCTGCGGGATTTCCTGATTCAGTTTGAATTTCGTTGATTCTATCCGTTCAACTTTTAACTCCATAATTTACTGTGAATACCCGCGGTATATTTGTACATGGAAATATACGCTTTGCCTTAACTTTCTCCAACAACTCTCTTTCCTCTCTCTCGTATGTCTTTGAAATCTTAATTAGAATCATTAAGTATCCCTTCTTACTTGTAGGGACACCAGAACCACCTTAACTTGCGTTAGTCTATTTATTGCGTAACAACCCGATATTCCGAGGTGTAACATTCTCCCCCCTTAAGAGCATTCGTTCTCGAATGTTAAGTTCTCGGGTATTCTACAGAAATTTTGCCTGAGTTTTCCTTGTAATATGGCACTACCATCCTGTTACAACGCCCCAAAAGTAACATCGCCTCACAGGGCCACAATAACACAACAAAAAAACATGGCCGCACACGACCAAAAGCATTAAAGAAGGTATTACTACCCGGACGACATGGGGTCTTGTCTTGAATTTCTTCCGTTGGTGGAAATAATGCGGATATCTGGTCTTCATATGCTTTTCTGCTTCTCAAGTCATCTTTTCCCTATTATTATTTCTCCACAGAGCTTTAACTGAAGCCACATCTTTGGTTCTGAGTTTGCGCACTTGTCTATCTAGCATAGCGACAGGCACTTTTTTACGCCAACTTTTTAGTGATTTGAACATCATCCACGAGGGCACGACCCCAAAAGGATCCCCGACACACTTTCAGAGCATCGACACATGGAAAACTGGGTGAACTAATTCAAGTTCTGAAGGTAAGTCTAATTCATAAGCTACTTGGCCCATCTTGCGTATAACCTTATAAGGTCCAATATATCGGGGACTGAGTTTACCCTTCTTGCTAAATCTCATCACACCCTTCATCGGTGACACTTTCAGGAATACCCAGTCATTGACTTGGAATTCTAAATCTCGTCGATGATTGTCCGCATATGATTTTTGGCGACTCTGGGCTGTCAACAATCGGTCTCGAATAATTTTGATCTTTTCTACCGCCTGCTGAATCAATTGAGGACCTATTAGTTATGCTTCTCCCACTTCAAACCATCCGATTGACGATCTACACTTCCTTCCATATACAGCTTCATACAGGGCCATTTGGATGCTGGAATGATAACTATTATTATAGACAAATTCAATAAGTGACAAATGATCATCCCAATTGCCTCCGAAATCCAATATACATGCCCGCAACATATCTTCCAAGGTTTGAATAGTGCATTCATCTTGTCTATCCGTCTGTGGGTGAAATGCGGCGCTGAGTCTTACTTGAGTTCCTAAACCTTCTTGAGAGGATTTTCAAAATTTAGCTGTAAATTGTGCTCCCCTATCTGTGATAATAGATATTGGTACACCATGAATTCGCACTATCTCCTTAAGATAGAACCTTGCATAAGCTTCTGCTAAATATGTAGCTCTGATTGGAAGAAAATGGGCCTATTTCGTGAGTCTATCAACCATCACCCATATGGAGTCATACTTACGTCGAGAATGAGGCAAACCTACAATAAAATCCATGTTGATCACCTCCCATTTCCAGGTTGGAATTTCCATAGCCTGCAACAATCCTCCTGGCTTTTGATGCTCAATTTTTACTTGTTGGAAATTTAGACACTGAGCTACAAATTTCGCTATATCCTTCTTCATTCTATTCCACCAATATTGTTATATCTCTCATTTTGTACGTCGGAATATTTAAGTTAGTTGCGACAAGTTAAAGACAAGGCTATTTTTCCGACTTCGTTTTAAGACATAAGTTGCTTATGAATTTTGTTGGATGGAAATATTAAGGAATTTGGGGTTAAAAGTGAATTATGGAAAGTTAGACATTTTCATGAAAATTTGGGACCAAAAATGCATTATGGAAAAAAATTAAAAATTTCATGAAATTAGAGGGGTGTGGCCGGTCACATGTAATGTGGGCCATGGCCACATGGAAGTTAAATATAAGGGAATTGGATGACCAAGTTCATCATTTTCATCATTCTTCACCTAGAAAGTTCAAGAGAAATGAAGAAAAAAAAAAAAGAGAGAAGGAGAAACGGCCATGGCTGGCCGAAAGTTGTCCCTCAAAATTGACCATGAACAATTCTTTTCTTCTAGTTTTCATACCAATTGGAAGGTCCTCGTCAACGTGGAGGGGTTGGTAGAGCAAGCAAAGCGCTCGTTTTTGTGGAATATAGTTCTAGCCGAGTGAAGAACAAGTGAGGAAGGTAAGGTTCAATCTTATTTTACATGTGTTATATAGGATATGTGCATGTTGTAGTGCATGGAAATGGATAAAAATCATGAAGGGTTATGTGTTGCAAGTTGTGGCCGTGAGTCTATGTTGTTGGAGTAAGCATGACAAACAAATTCTATTTAGTGTAATTTGATTGTTGTGTGTGTTGTGGAGTGTGGAAATGAATGAAATTCATGCGATTATGGTGTTAATGTTGAGCCGTGCATGTGAGGTGTTGTGGCCGTGTATATGTGAATTTATATAGGAGTAAAGAACTAACTCATTTAACATGTTTGGGGTGTTGTTGTAATGTGTAGAAGTGGATGAAAGCCATGGAATTTGTATGTTGTTGTTGTGGCCGAAAATGGGCTGATTTGGTGTAGGTATGTGGGACTAATGTGATGTAGTATTTTGGTTGTCGTCGATGTGAATTCTATGATGTAAAATGAAGTTTTAATGATTCAAGTTAAGATTTTAATTGTGTGGGCTGAATTGGAAGATAATGTGATCTTGATATGGTTTCTTGAATTTATGAGAATGAAGTTGTAAATGCATGTATTGTTGACATAATTTATGAATGTAGAAGAAAGAAAGGTGTTGGCAATGTTCATGTTGAGTTGGAGTGGCCATTAGTTGGGTTGTTTTGAATATTGTATGGATTACTTGGAATGTTCTTAAATCATGTGTGAATGGTTGCGGATTAGTAATCGAATATATGAGCATTGGTATTGAATTGATCGTATGTAGTTTATTTGAATATAAATGAAATGTTGACGAATTGTGTTGAAAGGAATTATTAATGTTAGAGTGCGTTTTGAATCACATGGATATTGTTAGTATGGTTGTTGGTTTGGTTGTTGTTGATTTGGCGGAAATGAATTCTCGAGGATGTCCAATTTATGGGGGAAATCCGCCGAAATTTTTGTAGATAAAGTATTAATTTGGAATTGGATTCTTAAGTGTTATGGCTAATGGTTGATGCCTAATGATATTATTGTAGATCGTGAGAAGTCGAGACGTAAGTTCGGATTAGCTTAGGAAGTGGCTAAGGTATGTAAGGCTTACCTTTTCCTTCTTTGGCATGTCTTAGACGTATGTAAGATATGACATGATTTATCTTCGAGGTAACTCCACTCTTACGTTCCGAGTATGTATATGATTCTTATATCTTCATGATATGATATTTCTCATATGGTCCTTAAGCCTTATGTATATTTGGATTTCAAACATTGCATAAAGAATTTCGTTTTTAAAAGATCCTATGTCTAAAAACGTCCGTAACTTTCGCAAACAAAACCGGATTGCTTTGAAACGCTCACAAATGACTCCATAATGTGTAATGACTTTAACTTTCATACGGGCCGAGTTGGGTTGACGTATACAATGGGGCTCGAGATTTACTTTGGTATAGCCCTAACGACTTGTTTTTGCAAGAACTTACCATGATTTCCGATTTGACTCTTGAGCGTCGACTACTTACTTCATTGAGTCTATGATGTTGATTTATGTGCATATGGTTTCTCACTACTCTGCTCGTGCAAGCTCGATATGTCTTTCACCGAGTCCCGGGCCGGGTACGCATTCATGCAACTTCTCTGCATTGTTCACCGAGTCCCTCACTAGAGGGCCGGGTACGCTATATATATATATATATATGTATGATGATATGATGATATGATGATGTGATGAGATGGGGATGGCGGCCGGGATGGCATACCGAGTCCCTTGCTAGCGGGGCGGGACACGCTATTCACCGAGTCCCTCACTGAGGGCCGGGTACGGTATGTATATATATGTATATTTGCATGCATACATGATTATGATATGATTTTACTCACCGAGTCCCTCACTAGAGGGCGGGTCGGTATATATGTACGATGATATAATGATACGATTATGATATGATTTTATCTACCGAGTCCTCACTAGAGGGCCGGGACACGCTATATGTATACATGATGATTATATGATTTTGATATGCATGATAAATCTTTTCGAAGGCAAATTTTATGATTTTCCGTATTCTTTACTTCAGTATGATCCCGCTTACTGTATTTCATGCTTTACATACTCAGTACATATTCCTCGACCCCGCTTTCTTCGGGGGATGCGTTTCATTCCGTGCGTGGTACACCGGATGAGTTGAAGATATTAGCGAGAAGATGTTCCGGCGGGATTGGCGAGCTCCATTTTCTCGGAGTGCCGCGAGTCGAGCATTATGATATGGTTTCACGTTTCATGTTAGAGACTTTGCGATTACGATTGTCGTGTATGTAGTATGTCGGTTTCGTAAGCGGCTCTATAAGCCGATGTATTGTGATGTATTATTTTACGGGTTTTGTATGATTACAGGTCTTACTTGATTTGAAAAGATGAAAAGCAAGTTTGTTTTCCGAAAATCTTTTATTATGTATTTATGTTATGTTATGAGGGCCCAATATGATTATGAGTGTCACGAGTGTCAGCGGGTTCGCTCGGCCCTAGGTAAGGGTCGGGTGCCCATCACACCCTATCGGATTAAGGGTGTGACAAATATCATCGCTCCTGGGTGAATAGAATAACGAGAGTAATGAGCTTCTTCTAGAATCTGTCGACGTAGCCCTGCAACATCAGGGACACATAACCTATCTCGGTACCTAAGAACCCCATCTACAGAAATCTCAAATGGTGACCTCTCCTTCTGAGGAAGTGTATTTCTATAATGACTCAAACGAGGATCTTCATATTGGCACCTTTTCACTTCCATGTTTAAGGATGAAACAGCTGGGTTATGAACAGCGACTCCTGCATTGCCCGAGTTGATTAAACGAACTCCTAAGCTAGCTAGCTGGTGGAGCTCACGGACTAATTCTTTCTTTTCCGGTTGAATATCGCATAAACTGCCCATGGATTTGCGGCTAAGAGCATCGGCCACCACATTTGCTTTCCCAGGATGATATAAGATACTTACATCATAATCCTTCAATAGCTTTAGCCATCGCCTCGACTGCAGATTCAACTTCTTCTGCTTGAAGATATACTGGAGACTCTTATGATCTGTATAGATATCAACATATACACCGTACAAATAATGTCTCCATATCTTTAGTGCATGAATAACCACAGCTAATTCAAGATCATGGGTCGAGTAATTCTTCTCATGTTTCCTCAACTTCCTGGAAGCATAGGCTATCACCCTACTGTGCTGCATCAACACACATCCTAATCTGACACTAGAGGCATCACAGTAGACAACATAGCCATCGGTTCTTTCTATAAGTGTTAGAACTGAGGCTGAAGTCAGCCTATCTTTCATTTCTTGGAAGCTACGCTCACAAGCATCGGTCCACTAAAATTTTGCCGATTTTTGCGTTAGCTTCGTTAACAGTGCTGAAATGGAAGAAAACCCTTCCACAAATCTTTTATAATAGCCCGCTAATCCCAAAAAGCTACGGACCTCTGTAGGTGTTGTAGGTCTTGGCCATGTCTTCACAGCTTTAATCTTCTGAGTATCAACTCGGATGCCATCAACTGAAATGATATGGCCCAAAAAGGTTACCACATTCAGCCAGAATTCGCATTTCGAAAATTTAGCATATAATTCACAAGCCTGAAGAATCCCAAGGATAGTACGCAAATGATCTGCATGTTCTGCTTTAGTCCGAGAATAAACTAGAATGTCATCAATAAACACTACCATAAATAGGTCTAAGAAAGGCCTGAACACATTATTCATCAAATTCATGAACACCGCTGCGGCATTTGTCAACCCGAATGACATTACTCAAAATTCATAATGACCATATCTGGTTTTGAAAGCTATCTTCGGAATGTCTTTTTCTCTAACTCTCACTTGATGGTAACCTGACCTCAGATCTATTTTGGAAAATCACTTGGCACCCTGTAATTGATCAAACAAATCATCGATTCTCGGAAGAGGATATTTATTCTTGATCATCACCTTGTTCAACTGCCTATAATCAATGCACATTCGTAAGGAACCATCTTTCTTTCTTACAAACAAGACAGGTGCTCCCCATGGCGATGAACTGGGCCTAACAAAACCCTTCTCAAGCAAATCTTTCAGTTGTGTCTTTAGCTCTTTCAATTCTTCCGGAGCAATTCTGTAAGGAGGAATAGATATGGGTTCGGTGCCCGGCAACACGTCTATGGCAAAATTAATCTCCCGCTCCGGTGAAAGACATGGAAGTTCATCCGAAAATATGTCCAAAAATTCATTTACTAGCAGGACAGACTGCATAGTTGGCGGCTTTGCTTCGGTATCATGAACCCGGACTAAATGATAAATATAGCCTTTTGCAATCATATGTCACGACCCAACCGGAGGGCCGCGACGAGCGCCCGGTGCTATCCCACCCAGGGCACCCCTTAACATACTTTCACCTCATATCTAGGTGAGCCACATACTAAATCATGCTTTTCATTCATCATCATTCTAGCCTCATTGGGCAACAACACATCTATATCATCATTAACATCTATGCCCATATACAGGTACATAAGCCGACAAGGCTATCAAAATAATATCCCAAAATATAGGCCGACAAGGCCAAACATCTCTAACCATATACACATATCTACGAGCCTCTAAGAAGAACACGTCATATCATAACATATGGGCGGGACAGGACCCCGCCGTGCCCATGAATATGAACACAAAAGAATCTATACCAAAAGCTGTAGCTCCGAATGAAATGGAGCTCCGCTATGTAGTCCCTGAGAAATCTAGCTATGGATCAAGTTTGTCTCCCACGGCCACTGCGGGCAGCGTACGCAGCGTCCACAAACAAAAGGACGTCAGTACGAAGAATGTACTGAGTATGTAAAGCATGATCAATATCAATGTGAAAGCATAATAGATAACATATGAAATATCATAAGATGGGAGATAATAGCATCATCGTCATAGCACTTACTTGCTTTGCATAGGGACGTTCCATTTCTATTGCGTATTCGTGTACATACATTCATATCCGTACTCATTTACCTTTCGTGTCCATTTCCACATTCGTATTCATATTTCTATTCATACTCATGTTCATATCATATACATTACATATACATAGCCCTTACTTGGCATTTACATCTTCTTAACATATTCGTACTCATATAGATGTCATATACATAGCATTTATATAGCATACCCGATCACGTAGGTTCGGTGTTTCACATAGCTGGCCCTACCAAGGCTCAGTGTCATACCTGGTCCTACCAAGGCTCAGGGTTGTTCGTACCCAACTGCAGTGGTGCACGCGCATCATCATATATAGATATACATATATACATATTCACTATATTCTACCCGGCCATATAAGCTTGGGGTTCACAATAGCCTCTCATGGGTGCATATACATATAAGCTCATAATTATCTTTAGCCTTTTTACTATCGTCATTCATTACATTCTATCCTTAGAGGATTACTCGTCGTATAAGAAGCTTAGTACAATCGTATCATATGGAGCATCATAAGCTTAGTAGCTTTGGAAATAGGATCATTAGAGAGTATCGTAGGCTCATAGAGGAATACACAATTGGCCAAAGAACCATGCCTTATGAAAGAAGGGTTAGCCTTACATACCTTTCCATACAACTATTCTATCACTTGTACGTTCTTCTTCAAGGCTCACGTTCTACCTTCATTGAAGTGCATACTCATATTAGATAATCAATGACTTAACATACATGACTAAATATAGAGAAAATCAGACAACATCTCCTTTATTTATACGAATTCCTCCATATCATACATCAACTCCCAAATGTCAATAACAACATTCACAATGTCATCACAATAGCCTTTATTCAACTACCTTATCCTTACTTCACAATTCACTTCAATTCATCCATATTTATGGTCATATCACATAATTCCGTTCATTCATATTCAAGGTCTATTCCATGTTCTCAACATCATTTATAACATGATTATATTCATAATGTATCAAGAATCATAACTCATTCCAAACATTTACTTAAAAGTGGCACTATTGCACATTCATGACCCATTTCTTATATTCTTTTGCAATCCAAGTGTTTCAACTTCCAAATACTTTAAACAACATGGAAACATCATAAAACTTACCTTAGATGGTGTAGGATTGAACCTTGGTTGCAAATACCTCACTTGAGCAAAACCCTAGTTTTTCCTTCATTTGAATTCCTTGCTTTTGATGAACTTTAGTGGGTTTTCTTACTTTGATTCACTTGGTTCGGTGATAAGAACCTTTGATTTCCCTTGGATTCTTGTTCATGAAATGTATGTAATGCTCTAGAGGCTTTAGAGAGAAGTGGAGAAGTGTTGGAAATGAAATAATGAAGTTGGAATCACATTTAAAGACTTAGAACATTTCAGCCCGTCGGGACTTCCACGGACTATTCCACGGTCTGTGGAGCATAATGCTGCCCGTGAAACTGGTCGTGGTTCATGACCAGCCAGCCACCACTTCTGCTGGCAGTTCCATAGACCCTTCCATGGTCCGTGGAACATAGTGCTGTCCGTGGAACATGGCTGTGGAACTCACAGTTCCACCAAAATTGTTCCCGTCGCCTCGTTTGATCTCCAATCCTTATGGAACCTTCTTAGCACTTGTTTATCACTGCATTAACAATCTAAGGGGCGTTATAACTCTTCCCCATAACATCATTAAGCCATCATTAAGTAGCTATTAGTAAATCCTTCCGATACTTATCGTATACATTGCCTTCTCTTGGCAACTTTCTCATCTAACATCAAAAGTCTTTAAAATCTCATTTAGAATCATCAAATGCTATTCCTTACTTATTGAAACATCATATACTTCGTGCTCTTCATTAGCCTATTCACTGTGCATCAACGGAAATTTTTTCGAGGTGTAACATCATATTCCTCGCTTTGAGGTAGGAAATAAACCTACCCCTTGGAGACGACGTGTTACCTTTTCATTCAAGCACTGGTTCTCCTGGGAACTGGAATCGAACCATCTTTGTTTTGCTATTCACATTAGCGTAACAAGAGACCAACCAATCCATATCCATAATCATATCAAAATCTAACATTTCCAGCTCAATCAAATCAGCTTTAGTCTGACGATCACATACCATAATCACACAATTCCTATATACTTGTCTAGCTATTACCGGGTCACCAACAGGAGTGGATACCTCAAAAGGTTTTATTGGCTTAGGTTTCACCCCGATACGACTAGCAACGTAGGGGGTTATATACGACAAGGTAGAACCTGGATCAATCAATGCATAAACATCATAAGAGAATATGGTCAATGTACCTGTAACCATATTAGGGGAGGACTCAAGATCCTGGCATTCGGCTAAAGCATAAACACGGGGCTGTTGAGGGCCACTCGAACCAGGAGCTCCCTCTCGGCCCCTGCCACGGCCTGCTGAAGCCTGGGAAGTCTGCCCTACAGGGCGCATGGACGAAGAAGAACAGGCTACTGATCCTGTGGGCTGAACCCCACCTCACTGTATATCGAGGGACAATCACGCATCATGTGCCCAGTCTGTCCACAAGCATAACAAACATCTGAGCCTTGGCGACATGAACCCGAATATAACTTTCTGCACTGGATGCATCGTGGAATCGGTGGTCTCCTCTGACTAGGATCACCTCCAAACTGGGGACCTGAGACCCTCAAACTCTTACCCGGACCAGAATAAATGGGGTGTTCAAATCTTCTGCCCATGAATCAAGGAGGTGCACTAGTCGCGGATTGGTCCGAATATTTGGAATACTATTTCCGCTAACCCTCTTTATACTCACTACTAGCACCGAGAGATCTGGCCCTCTTACTCTGCCCTCTATCAATATCGCGCTCACCTCTTTGCGGTTGTTCTTTGCTCTTCTAAATTCTAGGCGTGGGGCTGAATACGGGATATGTCCATCCCTTCTTATAGTGAGGCTGTCAAGCAATATTTAAACAAATATGGCCCTAAGCCACTCACAAATCGATGTACTCGGTCTCCCATATCGGCCACCATAGTCGGAGCATACCAGGCCAATGAATATAAACGAAGACTATATTCCCGAGCACTCATATTTCCTTTCTTTAGATTCAGAAACTTATCAGCTCGAGCCCGACAGACCTCTGGTGTCAAATAATGGCGGATGAAAGCATCTACGAATTCCTCCCAAACTGGGAGGTGCATTTTCTTTCCTAGAAGATATCTAATTATTATACCATAGAACGGCGACATCCTGCAGTCTATAGGATGCCAACTCCCGACTCGTATGGAAGCATGTATGTCTGCCGGCGTCCTCGACATCTCGTCAAATGCGTAAACCTGCCGGGTCTTCGTCGGACTTTGACCCTAAAAATTGCGGCGGGTTCAAACTCATAAAATCACGGGCTGCGGCGTGTGGCTCTTACACCGTACCCGCATGCAATCGCCGGGCACCGGGCGGCAGCTAGGCACGTGTCGACAGCTGAATGGCCTCGATCATCGGTGACCGAAGCACTTTGGTGGAGGGCCCGGAGGCACTAGAACCCCGGGCGGAGCCCCTTCATGCTCCTCCGAAACAGGCGGAGTGTGGGAGATATGGGATGGAGCCTCATTGTGGGACTCATCCTCCTCTATATTTCCTGGTGGCTCCCGTTCAATCCGTCGTTCTGTTGTAGCCTTGCCCTTCTGGGCGGCTGTTGCTTTCCTCTTTACCGGCATCGCTGAAATCATAACGCACAATTAGAAAAAGGAAAGATCTTATATTATGGCTCTATCGTACGATCTATAGAGAAGAAAAGCAGTCATTATTCCTAAATGCCCCACAGCCTCTTGTTTATAATTGTGGCGTGCTTCACACCCATAAACTAGACTCTGCTGGATACAGCTCGTAGACACACCCTAGGACGGAACTGCTCTGATACCACTTTTGTCACGACCCAACTAGTGGACTATGACGGGTACCCGGAGCTGGCTACCGAGCACCGCTCATTATACCATCTATCGTACTCAACCGGGATATACACACACACACACACACACATACACACATCATCTTCAACATTAAACTTGTCATAACAAATGTTCAAATCTCCCAAAATATGTATATATGCATAAGCCACGAGGCTACCAAAATGATGTACAACATATACAATGAAAATGTCTCATAACATCTACAACCCACATATAAGTATCTACGAGCCTCTAACAGAAGTACTGAAATCATGAGGGTGGGACAAGACCCCGCCATGCCCCAATATATACACAAAAGAATATACCAAGAGATGGCAACTCCGAAGTAGTGGAGTGCTCCTGCAAATCTGCTGAGTAAGCTCCTAAGCGTCTGCGCCGCCTCTATGTCTACCTGTGGGCATGAACACATCGTCCATAAAAGAAAGGACGTCAGTACGAGCAATGTACTGATTATGTAAGGCATATATGATAACATAATAAGGAAATATAGGAAGCATAAGAAGAAAGGATAACTGTAAATGCTTGCCTCTCGAGGCTGAATCATGCATGCTCACTTTACTTTTTAAAACATATCATACATAACTATCTGAATCAGATAACATCATTAGCCCACGTCCAGGGTAATCATCTCACGCCGCCCACTAGCGGTGTCATGCCCGGTTAAATAGGCACGGTGTTATCATTATCCATAAGCCACCCACCGAAGTGGTGTCATGCCCGACCAACTACGCGCGGTGTAATCACACATATATACTTATCATGAAGCATGCATAAGAGCTCAAATAAAAGTTGTACTCTATCGGAGTGATGTAAGGTCGGTAACCTCCGATTACATTATGGAATAATCCTCATCACTATATCTCACCTCAAAGGAACTATATCATGAGGTAAGGTAACAACAAGAAATGACATCAATGGAATCATGAAGATAAGGATATCAAGCACGTCATAGCATCATTATCATCATCACTGTCATGGAATATATCTTATCTCTATTTCATGAGAAGCTCTCAAGAATCTTTAACTTTCATCTTTGGAATGTAAGAAGGTCATGGAAATATAGAAAGAAGTCATGCCTTTGAAAGAAGGGGCTAGCCTTACATACTTTTACGTCTTCGTAAAGACTGAGCGTTCTCCTTGCAAGCTCACAACTCTACTTTCAAGAGAAGTCGTATCATGATTAGGCCATTGGGAACACATCCAAGGCTAAGCTAAAGCAACTAAGAGCCAACAAAAATTGGGCGGCATTTCCATTGTTTCAACAACTTCCTCCAGCTAGTAAAATATCTCTCATAATATTATAATCAATAGATTTTCTTAAGTTAAACATTGTTTAGTTCCTAATTTCACTTTCAAACCATTTATAAGTATGAGTACAATACAACACCATTTTCATACTTCACAAAATACTTATTCAATGTTTCCAACATCATTGATAGTGATTTTGTACTCATCTCATACTAAGAATCATGACTCAAATGAATTTACTACCCAAAGTGCCATTATTTCCATATGTGAACTCATATTCTACATTTTTCTCCAATCCAAGTCTTTCAACCACTCAATACCTTTAATAACATGAACCAAGTGTAAAACTCACCTTTGATTATATAAGGAATGGTCTTTGGATGAAAATACTTTACTTGAAGAAAACCCCAACTTCAATTCCAAAGGGAATCTTGGCTTCCACAAACCCTAGTGAGATCCATACACTTGATTCTACCAATTCTTGATGTTTAATCCTTAATTTCTCTTGGATATGTGATGATATGATGTGAGAAAAATTCTAGAGCTTCCAAGACTTAGAGAGAAAGTGAAATCTGAAAATTAAGAGCATGACTCGTCTATTTATAGCTGAAACTGGAAGGTTCCAGAGAAGCGGTTCGACGCGCGGGTCGACAACCCGTCGACGCGTTGACGGTCCATCCACTTGTTTTGTCGACTTACGCCTGAAAATTCCTGATCGCAGAAACATGTTGGCGGTTGGGTCGACGGTCCCGTCGGCTTGTCGACGGTCCATCAACTTGACCCGTCAAATTACGCTTGCAGATCTCAGCCTGCAGGAACATGTTGACGGTGCACAATGACGGTCTGTCGACAGTGACTGGTGTCTACAGAATTTCCCTGATTCAGTTCAGATTTCGCCGATTCGATCCGTTCAACTTATAGTCCTGTGAATTACCAGGAATACCTGCTGGTACATTTATACACGGGGTAAGACACTCTCTGCCTTAACTTTTTCCAACAAGCTTTCTTCTCTCTCCGCAAGTGTCTTTGGAATCTTAATTAGAATCATTAAGTATCCCTTCTTACTTGTAGGGAAACCATAACCACCTTAACTTGCATTAGTCTGTTTACCGCACAACAACCCAAAATTCCGAGGTGTAACAATTGTGATTATTATCAATAGTAGATTGCTTTCAGAAAATATACACAAAAACACACACTTGCAGGAGAAAAAAAGAAGACGAATAAACATCAGCAAAAAGACGAATGTAGCAGTAAAGGATGACAACAATGACAACAAAATGGCGAAACGCCACACAGGTATGACCATATTAAAATTAAAATTTTAAAGACTAACACGCAGGACTCAGCATTTGGAGACGAGCTAGAAGCAAAAGCCGGATTCAACACATGCAGAGCATACGTGGAACTCTTTCTTGGGCAACCGGTCAAAAACCGTGTACGAAAGTCAAGCTTTCTACACCAGGGGTTGGAGATCGCTTCAAGCATCAACACTAATAAGTCCTTTCAAAAATCGCCTTCGGCTCGGGTCTTCAGCTGGAAACAGCCAAAGAGGTTCCCACATAAAGTGACATTCCTTTTCGTGCTATCGAGTTGAACTACAATTGACCTGATTCTCAAAGCCAGGGATATGTAGGCTACTCAAGTTTCAAGGCTCGGCCGTATTCCTATAGTTATCTTAGGACATCCCGAGATAACTTAAAGAAAATCTTTATTTCACAGTCCTCGAAGTCAGAACTACAAACGGCCTGAATTCTCATATAGCCAGAGCTATGTAGGAAGCCTAGAAGTCAGGGTCCGGCCATACTTCCGAAATATTGTAAAAAAGGGGCTTTAGTTTCTTCTATTCGGTGAAAATTAGGTTTGTCAAATTCGCAGCTCAAAGATGTCCTTGCCATCCTTAAACTTCGAAGAGGCAATTGTTGACACCTAATTTTTGTATATTTTAATTTTCATATTTTTCAAGTCCAAGACGGAGAAAGGATGCCCTTAAAAAAATTAAAAATTTAAAAACCCCGAAATAATTGCAAAAACTGACGTTTAATTATTATTTTCATAAAATTAACAATTATAAGAAATTATGAGTTATTTACTTTTTGCAAATTTGGTTTTAAAAAAAAGATACACAACTCGCTCCGTCTAGCTCGGGAAAATTGTTAATCAAGATGACGTATGAATTACTGCTCATTTTGATCGCGTTTTTCACACTTTTAAATATTCTCCAGAACTATATCAATATTAAACTCGTTTCGAAGCTAATTTTCTAAAATTACGAGTTTTTAAATTTTTAATTAGCCTAAAATAACTATTTAGTTGGTTATACATTGTTTATATTATTTAGTGATTAATTGATCTAAATTAAGATGGGGGTCTTAAAATTAACTTTTAAAAAGCTTGAGGGGGATTTGTTTTAAAAAAGGGGGGGGGGGTGAAAGTTTGTATTTTACAAACTTTCACCCGCCATTCTCATTTTGACGGGCCCGACCTTTACTTTTCTTCTTCAGGCGATATTGAAGGAACCTCTAGGGTTCCGCCTCCATGGCTGATTTCATGGCCATTCTCGCCGGATTTTTGAGGTGTTTTGTCCTAAATCATGAGTACTCGTGATTTACAGGTTTATTTTCCTTCGAATTTTACGTCATATGCTCGATTGGCTCATTTTTTTAGGGATGTTACCCGGGTTTTTTTGTGATAGAGTTGCCATGGGCGGGACCTTGAGTCCTTAGCCATCTTGTGCACTCTATCACATGGAAGCAAACAACCATGGGGGAATTTCCCGATTTGGGTGCGGTTTAAGGGTTTCTATCCTACCTTTGTGCGATTTTACCGTTAAAATTCGTTGTTATTTGTCCTATTTGATGACTAGGTGTACTATTCTGTCGATTCTGAATTTTACGAGATTTTGCTTAAATTTTTTGGTACAATAAGCTGTATTTTTGTTGTATTGTGTGATGTGTACCATTTCTGATTGATCATGGTACTAATTGTAGTAATTTTGTTGAAAATTTTTGTTGTCCCTTGCAATAATTCGAATTGTTTGAATTTAAGGTTTAAGATTTGAGGAGGAATTTGTGGAAAAGGATTTTTATACCCCTTTTGCCCCCTAAACCCTATTGGATCACTATAAATAGCAGGCCATATGGCTGCTGGATCCTCTCTCTTTCTTTCCGAAAAAATTCTTAAGTTAAAAAATAACACAAAGTGTTCTAGCCTACAAAATACAAAACATATATAAGCATACCACTAATACTAGACATACCTCTTTATAAAAAAAACACCATAATATATATATACTACTATCTACTTTATACATAGAGAAGACATGAATTTTTGAAGAAGAAAGGGTTTATCATCAAAGGTTTTCAAGTGTTGTTTGAAGTTTTGACTCCAACCCCCCACTTTGATCTTTAGGTTGCCCCCTAAAAAGGTATTCTCTTGTTTCCTTACCTTTATTGGCTCTACTGTTACTTTGTTATGGGTCTGTTTACTGTTTTATTGAAGTATAATGGTTTTAGTCTTGTTTAAATTATGTTCTTTGCATATCTAATGTCTAAATGGTTATATGATGTGGTGTTATACTTGTTTAGATTGTTTAATTGTAGCTTAGACTCTTAAAACTCTGTGTAAAGATGTTTTTCTTAAATATGCCTAAGTCATGGTTGATTATGTGCCTGGAATCTTGTTCTAGCCAGTAATGACCTAAAAATGCTTTTGAACCTAAGATCCTGCTATTTCTTCTGCATTTTCTGTGACTTATGGTTTGGTTTGACACTGTCTTTACTCATTATATTGATCTATGTGTTGCTTTACCTATAAGACCAATGTACAGTCACACTTTCCTCTTGTTAAGACTAAAATTGAACAAAAATTGGCATCTCTGAAAGTGTAAAACAAGACCTTTGTTTGGTTTTAAAGGTTTGAAGAGTAGGCTGCAAATCCTTTATAGTTAACTCTGTGCCTTTGAAAAATGCTTTAAGTTTGATGTCTATGCCTTTGCGATTCTTTGGTTTCACTTAGCCTATATAGTAGGCTCACTCTTGAATCTATTTAACTCTAAACAATGTGAAAATGGCTCTTTCAAAATCTCTTTGACTGCAATAGATTATTGAGATGCTTTAAAATTGATTTTTATGAGACTCATAACCTGCTCACTAGTTGACTTGTAATCTAGAAGTATTATATGTGCTGTTTTCTCCTCGAAATTGGCTGTGAAAGGACAAAGTGAAGGTTTATAGTAAAATTGTGTCTTTTGTTTAAGATTGGGAATGAGAGGGATAGGAAGAAGGTTAGCATCTTGTGATTCCTGAATCTTCTTATTTTCTGTGATTGACATGTTGCCCTCTCTGCTAAGTGACTAAGCTAATTACCCTATGTGTTTCAAACTCTCATTATGTCATGATCAACCATAGCCATGCTGTCCCCTCTTATTGGTGTAATCACTTGATGACTAAAACATGAATTTTAGAAGCTGAAACCATACTTACATGATCCTGTTTGCACTTAACCTCCTTGTAATGTTAGCAACTTGGCCTTTGTTGATTTGTTAGAATTAAGTTTTGTTTATTGAACCATCCCCTGCACCTAAGATAGTGCTATGAACCCTTTTTGTCTGAGTTTTTTCTGATTTTTTTTTTAAACCTGTCACCATTTCTATCTGAAGTTTCCTTTCACCTCTGATTTGCTTGTGGCTTATAGACCATTGGTCTTGTCTCATGTTGGTTACTTGTATGCAATATTCATGACTGGTTTATCACTTATGGTCTGTATTCATACTTGGAATTGTTATAGCTTACTTAGTTCTCTTTACCTGATATGATCATGTAATGGACTTGGTGAAAAGAACCTAGACAAGGATTAAAAGCTGTTTTAAAGGATTGAGTGTGACACTTGCTTTTGAAACATACCTCCGTCTTATTATTTTCTTGTGAAATCTGAGGTGGCCTCATATGTGTTCTTACCGTCCTATTTTCTTGAGCTATGTCTGATACTGTCAAAGACCTAGTATAACATTCATGCACCTATGGTGAATCTTCATAGACCTTCACTTGTATATGTGGTTCTTTTTTGTGTAAATTCAGGAAATAGAACCAACTTATAGGGTCCTGGAGACTCTGTTGATAGCTTGTTATACTTGTTATGTGCTAGGGTGATTCTAGGGACTTGAAATGGTTAGAAGTTGATCATCATAAAACTTGACTAAAACCTGGAATGCTTGCTGAACTTGCAGACTTGTTTACCTAGTGTTTGGACTTGCTTAAGGTTACAACTAGTCTAAAATGGCTCAAAACTTTGTTGCTGATTTCTGTCTTGATTACTCTGTGTGTTCAATAAAAATCCTGCTTGATCCTGTATTGGTGTTTGGACCTATCTGTTTAATTCTGGGATTGAAATTAAGTTAAAACTATCACGTTAAAGCTCTGCAATGTTTCCTATAAGACTGGATATATGGTAAAGTGATCTTAAGTGATTATTTGTGACCTTTGCAACTTAAGAGGGGATTAAAACTAGAACTTGGGAGCCTGAAAAAATAGCATAAATCTGTGATATGGCCCAGACCTGCTTAAAGTTAACATTGGTTTAGGAGAAGCCACCTAGATCTGCTACTTGATTCTGTGACCCTTTATTTTGACATGAATGAAACTAAAAAAAATTATTTTTGCCATTAGTTAACTTAAGAATGATCTAGAAGATGAATTCCTGGAAATCATTTAACATTACATGCTTCGATTAAGACTGGCCTAGCCACTTGTTTGTTTGCCTGTTTACCTTGTCTTGTCATTCTTACTTTGCTAGGCATAGGAAGATAAAAAATGATCTGTCCTAAACCTGTTTAATGAATTTGAGACTGTCTAGGGTGAAAATTAGTTAAAACATGAAAACTGTGAGATTTTTAGCCTATTTTGATCCTAGAAGAGTTCAAGTGCCTAGATTTTGTGTGCATTTGTTGGCTTCACTTTTGGGAACCAGTGTAGGATCTATGCCTTTGCTTCTTTGCTTCTGTCACACCCTAATTTCCGACAGGGTGTGATGGGCACCCGGCCCTTACTTAAGGCCGAGCGAACCCGCTGGCTCTCGTAATACTCATAACCATACTGGGCCCGCAAAACGTGACACAAGTACGTAATGAATTTTTTTTTTTCGAAAACAAACATGCCTTTCATCTTTGTCAAATCAAATAAAACTAGCATCGTATGAAATCTGTAAACATATGAAGTTCGTAGCATAATGCATAATAATACATCGGCTTACATAGCCGCTTACAAAACGACATATCATACACACGACAGCATGCAAAGTCTCTATCAACATCTCGAGATACCATACAAAAGCACCCGGACGCGGCGGACTCCGGAGGAAATGGAGCTCGCCAATCTAGTGGAACATCTTCTAACTAACATCACCTACTTTCATATCGTGGGTCCTGCGTGGCATGAAACGCAGCCCCCGAAGAAAGGGGGTCAGTACGGAATATGTACTGAGTATGCAAAGCAGGAAGTACAGAAAATAAAGTCATAACCGAAGTAAGGTGTACAGAACGTGAGCATAATAACCCGAATACCAAGGTACTTACATCTAACATACAAATCATACATAAGGGGTTCAAAAGACAAATAGGATAATCAGAATGCCAAAATGTGTCGCTTTCTTTTGAAAAACATTTCTGTCTCATACATACGGAAAATCAAACACATCATATGAGCTGACATTAACCGAATGCCGAGGAACGTACGGCCCGATCCATAAATAATACGATAATGCCGAGGAACGTACGGCCCGATCTATATATAATATAATAATGCCGAGGAACGTACGGCCCGATCCATATATAATATAATAATGCCGAGGAACGTACGGCCCTATCCATATATAATATAATAATGCCGAGGAACGTACGGCCCGATCCATATATAATATAATAATCATAAACATACCGTACATGACCCTCATATAGGGACTCGGTAAATCAAATCATATCGTCATATTATCACATATCATATCACATATCATATCGTATCATCAGATCATCACATATCATATCACATACGGTCCGTAATGGGACCCGGCGGACAGAACGTGGTCGCCACTCCATCTGGGCGCCACAACACATCATACTTCGAATATTGTATACCTCCGAACACATCATACTCCGTATCACATCATATATCATATCACATCATACTTCGGAAAACACATCATACTTCGAAATCACATCATACTCTCGGAATCACATCATAACGGAATAGTGCGCACGATAACATACCGGCCCGGACTCGGCGAAAGAGGTAATAACAGAATGCACGAGCAGAATCGTAGGAAATCATATGCAATGCCAAACCTTCACAAAGACTCAATCGAGTAATCAAAACGGATTGTTATTTATAAGCCAAAACAGTAATCAAATCAGATCTTCTTCCGAATATCACTCGGGAACATGTCAAACCGAACTTCAGAAACCATAATCACGTATCAGAATCATATGCATAAAAATCCTCATTTCAGACTCAACAGATAAATAAGTAATCATACTCGGGGGTCGGAAAGATAGTCATATTAACTTCTTTCAAAAATAGGTCATTAGAAACAAATATAGAAAGTCGCGGGACCCACGGACGAGCGTCAACCCAATCCGGGCCCGCCTATGAAAATTAAGGTCATTACCCGTCATGAAATCATTTGCGAAGATATCAAAGCGATCCGAGCCCTTTCTTGAAAGTTACGGGCGTTCGTAGTTTCGGAATCGTTTAGGAACAAAACTCTTTTGAAAACAAAACTTTTATGCAACTTTTGAAATTTAGTCATACAAAAGGCATAAGGACCATAATTCGACTACATTAAGAATACGAATATCAAGAAACAATTAAGAATCGTTTACGAGCTTATCAAAGCAATCCGGTTCTGTCCATGAAAGTTACGGACATTTTTAGACATAAGATCCTTTCGGAACAAACCGTTTACACAGCATTTCAAATCAAATCATATCAAAGACATACGGATCATAGCTTGACCATATTAAGGATGCCAACATCACAAAGCAAATATGAATCATAAACATGTTCGGATTTTACGAATAGAATTACCCCCAAGGCTCATAACATATCACAACTTACTTGCATCTAGGACATGCCAAAAAAAAGGATAAGCTTTACATACCTTGATTGCTTCCTAAGCTAATCCAAACTCAAGTCTCCGCTTCTCAAAATCTACAACACGTCATTAGACACCAAACATTAGTCATAGGCACCTCGGAATCCCATTTTAAGCTCGCACTTTATTTACGAAATTTGAAAGCATTTCCCCGTAAATTCAACACCCCGAGAATTTAACTCGGCTAATTCTTCAACAACAATACCAATAACCATATAAACAACATCAACAACCAATTCAAAACGCATTCTAATATTAGCAATTCTTTTCCATATAATTCGACAACATACGTTCAAACCAACATCGACGCCCACATATTCAAATACTAATCCGAGATCATTCAAATAAGATTCAAGAATGCTTCCCACAATCCACACAATATTCAAAACAACTCAACCATTATACTACCTTACCCGAAACTTCCAAATGCCATAAGAACAACAACAATACATTTCTTTCTTCCAAATTCATCCACTACTTCAATAATCCACACGTTTACAACATTATTTCCATAGATTCAAGAAACTACATTTAATTCACATTAACTTCCATAACAAACCACAAACGACTATAACTTCAATTTGAACCATTAAACTTTCATTTGCATCATAGAATCCACAACACAACATCCCAAACATACTTAAAGAGAATTGATTCTTCACTTCTACACAACATAGCATATACACTACCACAACACAATAATCACAACTTCAACTTGAATCATTCAATACCTTCATTCTCACCACATAATCCATAACCACAACAACCAAAATACTACACAAACTTAGTTCAACATGTCTATGCCAAATCAGCCCATATTCGGCCACACATCACATACATAAATTTCATGACTTTCATTCATTTTTACACATTACAACAACACCCAAACATGCTAAATACAATTAATTCACCATTCCTACACACATCATACATGCACGGCTAGACATCAACATCTATTCTTTCATGAATTTCATTCCTTTTCACACACTACCACATGCACAAATCCTCCATAACATATACAAACAAGATTAAACTTACCCTTTTCCACTTTGTTCTTCAACTTGACTAGGGTTGAGAATTGCATGAACAAGGGATTTGTTTGCTCCAACAACCACTTCATGTTGTTTAGGACCTTCCAATGAGTAGAGACATAGAAGAAAATAATTTTTTTGAGATCAATTTCCATGGGCATGAATTCAGCCACTATGGCCGAATATGTTGCCCCCTTTTTTCTTCATGCTTCTCCAACCTTCTTGAATTGAAAAAGATGACTAATATGTGCTAATCATCCATCCTCTATATATATATATACAAAACCCCAACAAATATAAAGTGTACACATGTGCCACTCATAAATTTAACTAATCAAATTTGGCCAAATTTTTGTGGGAGGGACCCACACCACACACATGGCCACATATGGCCATTTTCATGAAACAACAAGTTTCCAAAATTTCACTTCTAGCCCCAAATTCTCATGAAATGCCTAACTTTTCATAATTCACTTTTGACCCCAAATTTTTCTTATTCCAATTTTACCCTTAACACTCCATGCCAATGAAAAGATGAATAAGCAACTTATGCACTTTTAACAAAATCGGAAGAAATTACAACCTTATCCTTAACTTATCATGACTAACTCGGATTATCCCAATGTACCAAAATACGGGATATAACAGCTTCTTTGACTTGGTGTGACATGATCTTCCTCTGTCCTTTCTCTGCATTGTTGTTGTTTGCCCCTATCACCATAAATCCTCTATGGTTTCTATGTTCTTCGTTGTTGTGGCTTCTGTGTTACTTGCAACGACCTGATACTTTATCCTACTTGGTTTATAACTTGACACCTCCCTAGACCTCTGTTTGCATCCTGGGATCAGTGCCGAGACCTTAGATTGAATCCAAATGAACTATAGTAGCTTCTTTGAGTGTCGTGGACCATTGATTAGTCTTGTTAACTTTCAGAGACCCCCCTATGCCTTTAAAACCCATTAGAAGTCCAAAATTTGGGTTAAAAGATGAAATTTCTGGGGGTCCTATTCTAGTTTTGATTTCTGGGAATTGAAATAATTAAGTGGGATGTATATCAAGTATATTTGGAGGGTATGCCAATGAGGTTTTGCTCTCCATTGAATGTATATTTGATGTATATCGAGTGTATATCACGACTTTTGACACTTAGAAAAATGGCGGTAGTATACCAGTGGTATATCATGTATACCACCCTTTCGACACTTAGGAAATTTTTTAAAAGAAAAATGGCTTGGGCTTGATCCAGTTATCCGCGTTTCCATGCTTGACTTAGTATTACTACTATTTTGAGTCCGTTTTTACTTGGCCGTACGATTATCTATCTTCGTCGTTATAATAAATGGGCTTGGCCCAATAATGTTGTGATTCATTTTTGGCTATGTAATGATTATTCTAGGCTTTAATTTTTGTAGTTAGTTTAATTTATAAGTGTATTCTAATGTCTTGTATACTCGTTGTATCTTTGTCCATCCAAACCCGTTGTTGGGCCCTCTACGGGGCCCACTAACGTATCTAGATTGAGTCGAACGAAGCAAAATGGAGCATACGTATGGACTTAGGGACAAACTTGCATAATACTTTCGTTTGGGCTTGGTCGGCCCAAAATCCTTACTCTTTACTTTATGCAATTTAAATTCATAGTTGTGCCTTTAAATTCAAGATGTTGGAACCCTTATATGATTGCCATACAATTTAGAGTCGCTAAAACTGATCTTTTACTAAATTCAAACTCGGGTAGAAATCGAATAAAAATGGAATGACACTGTTTTGGACTTCGAATGCTGTATTTGGGAAGATTGCTGGACTAAATTGACATTATTGAAACTTTTGGGACTGAGACTGCATGGGACCGTCCTGGACTGTTTGAAACTTATCGGCCGATTCTGGATATATTGAAACTTGCGTAAATATATATAAAACTCATTCAAACATGGATTAAAATTTGGCTAAGTATAGAATATAGTTGATAGATTCAAAATAAATAACCTAGTATGACTAATTACAGTATATATATATATATATATAGTATAATAGTATGTCTAAAACTATTTTTATAAAATTATTTCCATAAACTTAAAATACTTTTTTTTTCAAAAATCTTTTTGGGTGGACTTAAGTAGAGTCCTACCTAGGCTAAGAGCCTTCGGGTATTAGCTTAGGTGTTCAATTTTGACACCCACGCTCAATTTTGAGCAGAACTATACTTCGACGATTTCTTAAAAAATAAATTTCTTGCATGTAGATGACACTCTTTTATTGCAGAAATCTAGACTTAAGCAATTTTTGTCTAAAACAGTTTACAATCATAAGGTAAACTATTAGAACCCGTAGGTAAACCGCAATTGAGCGGATCCTTAATATCGGGATGCCTAACACCTTCCCGGGGGGATCACCTGAACCCTTACCCAGACTTTGGTAGATTAGGTTTCTTTTAAATAATAGTTTTAAATGAACCCTTTTCGAACTGATTTTCCTAATTTCCTAAAAATTAGGTGGCAACTCTAAAATGTATCCTTTAGAGCACCATTAAGTGGTTGGCGGGTTTTTCCGACTTTCCTGGTACGATTCACAACCGTACTTTCCCGGGACACCTGCCTCCTTTTATGAGGTATGTGCGAGTCGGTTAAACCTAGAATTCCCAACGCCCACTAAAATGCACACGGAACTAGTCCAACGACCTGATATATCACAAAGAAACAGTTGTAGGCTGTGCATGAATCAAGTCCACAAACATGTTCCATTAGATACAGACAAGCATAGTCAAATAGGTGAAGAAGATGACTTCGCAGGGCACACAGAGATGTTCAGTGTATAGCATGAGTGAGATATGAATAGAAAAACTGAAAAAAACAGGCAGCAAAAGGTAGAGTAGATGAATCAGGAGGAGGAGCAGTTCATTGAAGAAATAGAATATATATGCAAAACATATTCAATATCAAAGAGTCATCAGATACAGAGGAGGAATGATCACAGGTCATCAAGTGCAGGAGATGAATCACCTAGAAGCAAAGAAATTGTATGAAGAATAGCTTAAAGTGATTAAAGGTGAATTGACCAGTTGCAGACACAAAGCTATACAAATATATGAAAGAGGTCTGTCAGCATGTTCCAGCCACTATATCAGACGCAGTTCAGTGATAGATGAAGAATGAAAAAAGATTGGTGGAACAGGTATAAGAACGTGCTCTATCTCAGACAGTGTAGAGATTCAGAGGCAGACGATCCAGGTGGATGAAACAGGTTCGTGAACATGTTCCAGGGCAAGTCCTACAACAATTAGAATTTGCAGAATTATGGAAAGAACTTGGCGGTCAAGTATGAAAGATTCCTTGACATATTTTTACGACTTAGTAAGCCTTCTACACATATTAGAAGCGGACTCAACAAGGCAAGAATCCAAAAACTACATAAACCCTACGTGCGTGTCATTGACCGACTAGGAAAGGGTTTTGTGTTTGCCAACCTGTGGAGCTTTAATGCTATAAATACCCAGGTCTTTCCAAGAAGATGTTTACGCACCCACAAAGAGAAAGTTCAGAATATTGTGCAGTCGAAAGATATATCCAACATATTCAAGAGTCTGGGGTTGCATCCCTATTACATAGAGAAGGACAGATGAAGCTCTTTTACTGAATAATGTTTCCCAGTTCTAAAGTCTAGATTTGTGTATTAGGTTTTTTTATCGAGTTGTATCTGAGTCAGACATAGAGGAAGACATCTAGATGAGAACAAGAGTGTTACACCCCTCGTCTTCGTAGTGGTAGAACTTATGATTTCCTAGTTAGGTATGCCTTGGGAATTGAGACTTCAGCCCGAGTTTTGGAGATAGCAAGTGTCCTACCCCGTGTGCAATGGTACCAGCAGGAATTCCTGGTGAACTATGGGGTTAGAAGTTGAACGAATCGAATCGACGCGATCTGAACCGAATTGGAAAAGTCTGCAGACACCAGTCAAGATTGACGGGTTGTTGAACCTGTCAACGGACCGTTGTTGTGCAGCGTCGACGGGGTTTCACTGCCCTGCATTCTGCAGGCGCAGGATGACAAGCACGTCGACGGACCATCGACACGTCGACGGGTCATCGACCCGCTTGTCGAACCAGACCACTGAAGCATTTAATTCTCCGAGTATAAATATGTGGTCCATGACATTATGTCTTATTTCTCTCGTTCCCAGATCATAAAACCCTAATATTTTGCTCTCCCAACATTTATGGCATAGTAGTGAAGATTTGACAAGACCCGGACCCCATAAACCCGAGCTTGTGAAGAAGAAGGTTGTTTCTAGGGTTTCTCTAAGAATAGGAAGCTTAGGGAGTTGAAGTTAAAGTGATTCTTGGGATTCTTGACCCCTCAAGGTATGTAAATGATTCCTACCATTGTATTTGAGTTTGCTATCAAGAGCTTTAGTGATTTTAGGTAAAGAAAGGGTATTTGTGGAAGTGATAGATTGATGAAGGGTAAGGTAGTGGCATGAGACTATTTTAAAGAAATGATTAGGGATGGATTTACGAGTATTTGGATATATATAGGCGCTATCATTGTAAGCTTATAAAGGAGATGGTCATCTATAATTCGTTAAGCTTTATACGTGCTTGGAGATGATTAGTAAGCAAAGCAAGTAGCCTAATTAAGGCTTATGTTATTTTAATTGTAGATTTACAGGTTCAAGAAGTAGAAGTTGGGCGATTTGATTGTTACACCTCGAAAAATTTCCCGTTAACGTACAGTGAATAGACTAATGAAGGGTACGATGTATACGATGTTTTGATAAGTGAGAAATGACTTTTGATGATTCTAATCGAGATTTCAAAGACGTTCGAGGTAGGATAAGAAAGTTGTTAAGGAAAGCAAGGTATGTATGGTGTGTCGGGCAAGATTTACGAGTATTAAATTAATGATGGCTTAATGATATTTTGGAGAAGGGATATAACGTCCCTTAGATTTTTAATGAAGTGTTAAACAAGTGTTAAGAAGGTTCCATAAGGATTGGAGATCAAGCGGGGTGACAAGAACAAGTTTCGGGAAGTTGTAGATTGTACGGTCCTTTATACGGACCGTATAAAAGATACGGCCCGTATATCTGACCGTATAACTTGCCCAGAATTGGGGTCTTCACTGGAACCATTATACGGTCACACATACGGACCGTATGTGTGCCCGTATAACTTGGTCGGGACAGATTTTTAAGTTTAAATAAGGGACCCAAGTTTATTTCTCTCATTTCTCATTTTCTCTCCAACACTCTCCACACCTCAAGAAACCTCTAGAACTCCCTCCACACTCCATCTATAAGAATCCAAGAGAAATTGATGATCAACTTCATCAAACCAACAAAATCAAGTGTAGGAGACACATTAAAGTTCATCCAAGTCAACAAATCCCATTGGAGGTGAATTAGGGTTTTGGTGCAAGAAGAGTATTTTCACTCAAGGCTTGTTACTACACTATATAATGTGAGTTTTATGGTATTTTCATGTTTTTCAAGGTATTGAGAAGTTGAGACACTTGAATTGTAGAAGGAAATGGGAAATGGGTCACGAATGTAAGAATAGTGTCATTGTTGAGTAGAGGCTTGGATTGAGTTATGATTATTGATATGTTGTGAATGTAAGTATGTTATGAATGACATTTAGAATATGGGATAAGCATTATATGTGAGAAAACGCAATAGTAAACTATGACCATGATTATGGAGGAATTGAAGTGAAATTGTGAAATGTGAATAACGTAGATAAATGATGATTGTTGCTTATAATATTGTGAGTGTTGTTATGGATGTTTGGGAGTTGATATGTGACGTGAGGAAAGTTGTATAAACAAAGGAGATGCTGCCCGATTTTCTCTAGCTTTAGTAAGCACGTTCTTATAATCGATTAGCTAATGTTAATACGAACTTTCTTGAAGGTAGAAACGCGAGCATCGAAGGAGAACAATCAAGTGATAGAATTGTTAAACGAAAGAGGTATGTGAGGCTAGTCCTTTCTTTCTAAGGCATGAATCTTATGGCATGATTTTCCCTCCTTCTCCATGAATTTTTCCTACATTCCGGAAACTAAGAGTCTATAATCATAAATAGCCATATGAGATAAAGGTAAGGGATACATTGTGAGCACGATAATGATGATGATGAGTCTATGACTATAAGGAGCTACACATGTATAAGATAAAGAAAAGTGGTAAGACACGAGTATGATAATGAACGATGATGATGAGTTTAAGTCTAAAAAGTCCTAAAGTAAGATATGATGCCTATGAAGTTAATGATTCTAAGTATGGTTCCATTGATGCTTTTTTCTTGTGTACACTCACCTTAAAACGTTGTTCCCCTCAAGGTGAGATGCGATGATTATGA
>NC_081353.1:11410058-11544005 GCF_029784015.1 Lycium ferocissimum
ATTATATCATATTGTGAGACTTACGTCATTTTACTTCTTCCGCTATTATTTTATTGATTGTGAATATTTAGTTAAGGGTTCGCCTACCGAGGTGGGAAGGGTAGGTGCCTGCATGACCTAGACTAAAATGGGTCGTGACACCTTATGAGTTTATCGAGAATCATATGATGGCCCTATCGGCCCACCTATGTTCATGTTGATGTCACGGATGTATGCCAGATGGTGCTTGACTAGTACGGTCAGGTGCCGTCGTGGCCCTCTAGCTTGGGTTGTGACAGAATGTTACACTTTGGAAATTTCGTGTCGTTTGTATTATAAGTAAACTAACACAAGCCTAAAGTGGACATGAAGCCCTTATAAGGTTTAGGAGGGTATTTAATAATTTTAAGTGTGTACCTTAAGGTTTCGGAGTAAAATGAATTGGCCGAAGTAAGTTCGTTGAGGGTTTGGAACTTGAGTTATGTTCTGGGAAGATTTCGTGTTATTTGAGTTATACATTGCTTAGCATTACCTTGAGGGGGAGTTATAGGGCTCCTTAGATGGTTAATGAAGTTTTATACAAGTGCCAAGAAGGTTCCATAAGGATTGGAGGTCAAACGAATCGAAAAGAACGCATTTTCGCGAAATCGGAAATTTGGGGCAATATGTGGCCGCAGACTTAGCCCCCGTTTGGCCATAAGAATTATTCACTTTATTTCGAAAAAAAAAAATCACCTTTTTTCGGAATCGGCGTTTGGCCATGAGAATTCCGAATACAACTTGAAGTTGTATTCCGGAATACCAAAAACTCAAAAAACTTATTTTTCAAAAATTTTAACTTTTTCACTTTTCATACAGCTAAAACAGTGGCAAACAGGAGAAGAACAGAAAGTCAAATTCTTATTCATGACTTATACCAAATGGATTTGATTGTTGCCTTTTCAAGTGGGCCAAAATTAAATCTAACAGAATATAAGTCATGGATAGAAGGAGATATACATCTGCAGAATTTCAAGACACATCAAAGGTGGTAAATATGGAGCTTACAGAGTCACTTACAGCAGAAAGAAGCTTAGAGCCAGCTGGTGGTGAGAAATACGACCACAATAACACCGGCCAACCTCAAGTGCAGAGAAAATCAACAAGCCAGCAGTACATACAATTCAATAGAAAAAGAAGTGGTTTACAAGAATTCCAACTCAAACAACATGCAATTAAAGAAACAGATCACAGCAGAAGAACAAAGGGGACGAATTCGACAAGGCATAATTACCAGATGAGCAGCTACGAAGAGAAGGAGGAGGATGGGGGCAAATCAGTTTCACAATCATCATCTTTACCCCAATTTCAGAGAGCAGCGGCGGAAATGTTCAGACAAAAGACCGTGGAAATAGGGCAACAATACACAGATAGTCCCAATTTGGAAATGGGATCAAATGTTATTTATTTGGGCCGGTCCCAACTTTGGGCCGGTCATTTGCTTTTATTTCCTTGTTGGACTTATTTCTTTTCTTTAAATAAATAAAAGGCCCATCGGGCATATTTAATTTTTTTAAAAAAAATTCACTTTTTTATAACTACATTTCACCAAAAACTACAATTTCAAAAACTATGGCCAAACAAAACTCCAACTCCAAAATTTCAAAAAAAGTAAAAAAAAAAAAAAAAAAAAAAAATTGGTATCTATGGACAAACGAGGCCTTAGTATGTTGTGCAGCATATTGGCCACAAACTCCCAAAAATTGGGGCCCACACTGCCCAACATCTTCCCCAACGAAAGGAGGGGAGATGCGGCCATATACTCAGTATACTATGCCTCATCCCCATCGCAAATTGAAGCGGGAGGAGCGATTTTTTAAAACCTTTTTAAGTCCCAAAAAATCTCATTTTTCATATCCACCTCCCACACTTATCTCCCCACATTATAAGAGAGTTCTTGAGAATTCTTGAAGGCTCTATAATATTCCAAAACCTTCCATACCATCAAGAGAGAAGATCAAACATAAAAATCTCAAGATAATCCATGGAAGATGATTGTTCTTGCTTCTCTTCAATGTTGTGATGAACTTGGTCTCGGAAGGAGTTGAGTGAGGTGAAGTTCTTCTACTGCAAGGTATGTTCTTCATCTTATTTATGTGATTGATTTGGTTTAAAGGTTTAGCAAGTCTTGGAGAAGAAAGAATCATAGAAGGGAAGTCACAAAGTATTGAATTGAAATTGATGGCTATGAGGTGAATTTGAAAGGAGATTTTGGGTGGATTTAAGATTAATTTGAATATGATTCGTTGACTATGGTATTGTTGATGTTATTATTGTTGTTTGGGAGTTGTTTTGGAGTTTAGTGGAAGTTGATAAAATAGGGGAAGTGCTGCCCAAATTCCGCTAGCTTGCTAATTACTCTAGTTTGAACTTAAGAGTGTTTTGAAGACTTAACACTAGTATGAATCCTCTTGAATGTAGATTCGCGATCTTGGGAGGAGAACGTTAAGTAGTTAAGGAGACGTAAAGGTATGTTAAGGCTAACTCTTGCTTTCTTAAGGCATGATTCCTTTGTTGTGAACCTACACATGATATCCATATTGGCCTATTTCCTAGAAATGCTAGAAGCTCATGATTCTCAAGGTTCTTATGATATTGTTGATAAACGTTCTCTATGATGATAATGATGATGATTCCATTTCTAGAGATACCAAAGCTTATAGTTCTTGATGTTCTCATGATATTATTGAGCTTGTTCCATAATTATTGATTTTATTCATTGTTGTTGATCTCATCTTATGATAATTATTCTTTCAAGGTGAGATATAGAGATGATGATGATTCCATAATAGAAATTGGAGGTTTACCGACCTTACGTCACTCTGATAGAGTAGTAACGTTTCATTTGGGCTCTCATGCATGCTTTATATATATGTAGCTATTTTCTCACACTGAGCCGCGCTATAGTCGGTCAGGTACGGCACGTAGATGTGCACACCACCGCGCAGTGGGTACGTTATGATGCTACCCCAGACGCGAGATGATATGATATATGGATTGGGCTGCAAATTCCGCAGCAATATATATGTATGAATGAAAAATGTTTTTTTTTTTTAAAAAAAAAAAAAGCTAATCATGCATGATATCCGCCTTAAGAGGCAATCAGATGTACAGGTTATCTTTCTTACCTCATGTTTCTACATATCTTTATTATCTTGTTATTCAGGAGTTACATACATTATTCGTACTGATGTCCTTTTGCTTGTGGACGCTGTGTTCATACCCGCAAGTAGGCAGGGAGATGGATCAGATCCTTAGGTACTTCATTAGTGACTTCTCAGGAGCGCTCCATTTGCTTCAGAGCTGCAATCTAGTGGTATTATTCTTTTGTGTACCTATGTGGGAACGGCGGGGTCCTATCCCGTCTTTATGATTTCATGCACTCCATGTAGAGGCTCGTATATATGTGTATATAGTTAGAAGCTTTATAACCTTATCGGTTCATATCTTTATATATCATTTTTGGCAGCCATGTCGGCTTGTACATATAGGCATAGTTGATGATGTTTATATAGAGATGTATTTACCTTTTGGTCTTATGCCTCTACAGATTATGATGTTCATGAGTTATCTTTTATGGTCCACCTAGAAATGATAATGAGAAATATGTTAAAAGGTGCTCGGTAGGTTAGCTCCGGGTGCCCGTCATGGCCCTCTGGCTGGGTCGTGACGATACTGAACCTATCACGACCCAACCGGAGGGCATGACCGGCACCCGAAGCTAACCCACCCGGGTGTCACACCCCAATTCTGATGGGGCATAATCGGCACCTAACCCTCACTTAGAGCCGATCGAACCCGCTGGTTCTCGTTATACTCATAATCTTACTGGACTTTTAATCATGAAATGATATGCATAATGAAAGCTTTTCAAAACATTCTTTTCGTCTTTCTTAACTCAAGTAAAAATCTGTAATAATATGAATCCGTAAAGTAATGCATAATGCTACATCGGCTTGTATAGCTGCCTACAAGGCTAATGTACTGTATACATGACTCTGTCTGCAAAAGTCTCTAACATAAGATATGATATCAAAATCTAAGTTGGGACAGGACCCCAACATACCCATAATGTGCATGACTCAGCTCATAAGGACATACTCCGACGCGGTATTACTCCGAACCGAATAGAGTCTACCAATCCAGCTAATGGCCTGGAACATCCTATAGTCCAACTCCTGGATAACTTTCCTGCAAAGCAATATGGGGCTGTGTGGCATGAAACACAGCACCCCCAGGCAAAGGGACGTCAGTACGGATAATATACTGAGTATGTAAAGCATCAGCAATAGCATAATGAAAGCATATAAGATAACATAGTATGGATGAGTTATGAATGAAGGAGCTAGGTATACCTCTAGCAATGTTCGTTATACTTACTTATCCTCTTTCTACAGGGAACTTCCTTTTCATACATTTGAACACATAGTAGTATCATACCCGACCATAGAGGTTCGGTGTCTTACGTACCCAGCCATAATACAACTTGGTGTTATACATACCTGGCCCTACCAAGGCTCGGTGTTATCCGTACTTGGCCCTACCAAGGCTCAGTGTTATCCGTACCCAACTGCAGTGGTGTGCGCGCAATAGATATCATACCCAACCATATAGGCTCGGTGTCACAACATAGCATTCATAGATTTACTACATACATATGCATCCGAAAGAAACATTTCAACACTATCGGGGTGACAGAAAGTCTATAAACTCCCGATTTCTATTATTGAATCACCATCATCTTTATGGTCATCACTTTTATCATTATCATCATCATCATTATCACTATTATCATTATCATCATCACTGTTAGCGCCGTCATCATTATCATTATCCCTATTATCATTAACATCATCACTATTAGGAGCTTTTACCAAAGTATCTCAAGAATATTGTATGAGCTTCTAGCGACTCTAAGTTTTGGAAGTTTTGGATATCTTGGATGGCATCTCTAACATTGAACTCATCATCATAATCATTATCGTTATCATCACAAGAAACATTGTCAACAATATCAAGAAAATCTCGAAGGTCATGAGCTTACAACCTTTATAAGAATAAGAATAGCGTGAATATCTCATAGACGCAAAATGAGGAAAACATGCCTTTAGAAAGAAGGGTTAGCCTTACATACCTCTCTGTCTCCTCAACTCTATCGACTAAATGGTTCCCTTCGAAGCCGACGATTCTACATCCAAGAGAATTCGTGCTAAGATTAGATAATTGATAATATACTCAAGCTTAAGCGAGAGCTAATAAAAATTGGGCAGCATCTCCTTTTTTTATACGACTTCATATAATATAACAACCCCCCAAACATCAATAACAACATTCATAATGCCATAATCAATAGCTTCGACAAGTTCGACATTATTCAATTCTCAAAATTTCCTTTCAAGGTCATCCATAGCCATGGCCGTAATATAATACCACATTCTTCCTCATATAATGTTTCTCCAATATTCTTAATATCATTTATAACAAAATTATACTCATACTATCTCAAGAATTATGGTTTATGTCACACTACTATTCAAGAACACCATTGTTTCACATATGAGCTCCATATTCTACTTTCTTCCATAATCAAAGTCTCCCAACCATTCAATATTCTAAATAACATGAAATGATCATAAAACTTACCTTTTATTGTGTAGGAATGGGTTTTGGATGGAAATGCCTCACTTGGAGAAAACCCTAACTTCAATTCCAACGAGATTTCTTGCTACCATCAACCCTAGCTAGCATTCTCGCACTTGATTCTACTAGTTTTTGGTATTTGATCTTTGCTTTTCCTTGAATTCATGTAAATGAAGTGTGTGGAATGTTCTAGAGGTTTAGAGAGAAGTGGTGGAAATGAGAAATGAGACTTGGAGTCCTCTTTTTATAAAATTTAAAACTGTCCGTCAGGAGTTATACGGACCTTTATACGGTCTGTATAATCTTACACGGTCCGTATAATTGACCGTATAACTCCATCAGTGATGGACCTTCACTGTAACGGTTATACGGACCATTATACGGACCGTATAAATGGTCGTATAATCTACTTTTTCTCCGAACTTGTTCTTGTCGCTTCGTTTGATCTCCAATCCTTATGGAACCTTCTTAACACTTGTTTAACACTTCATTAGCAATCTAAGGGGCATTATAACTTCTCCCTAAGACATTATTAAATCAACATTAGCTCAGTACCTTGCAAACCCTTTTCCAAGACACAACTTAAGCTTGACATTCTTCAACGAATTCTCTTCTCTTGCCTCAAACGTCTTTGGAATCATAATTAGAACCGTTAAGTACTACTTCTTACTTGTAGGAACATTATGTACTTCTTACCCCGTGTTAGTCTATTTACTGTGCAACGACATGAAATTTTCTGAGGTGTAACACCGGGAACCTCTCGTCGTACATTCACATCCATATCTAGGTGAGCCACGTGGCTTATCAACAAATTCTATGCCTCAATAATACCATTTCCAACGGCTAAAACACTTTTATATCAACGTCAACAACTACGCCCATATACATATACACAAGCCGACGAGGCTAACAAAATAATATACCAAAAATATGAGCTGACAAGGCAAAACACATCTACTATACATGACTATCTATGAGCCTCTAAGAAGAGTATGAAACATCATCATAAGGACGAGACAGGGCCCGCCATGCCCATATGTATATACACAAAAGAATAGTACCAACGACTACACGGCTGGGATCAAATGGAGCTCCTCTAAGCAATCCTTGGATATGCAGCCTAAGGATCAAGTCTATCTCTCCCTATCCACTGGCGGCATGACGCAAAGATCACAAATAAAAGGACGTCAGTACAGATAATGTACTGATTATGTAAGGCATAATCAATAACATAGTAGAAGCATGAACGGTATCATAAGGAAGAAGAGTCATGGGATGATAGAGCCATTTATACCTCTAGCGACGTTCATCATATTTACTTACCCTTTTTCTAAAGGGAACCTTCCATTTCATACATTTATACATATAGTAGTATCATACCCGACCGTAGAGGTTCGGTGTCTCACATACCCGGCTATGACAAGGTTCGGTGTCATACATACCTGGCCCTACCAAGGCTCAGTGTTATCCGTACCCAACTGCAGTGGTGTGCGCGCAATAAATATCATACCCGGCTATATAAGCCTGGTGTTACTTAATAGTCATACATAGATATGTCCATATATATATATATTTGTAGGAGTGCATAAGTATCGTCAACATCATCATCATCATCCTCACTATCGCTATATCTTTCCTTAGAGGATCAGCTATCATGGGATAGAACCAATAGTACCATGAGAACATCAAAAACTATGAGCTTTGGTGATTCTAGGAATCGAAGTCATCATAGAAGACATTATGGAATTCACGTGAAGGTATACCCAACGGAATCATGCCTTAAGGAAAGAAGAGTTAGCCTTACATACCTCTTTGTCTTCTTAACTACCTAACGTTCACCGTCAAGGCTTGAGAAATCTACATTTAAAAGGATTCATACCATGGTTAAGTCTTAGAGACATTCTTGAATTCAAACTAGAACAACTCATGAGCTAATAAAAATTGGGCAAAGATTTCCCTTATTTCATCGACTTCCACCATATCACAAAACAATTCCCAAACAACCATAATAACATCCACAATATCACAATCAAGTAGTCATATATATCCCATTAAGTCTCAAAATTCATTCTCATATTCAACTTATATCAACAACTTCATACCAACCCTTTGCACAATTTTATACAACACTTCCTTGTCACCATTAATACCCTTCATAACAAGATTATATCCATAGCATACTAAGAATCATGACTCAAGTTAGTTTACTACTCAAAAACATCATGAAATCTACATTTAGGCCTCATCTTCTACTTTCTCCTTTCACCCAAGTTATTCAACAACTAAGCATCCTTAATAACATGAAATAAGCATGAAAACTAACCTTTTATCTCATAAGAATGAGCTTTGGAGCAAGTTACCAACTTTTATGAAAACCCTAACTTCAATACCCAAGAAATTCTTGAAGTCTACTAACCCTAGCAAGTCTTCCAACACATGGATATCTTAATTCTTTCCTCTTGATCTTTGATTTCTCTTGGATTTGTGTTGATATGGTGTGTGCAATATTCTAGAGCTCTCAAGAGTTGTGGAGAAGATGAGAAATGAAAAATAGGAACTTGGGTCATCTAATTATAACAAGAAAATAAAGCTGCCCGACGTGATTATACGGACACTTATACGGTCCATATAATTTTATACGGTCCGTATAAGTGACCATATAATACCACCAGTGATGAACCTTCACTGTAATTGTTATACGGACCCTTATACGGACCGTATAAAGTTATACGGACTGTATAAGTGGTCGTATAACTCACCTTTTCCAAAATTATTTTCGTTGATTCGCTTGATCTCAAATCCTTATGGAGTCTTCTTGGCACTTCTTTAACACTTCATTAATCATCTAAGGAGCCCTATAACTCCTTCCCAAGACACTACTAAACAATCGTTACCTCGATAATTGCAAAACCTCCCTAAACACGACTTATACTTTACTTCCTTCGACGAACTTAGTTTCACCGATTCATATAACTTCAAAATCTTATGGTACTCACTTTAAGCTATCTAATACTCTCCTTAATCCCATAAGGACTTCATATTCACCTTAAGCTCGCATTAGTCTACTCACAATGCAACAATTAGAAATCTCCGGGATGTAACAGAACCGAACCGAATAAGTTTATATATGTAAAATATATTTTATATATTAAATTTAAATATAATAAAATATTAAAAAATTTGCCTTGATTTTGGGATGATGAAAATTACTACAAGCCGATAACATAATTAACACCTAAAGTTCCAACTCTGAAACCTATTATGTTACTCCTATTGAAATTAAACTAGTTCTAGCATCTCGAGTAGTAACTATTAAGCTACAAGGTATTCCAACGATCTTGGATATAAAGCTATAAATTATTAGATTTCTTTCCTCTCGTATGATTTTAAATCTTCTTATTAGATACTCAATCTTAGTAGCCTCAGTTCTTGAGTCTCATCTTGATTGATTTTTTCGCCTCCTGCAATCTAAATTTTTGTTTTTTTGGTTTTACTTAACATTATTTTACACTTCCATAAAAATAGTGGGATCAATCTCTATTCTTGTCGTCTTTCATGTTTTCTTGACTCATCCCCTTTTAATCAGTAAAAATATCTAGAGAGTTTTTGTCAAAGTCCTATAGAAGTATGTATAATATTGTGTCTTAACTTTTACTAGTAACTATAACATGATGTTCTTTAAAAAAAACTGAAATTTAACCGAACCATACCGATACCAAAGAGAAACTGACATGATGGGACGGTTTCGAAAAGTCTAATTTTGGTTCTACAAAATGAAATAACCGAAAAATTGGTACGGTATAAATTTTACAAAATAACCGCCCGAACCGTACCATTGACACCCCTACCCACGGGGATAAAATAACACTACAATCCGAGATTAATTATAACATGATTTTATCCCAACCAAACATGGGTGTTTATCTTATGGGTGATGAGGAATGATGATAATTATAGCATTATGAGATTGTAGAATCATCTAGAAGCAAGAGGATGGGTTGTTGGGTGTAGAAATACCATTGATAAGGGTTTGTGGAGCTTCATGCCCACCAAGTATTTGATAAAATGCTTAGATGACCAAAACATGAGTACTCTTACTGATATTGATTCCCTTCGACCTATATTGCTATAGATTAAAGTCAAAAGGGGTGACAAATGTATTACACTTAAAGGCCAGAATTGAGTTATGTAAGGCTAACTCTCTACGTGTGGGAATGTTAATGATTCTCCCCACGCCACATTTCTTTTACGACTATTATGAGTTGCCTCAGAAATATCGTTAAGTCTTAGTTTCATGAAGAGCTATAGAACTTCTATTCTCTAAACGATATAGTTTTGTAATTCGTTCATGATTGTCATTCCGAATGTCGTGAACTCAGTACGTAATCAGTATAGACTCGTGTTTGATATCCCTCGAGCCTCAGTTATGAAACCTCAGTATGCTTGTGTACAGTTTGTGCTTTAAACTCCATAATCAGCTCATCAACACATGTCTCAGGATAGCAATGATCAATATTCCATTGTTATGTACTACAGTATGATTTTCAGTTCCTTAATATCACTTGTCGAATGTTGAACACCTGTATTTGGGCCCCAAGGCCAAAGCTATATGTGTACATATACTTGGCTGAGGCCATAGCCGGATGCACTTACTTGGGCCAAGGCCACCGATTTGCGCACTTATATTGGGTCGAGGCCACATATTATTAACTCAGTTAAAACAAGTGATTTCATATTCAGAACAGATTCAGAACAGGGAGTACTTTTGACTATACTTCTCTTGTTTAATTCAGCTATCAGTTTCAATTCTAATATGTTCCATGTTTATTGTTTTGGGTTGCCCATTCCCCGAGCACCCCACAGCTGTAATTTCTTTCAGTTGGTTTTACATACAAGTACAATTCAAATGTACTTACGTACTTTTTGCTCGGGGCCTGCATTTTACGATGTAGGTATTGATTTACAGGACGACGGGTCTGCTCGCTAAGATTCTCATATCAGCTGCTTGGTGAGACCCCATTTCCTTTGGGGCGTTATCTATCTTTCAGTCTTTTAGTTATATCAGACAATCAGGTATGCCGAAGGCCTTGTCCTGGTAAACAGTTAGTATTTTAGTATTCTTTAGAGGCTTCATAGACTATATCAGCAGTCAATCGGAGTTTAGCAGATTTGGCGCTAACCATGTTGACCACATCTTTATACTTAGACTTAATTCTTGTAATTCGTATTTATGACTATTTAGTCAGACTTTACATCATTTTGAAGTAAAATGGCCACAACTCATTCATACGACCTCGAAATTCGACAATTCTTATTGCTATAGCTCAAGAATCACGATATTGATCTAATGGTACAGTTAAAACACAATTAAGAGCTTGTTTGGTTTATATGGTACTGTTTGTGTTCAAAACGACGTTGAAACCAAATACAACCGCCATACAACCCAACCCATCCGAAACTCATCAGAATTCTCACCAAAATTTGCGAACAAGTCCAAATCATCATACGAATATGCTAGAACTTGCAAAACAATGAACTGGGATCGTCTTGACTAGATGTTGACCGTCGTCAACTCTAACCTTTAAACTTAACTAGTTTCCAACCCAATGTTCAAAATGCACCCGAGCCCCTCGGGATCCAAACCAACCATCCAGCTAAGCCACAAATGGTTCCGGACCTAATGGAATCGATGAAAATTCGAAATGGACCCATTTACCCCTGATGTTGACTTTGGTCAAACTTCCTTATTTTCTTAACTTAGAACTTTCAATTTTACTATTTCTTATCCGATACTCACTCGATAGCCTCTAAAATCACGCCACCCATCCCCGTAAGTCATAAATACCATAATAAAGCTACAAAAAATGTATTTTGTGGAAAAAGAGTCCAAAAGTTCAAAACGATCTAGTGGATCGTTACAAAAGAAGAATTGAATAGCCAAAAGAATTCTATAATTCTTTTACAAAATTTTATTTTTTCTTATATTTTGTTGGATTGACCTGTTGATTATCAGAGATGACCCTATTATTTTTGGGCCAAAGATTTACATTGTTGGCTGTATTTTTGCAACGTAGCTAGCGAATTGTATTTTCTTGAAATTCTCTGTTAAAAAAAACGCCAATTTTAAGTAGGAATTATACCTATGTATTCTTAAAAAAAAAAAAAAAAAAAAAAAAAAAAAAAAAAGAAGAAGAAGAAGATTTATGTGTCAAATCGCCAACCGCCCTGCGGTATAAATACCAAATGATTCAAATTCAACTTTGCTATTTAAATAAAGTCAAAACAAGAATTTCTTTTTTACTTAAATTAAATAGAGAAGGGCCAAATATGGCCCCTGTACGGTGAGAAACATGCCAAATATACCTTTCGTTCTACTTTGGGGCCAAATATATCCCTACCGTTATATTTTAGGGCAAGATGGACATCCGATCTTACGTGGCTGCCACACATATGATGAGGTGGATGCCACGTAGCATGCCACCACAACACCCCTAACCCATTTTACCCCTCCCCTCTATTTGTTCTTCCACCACTAAAATTTTCTTCCCCTCCACCGCCATTGCCACCATTACCGCCACCACGAACATGCCCTCTGGATTATTATTATCAATTCTGAATTCAACAGGTAATTGAATATCATTTCCTGATACAACACCATATTCCAAACTTCAAAAACTAACACGGAGGTACTTTTGGTTAATGTCCTTTATTTTCTAAATTCATCTTAACAATTAGTACTACTTAGTACTCAATAAAAATAAACTAAATAATCGTTATATTTAAGGTAAATTAAGGCCCCGTTTGTTCATAGATACCAAAAAAAAATCATTTTTTTTTTTGGAATTTTGGAGTTGGAGTTGTGTTTGGCCATAATTTTTGGTGAAATGTAGCTGTGAAAAAGTGAATTTTTTTTTAAAATCAAGTTTTTTTAGTTTTTAGTATTCTGGAATACAACTTCAAGTTGTATTCGGAATTTTCATGGCCAAACGCTGATTCCGGAAAAAAGTAAAAAAAAAATTCTGGAAAAAAGTGAAAAAAAATTCTGGAAAAAAGTGAATAATTTTTATGGCCAAACGACACCTAAATTTCTATATATACATATATGTCATTAAAGCCTATAGGTGTTGAGATTGTTTTGATAATCGGGATTGTGGTGGTGGAGGCGGGAATTAAGAGAAGAGAGAATGAAGTAATGAGCAATTTTGCGGTCAAGGTTGAGGCAACAGAGTCGGATGGATGTGATGTTAGAGAGTCTCCAAGCCAAGAGCTGAGACTTGCTGTGCTGAAGCTCTTTCTCCGAGTGAAGAAGAGAGGGACGCTCCTACTGGGGAAATTTAAGCTTGTTTCCAATTTGCTTGCGGGTATTGACAATGGGAAGTAGTAAATTGGAGGAAGGAATAATAATCCCAGAGGGCATGTTCCATGGTGACGGTAATGATGGTGGAGGGAAAGAGAATTTTACTGGTGGAAGAACAAATAGGGGAGTGGTAAAATGAGTGGGGGTGTTGAGGTGGCATGTCATGTGGCATACACCTCATTAAATGTGTGGTAGCCACATAGGATCGGATGTCCATCTTGGACAATTTTAATTGATGAGGGGTATATTTAGCCCCAAAATATAACGGTAGGGGTATATTTGGCTCCAAAATACAACGAAGGATATATTTGGCCTTTCCTGGCAGGTAGGGGTGTACAAAGGAAACCGACAAACCATACCAAATCGATAATTCGAACCACACCGAGAGAAAAAACCGACTAGTGGTTTGGTTTGACTTGGTTTAGTTTTAAAAAGAAAAACTCGACCACTCTTGGTTTGGTTTGGTTTTAACTAAAAAAAGTCAAACCGAAGCAAACCAACCCGACATTAAATGTATAAAATTTCAAAAATAGTTTATACATAAAAATATTTATTTATAATGTAATTTATAAATATTTCTTAAACTTTTTCATAGTTTTTTATCTTTTAACATATTATTTCAAGCTTGGAATTAGAATTTGAATGGTCCAATAGGTTTTATAGCTCATAGATATTAGTAACTCAAATAAAACCCAACAAAAATCAAATCAATACTAATGCTAAAAAAAAAAAAATCAATTCTAACACTAGAAATGACAATAATATTGGATATCTATTTTTTAGTTTTATATTGTTTATACAATGAAAATAAATAACTGTTTACCCCGGATTTTGGTAACAATTAAATTTGTAAGTGAGGTATAGGATATGTGGATGAATTTTAATCTATTTGGTTGATATGAAATGTCTATCGATTTGTTTGTTGCAATATATGTATAGATGTGTGTTATTGCTGTGAAAACGTGAATTACGTTTGGTGATTTATACCAAATATATATACTAGGTAATGTGTTATATTGGATGAATAAGTAAAGCTAAAGAACACCACAAATCCGGACCAATAACCGAGAGAGAGAGAGAGAGAGAGCTTCAATATATTTCACTACTACAATGTTTTAGATCTGAAAAAACCTGACCCCAAAAAGGGAGAGAATGTCCTCTATTTATAGGTATGCCTTATGGTCCTTTAATGCAATAAAAAAGCCCTTATGAATAAACAAACCCTAAAAAAGATAAAGTAGGACCGTACGGCCTGACACCCGTACGGTCGTCAGTACAAAATGGCAAAGCGGTTTCCTGACGCATGGCAACACCGCAATAGGCTAACCGGACCAACGGACACGTTCATCTTGGACTAGCGTACCCAGACCAACGGACACGCTTTTCTTGTCTCGGGTGAATTGCATCCGATACGATACCCCGGTGTGAGGAAAAGACCGAACATGCTCGTGCTCTTTTGGTCATACCCTCGGCTCCGGATTCAGCGGTCACACATTGACCCGGTTTTTACTGTATACAGATAGTCCCCCCACTTTCTAGATCGTAGTTTACCCGGAGTAACGGGAAGTGGATAAGTCCAAAAATCGGTGGTTCCATAAGCTCGTTCTTATCTTCTAATTTGGCGGGAACAGTTATGTCACGTCTTTCTGACTTCAGCAACGTGTCTCCTCCCGAGTGGTCGACCTCGGGAACTGCCTTAACCCACGTCGCTTCATATCACGTCTCATTAATTATGGGACACGTGTCGCCGTTCGATTGGTTGTTCTCTGTAACCGCTACAGTGGAATGCCCATATAAGGCTCAAACCAGCTTCATTTTTTCACTTTCACTTTCACTTTCACTTCACATTCTCTTCTTTAACTTCTTTGCTTTCTTGATCGTAAAAGCCTCTTTGTTATCTTCTTATTTGCTAACTAAATCTTCAAAGTTTCTTGCATCAAGGATCAAATTGGGTCTCCACTCCTTCTAATATTTCTTCATTGTTTTGTTCTTGTCGTGAAACTTTCATCTGCCACTTCAAATTTTCAAATTTTCATACTCTTTCATCTTCAAAATGCCTGCCAACACCAAATCTACTTCCCAGGACGTTCCCTCGGTTTCTTCTCCGGGAGCCGAGCCTATTTTAAAACCCAAAGCTAAGACCTTCGTGGAACCAACTGCCCTAGACATTATACCGTCCAAGCCCAATTACAACCATGAATTTGATGTCGAGAAGCCATCACCCATTGCGGACAAGGGTTTCGACGTAAGGCGATACCCTTTATCTATTACAGAAGATCTCCTCCCTCGGGTCCGGTCCGAATGTGGATGGGATAAGCATCCGGTGCAAGTGTTCGCCCCCGGGCCCGATGAGTCCACTACCGATCAGAGAGAAGGTTTTCTATATGTTTACATGTATCCGTTCACGCTCAAATTCGATCCTCCAATTGATCCGGTTATTCTCGAGATGTGTCGGATATACAACGTGACCTTGGCCCAAATTGGGCCGATTGTACGGGGATCGTGGCCTGCCTCCGCCTACTGGCCAATAACGCAAAAAGGGAACTAACGTTGGCACACTTCATCCGGTTGTATTCTCCGAGAATCTTTCGAGGGGGCGTGATAAAGGTCGCCAAACGAGGTCGGAACCCGATTCTTTCCAAACTCGACGAGGATAGAGATCGAGGATGGTTGGAACGTTATGTCCGGGTAAGGACCACAGACATTATTCCGGCTGATCGCATGCCCTTTCCAAAAAAGTGGAACAATAGACGTAAGTTTCTCAGTTGTCTCCTCTCTATAATCTTTCCTTTATACTTTGTCCAAATTTGCTTCCTTACATACATATGTGAATTTTTTATTTTTATTTTTAGCCGAGGCATGGATACCTTCAGCTGCTCGCAACCTTTCCGAGTGGGTTGGGGCAATCATTAGCCAATACCCTCATTTAGAACGGACATGGGGGGACCTGTCCCGTGGCCGATGGGTTGCCTAAAATCATGGTAATCTTCTCCCTGATTCGGTACTTATTGCATCCTCCCGTTCTCTTTTCCTTTCTATAACTCCTTTGGTATTCAGGCTTGCCCAAGGGCTAGGTGGAGCCAAGACCCGAATCAATGGCCGAGCCTACACCGGCTCCTGAATTTGATACGGCAGGGTCATCCCGGCTTATTGTTGCAACCGAAAAGAGACAGAGAAAGCCCTCAGCCAAAGGGCAGAAACAACGGAAGAGGCCGAGGAGCGATGTTCTTACCCTGAGGGATGAATCAGAGTTCGATGTTTGTATTCGAAGGGTTAGTGAGGGTCCACCCGTCGCCTGCGACCGGGGAAGAAGCGCCGTTCTGCTCTCACCTACAGCCGAGGAAGAACTTCCATCCCGACCCCGCATACAGTTGGGGAAGAAGATGTTCTTTTTTCGATTCCACTGAGGTCCATTGAATTTATCGATATTTCAGGTGATGCTTCGCCCAAAGAGGTACCCTTGGTGAAGAGGCCTAGAAGATCTGGACCATCTTCGGACATCAAGGCCGAACAAAGGCGATCGGCCCCGAATAACGAGGCTAGTTACCGATGGCGACCAAGCTACTTGTACATCTCGAAGGGGATCGTAGGTCGTGTCTGGACGACATATTCTTGGATACCCCTCCTGCAACCGGGGAAACAGTTGGGTTCGAACACCTTTCTATTCCTCGAGCCACGAGGGCGGCTAGCCGGTCCACCGATACGGGCGCAAAGGATTCCCTTGTAGGTATTTTCCCGGCCCTGTGTAGAGAACGAGAAGGACGAGGTCGGTACACGGTGATCAGATCCCCGAGGATTGTAACTTTTTATCCCGGCCTGTGGGAGTAGCAACTTATCTAAGGACTCATATTTCGGATTCGGATAAGAGAAAGATGGTCGGGGTTCCTTGGCAGTGCCTTATAAACGAAGGCATGCATGCGAGCGTAAACTCTTACGGATCCATACACAATATTGATGTGCGATTTTCAACTCCGTTTATTCAATTTCTTAACTTGATTTTGTTTCTTCTGTAGAGTGTTGTGCTCGTTAATGAGGGTTTTGTCAGGTACTGACACGAGGTTGATGACTTAAGGGCAGTGGATGCCCGGGGAGAAACGGAGAAGTTCCAACTCTCTGCGGAAAAAGAAGACCAGCGGCGGGACGCTGCTTTTTTGACCCTTGATCCGAGCTCGAAGCGGTAAAGGCCAAAAACGTTCGCTTGAAGGGCGAGTTGGCGATATGGTTGAAAAAACCGGCTCCTTGAGCGGATAATGCCGGTCTTAAACGCTGTCACGACCCGACTCGTGGCGCGACACGTGCCCTGGTTGGGCACTCGTACGTACCTTAACCTAAATCGACAAAATATTACAAGTAAGCGAAACAATAATTTAACAAGGACAAGTGGGCATGCGCACGAAGGCGATAAGGCACGTCACAAAACATAGATAAACTCTAACAGTACGCAAATCTCACGAAACATATACGGAACCCACCCACGTGTCTACGGACCTCTACGGAACGGAAAACATAACATAATCATATGACGGGACGGGGCCCCGCCGTGCCCAGGAACGTACATATCGACGAACGAGAATTTTATACCAAAATACGGGCTCCGGACAAAGGAGCACTTCAACGGTGAGTAGATAACCTAAGCAATGGCTCCACCAAACAAATCGTACGCACCTACGCGGCACGCGCGACCCCGAAGAAAGGGGTCGGTACGGAAAATGTCTTGAATATGTAAAGCGAGAGAACGTAATAAATAAAATCAAAATCGAACGAACGTGCGATAAGATACATAGGGCATCAAAATACATACCCGAGAAAATCATAAGTAATGCATGCGAAACGAAAACATATGCAAAAGCGGCCCCGCTATGGGACTCGGTGAACGAACGAAGGCGCTCCCACCGGTCCGCGCCAACACGGCATACTTCGAGTAGGGAATATCTCCGAACAAATCATAACATACCAAGTGGCCACATCGAACGTAATCGAATATCGAATAAGCGTACATGGCACATCATACACCGCGACCCGTACGTATATACACCGCCTACGCGGGGCGCGGCGAATAATGCGAGAGAATACGCTTGAGAACATATCTGGCCGGGCTCGGTGTGGGAAACATTGAGGCATCCACGAGTGGAGTAGTGAGAAACTAATGCAATAAAAATACCATAAAAATTTCCGGAGAGACTCAATGAGGCATAGCAAATGACAAATCAAAGTAATGGAATCGGACGGAAGCATAGTACGTACCTTTCGGACATCACGGCGGATTATGTCAAACAGAACTTTCAGAGTCGAAGTACATATCAAAACATTTCATAGGGCTTGACGGAGTATTTAAAATGATTTTTTGTTGAGTAATTAAAGCATTTCTTGAAAGCCGCTAGGAGACAAATCGTAATTACACAAAAATAAAGTCGGAAATAGTGGGCCCACCTCAGTCAAATGAGGTGGCGAACATAAAACATGCATATCGAATCTCATAATATCATTAATAAATGTTTAAGAGTAGTCGGATTGAATTTGGACAAGTTTTATGCATCTAAGACCATTCTAGCTATTCATGATCTAACTGAGTTCAATCTTACTGAAGGAAAAAGGGGAAAGTTCAAACGTAGATTCCAGGAAGTAGGAATATCCCCGAGGACCAAAGTCGAGCCTAATACCCTAAGACGTGCCAAGAGAAGGAATAGGCAAACTTTACATACCTTTTGCGCTTGTTACGCTTATCGAAACTCCATCCCGTTTAAGTCGAAATCTGGTCATCTTTACCAGTTACTATTCATGCAATCTATCATTCCAATCTTTGGCTTCTATTTGGCTACCGAAATTTCGGCAGCACTTCCCCTATAAACGTGACACCCCGAGAATTAAGCTCGGCTCAAAATGACCAACAACAACCCAACAATAACACCAAAAACATCAATAACCACAACACAACACAATATAACACAACTAATCAACCTTTCGACATAATGCAATAGTTTCCATTTCGAATTCATATTTTCAAATCAATACCAACATGCTCTCTTTCATTACGGATCAAGATCATTACAATATAATTTCGGAAGCGTTTCATAGCATTTCTTCAACATATTCTCAAGACATACAAACTTGCTATCAAAGCCATAATTCCTCCAAATCTTCTAATCTTCAACATACATATTCATAACATATTTCCATCTTCCAAATTCGTCAACGATTATCACAACTCACATCTTAACAACTTAACTACCATAATATCATAAAATCATACAAATACGACATAAGCTTTTTCATTCCATTTCGATGCTAATTTTCATCATTTACATAATAATGATCACAATAACGCGACTAACACGTTAAACAAAATAAATCCATCACAATTCCTTTATCACATACCACACGGCCAAGGCAAATTTTCCAACTTCATTCCTTTTCCATTCAACTTTCATTTCCAATACAATTTCCACAATAACTACAACTAGAATACAACACAAAATTCAACATAACTCAACTACATATATTCGGCCATTTGCATGCTTGTACTTCTACCATGTAAACTTCCATATTTCTATCTTTTCTTCTCATTTATATGCACCACAACACAAACTAACCTTCAAAACACAATTAGAGGAGATAAATTCTTACCTTGTTCTTCAAACTTCTTCACTTCCTCAAGTGTTGAATTGAGGAAACCAAGACTCAATCTTCCAAACCAATTGCACCAAGTTGTTAAGGGTCCTTAAATTAGTAGGAATATGGCAAGAAAACAATTTTTGGAATCAAGATTTGGAGGGTTGGTTTCTCCCTCACTTGGCCGAATGGCCCTTATTGTTTTGTTCTTGAATTTTCTTGTTTTCTCCTTCCTTGCCAAGTCTTGAAAATTCTAGAGATTTTCATGAATTTTGACCCCTTATATTCTTAGCTTGTCATGTGACCATGTCACATGACTTAATTAAAATTTTGTCCATTTTTCCTTTGCTATGGCACCACCCATGGCTTGGGCCTAAATTTTTTCAAATTTTCCAAGCCCAATTTTCTTGGTCCATATGGTTGGTAATTCATGAAATCATTTTCCGACATTCCAATTTTGCCCTTAGCCTTTCCCGATATTTCCACACCTAAATTTTTCCATAACCAACTTATGAGCCAAACAAGATCAATTCCTTACAATGTCCTTAACCTTCCTAATATTTCCACGTCAATATTTTCCTTAAACATCCCATGCACACTAAGTAGAATCCAATTAGAACCTTAATTCCTACCATTCCGACCTGTTTCCAATTTTTCCGAAGACGTACAAAATGCGAGGTGTAACATTAACCAAGATAATGCCCATTTTATTTCGAGGCTTGGTGAACTCGAGGCCCAAAGAACTTGTTCAAGGCGATCTTGTGAGGATGGCGAGAGGGCATCGGCGGCTGAATGCGAGAGTGCTAATAACAAGGAGAAGTTGAGGGTGGTCGAACGAAATCCGAGAAATAAGCCGGATTAGTGATGAGCTCGAAGCAAGCTCGAGAAGGTGCCAGAGAATGCTTCGGGCCGGCTTGACGGCCATCAAATTTAAATAGTTCTTCTCGAAGAGAGATCTGAACTATAGGCAAAATTTAAAAAAGCCGAGGCCGACCTATAAGAGTCCCTTAAAGACACAGAGACTGCCGAGGCTCGTTTTACGATTCTGGTCTAGTACGAGCGGTAGAAATCCCGAAAGGTTACCTCGAACAGGTTAAAAAGGGGTTAGGGGACCTCCAGGCCTGGATACTCGAAGCCAAAAGAATCGAAGAGAGGTCCAAGAAAGCTCTCGGCGGCCGAGTCGAAGATTCCGACGACGATTTTCGAGAACTCGGTTCCAACCATACGGGTAGATCGGGGCACATGTACGAGCCTTTATTTTGTTTTTGTTTTTTGACTTGTGTGAAAAGTCCGAATGTAAAGACTTAGTTTTATATATGAAATGCGTATTTCCCTTTTGGCTATTGTTTTCTTCATTCTTTTATCCGAATGTACGTTACGATATTTGCCTTAATCGTTTATCTAGTAAGGGATAATCAAAGGTTCGGAGCCACATTTTCTTTTCCGAATTGCGCCTATCTTAACTTATTTAAGTATTGGCTTTTTCTTCGTTCGATACGTTTTTGACCGAGGATTTTATCGAATGGTTTGCCCGCGGGGCTCATTTATGCTTCGTGAATTTAGACATCTCCGAATCACGTTGGGCATTTTTGGGTTGAGGTTTTTAAATTGTTTGAACCTTTTCCGACCATTTACTTATAATAGATTAGGCTCGGATACCTGAATCCCTGCCTTTTGTCAAATTTTGAGACGGCAGTCCCCATTCGAGGGTGTTAAAAGGTTTTGGTTCGGTTCAACGTGACCTTGTTGCCTTTATCGAATTTCGATGATAGTCCCCGATATAAGGCATTTAATAAAAAGACATGTCCGAGATGAATTTTTTCATAACGCTTCTTTATATTGCAAGTGTTTGTACGTACATAATATAAGGATTTCATCCATTTCCTTCTGTTTTTTTGCCGTAACTAAGTGGACACGATTCGTTTTTGATTGTTTGGTCCTTACATCAAAACCTAACACAGAAGGTCCGGGTTTACACAAAAATAAGAAACATAAAATTTCGAGGACCTTTCCGGGGCAGCACTTAACAGTGTTTCTTCATCCGCTTTAGTGAGTTGAACTCATTCTACCTTTCCGGGATAGGCCTTGATGTGGGTATGATAGTCCCCTAGTGTTTATCCGAGCTGCATGATCGGGTAAGCACTATTAAATCCCCGCTCGAGGCGCAGACCCTCTGTTTCCGGGTACTTTGCCTTGTCTTCATAAAGTAATACGTTGTACTTGTTGCCTCATTAAAAACTTTGTTGGAAAATCCACTTCGGGACAAAACCGTACTAAGGAAAAGAGTGCAACACGTGTTTTCGAAACTAACTTCATTCGGTACTACTTATAAAAAAGGATAGGTTAATAAAAGATGTTTACTAGGGTAGGCGTCCGTACCTTAGCAATAGTATCTCTTCAAATGAGCCACATTGCAGTTATTGCGCAACCGTTGTCCGTCCATGGATTTCAGTTGGTACGATCCTTTGCCTGTTACTCCGGTTATCTTGTATAGCCCTTCTCAATTCGGACCCAGCTTCCCGTCATTGGGATTCTTGGTGTTCAAAGTAACTTTTCGGAGTACCAAGTCCCTAATTTGGAAATGATGAAAATTGGCCCTTCGATTGTAGTACCTTTCCATTCTATGTTTTTGAGCTGCTAAACGGACCAGCGCATTTTCACGTAGTTCGTCCGCCAGGTCGAATTTTACGGCCATAGCCTCCTCATTTGACCGTGGTGACGTATTTGAACTGAAGGCTCGGTTCGCCAACTTCTACGGGAATCGAGCTTCGGCCCGTAGACCAACGAGAAAAGGTGTTTCTCCCGTGCTTGATTTTGACGTAGTTCTATAAGCCCATAATACCTCCGGCAGTAGTTCCCTCCATTTATGTTTTGATGTTTCGAGCCTTTTTCTTAGATTTTGAAATTGAGTCCTCGATACATTGGACCCTATAAGATTATCCGAAAGGTGGGTCAAGTAGCTTATGAATTGGACTTGCCTCCAGAACTTGAATTAGTCCATCCAGTTTTTCATGTCTCGATGCTCCGCAAGTGTGTTGGAGATCCTACGAGAATTGTTCCAATAGATGATGTACAGGTGACAGAAAAGTTAGTCTATGAAGAAGTGCTTAGACAGGCAAGTACGGAGACTTCGAAACAAGAAAGTGGCCTCAGTTAAAGTCTTGTGACAAAATAACAATCGAGAAGAGATGACTTGGGAGGCGGAAGAGAAGATGAAATCCACATATCCGCATTTATTTCAGTCCCCGAAAGAGATCCATGATGAGACATCGAGATTATGAGGTATGTATGTTTTCTTTTATGCATATGGGTCGTGTGTGGCCAACGTATATTGCTATTGTGTTGTGGCCCTGTGAGGCAATGTTATTATGGGTTGTTGTGACAGGATGGTAGTGCCATATTACAGGGGAGACTCTGGCGAAATTTTTATAGAATCCCCGATGACTTAACATTCGAGGATGAATGTTCCAAAAGGGGGGAAGAATGTTACACCTCAGAAAATTTTCCGTTAGCGTACAGTGAATAGACTAATGAAGGGCATGGCGTATACGATATTTTGATAAGTAAGAAATAGCATTGGATGACCCTAATCGAGATTTCAAAGACATTTAAGGTAAGGGAAGAAAGTTGTTAAGGAAAGCAAGTTATATGTTGTGTGTCGGGCAAGATTTACGAGTATCGAATTAATGATAACTTAATGATGCTTTGGAGAAGAGTTATAACATCCCTTAGATTGTTAATGAAGTGCTAAACAAGTGTTAAGAAGGTTCCATAAGGATTGGAGACCAAACGAAGTCACGAAAACAAGATCAGCGAAAAGAGGGATTATACGGACGATTATACGGTCCGTATAATGTTATACGGTCCGTATAATGGACCACAGAACCATCACAGTGAAGGTCCCTCACTGATGGGATTATACTGTCACTTATACGGACCGTATAATGTGCCGTATAATGGTCACAGAGACTAGAGGCTGAAGGGTCCATTTCACAGTCACTTATACGGACTGTATAAGTTTATACGGACCGTATAAGTGTCCGTATAATTGCCCGACGGATCAGATTTTAAGTTATTAAAAAGGAGACCCAAGTTCATTAATTCATTTCATTTTCACACCACTTCTCTCTAGAACACTCTAGAATATTCTCCACTCTTCATCCACAAGAATTCAAAGGAAATTGATGATCAACTTCATCAAATCAACAAAAATCAAGGGTGTAAAACACATTAAAGTCATCTAAGCCAAGAAATTTCAAGAGAAGTGAACTAGGATTTTGGTGCTAGAAGAGTATTGCCACTCAAGGCTTGTTCCTACAATACCTAAGGTAAGTTTTATGATCTTTTCATGATGTTTGAGGTATTGAAAAGTTGAAACACTTGGATTGTAGAAGAATATAGAAAATGAGTCATAAATGGGGAATAGTGTCATTGTTGAGCCATAGCTTGGAATGAATCATGAATATTGATATGTTGTGATTGTAAGTGGGTTATGAATGACATCTAGAACATGGAATAATCATTGTATGTGAAAGGACGTAATAGTGAACTATGACCATGATTATGGAGAATTGAAGTGAAATTGTGAAATGTGGACAATATAAATAAATGATGATTGTTGCTTATGATATTATGAATGTTATTATGGATCTTTGGGAGTTGATATGTAATGTGAGGAAAGTCATATAAACGAAGGAAGTGCTGCCCAATTTTCTTTAGCTTTAGTAAGCGCGATTATGTAATTATTTAGCTAATGTCGATACGAACTCCCTTGAAGGTAAAGACGTGAACGTTGAAGAAGAACGATCAAGCAATAGAATAGCTAAAGGAAAAAGGTATGTGAGGCTAGTCCTTTCTTTCTAGGGCATGAATCTTATGGCATGATTTTCCTCCTTCTCCCTGAATCTCCTATATTCCGGGAAACTAAGAGTCCTTGTTAATGAATTGCCATATGAGATGAGAGATATACTATGAGTACGATAATGATGATCATAAGCTTAAGTCTAAAGATTCCAGAGTCCATGATATGATGTTCCTATAAAGCTAATGATGCTATCTATAATCCGTGAATGTTATTTATTATATACACTCACCTTATATGCTAATTCCTTCAAGGTGAGGCAGAATGTTTATAAATGCTCCATAATGTAATCGGGCGTTCACGACCTTATGTCACCCCGATAAAGTATAGTTGTCTTTGAGTTTCTATACATGCATGATCATGAGTATATGATGATGACATTACACCGCGCTTATATGGCCGGGCAGACACCTCTAAGGCGGGCAGCGTATACACCATGGCCAGATGGCATGGGCAGACACCACTAGTGGGCGGCATGAGATGGTACCCCGGACGCGGGAGGCCTGGACGCAGGCTAATGCTAATGATTATCACACCGTACCTATATGGTCGGGCAGCTTATACATATATGCATACATGATATAATGATGATTATGAAAGTAAGCCCGCATGCATTATTTCTTTTATGATTCACAGTCAGTTACAGATTGCTCCTCATTTGATGCTTCCTCCTTTCACTGATGCATTATTATTTTTATGCCTTACATACTCAGTACAATATTTGTACTGACGTCCGTTTTCTTTGGACGCTGTGTTCATGCCCACAGGTAGATAGGGAGGCAATCCAGATTCGTAGGAGCTATTAGCTGATTTGAGAGCACTCCATTTTCCCGGAGGTGCCACTGATTATTCTTTTGGTATATTTGTATATATATTTTGGGCACAACGGGGTCCTGTCCCGTCCATATGTCTAGTACTCTAGTAGAGGCTCATAGATACATAGTGTGGGTAGTATGGTCTCACAGTTTCTCATTGTGTATATATATATATATATATATATATATATATATTATTTTGATAGCCGAAGGGCTCCTGTATATGAAGTGAATATGTTTCAAATGCAAATAGTTTTCTATAATTATGAGCATAAGAAATATGAATGAATACAGGATGAGTAATAGCAGGAGTGGTGCTCGGTGGTTAGCCCCGGGTCCCCGACATGGCTCTAGTCGGGTCGTGACAAAAGGTATCCTGCAAATGTTTCAAATGGTCCTCTGTTTCCAGGGACTTGACTAGCATGTCATCTGTCACACCCCAATCCTACTAGGGTGTGATGGGCACCCGACCCCGTATTCGGAGCCGAGCGAACCCGCTGACTCTTATTACATACATACTTTCTTTGGATTCTTAGATTAAACAAAAATAAAATACATAGTAAAACTTTCAAAACCTTTTGTCGTTTCCGATTAAACACAATGCACGTAAACATAAGGGCTACGTAACATAATGTATAATAAAAATACATCGGCTCGTGGAACCATTTTCAAAAGCGACACACTTAACCCACGACTCTGTACGCAAAGTCTCTAATTTCGAACAAAAAGCGCACAAGCTTACATATAATCGACTCGGCGAAGACTCCGCTTACAAATGGAGTCTACCAACTCCGCCGGAACGTCTCCTGCCATAGCTCTTACTTGTCGAGTGTACCGCGCGCATGAAACGCAAGCGCCCACAAAAAGGCGTCGACGAGTAATGTGCGAGTATGTAAGGCATGAATAATATCACGAAATCATAATAGAGAACATAAAACACAACATAGGAGAGTGATATAACCTGTATCTCTGTTTGTCTACCATGACAAATATTATGCAAGTTAGCTTTACCTTTAGGAGTACTATATAGATACTGCAAGTAAACTGCCCGACCGTGTAGGTGCGGTGTATAACTGCCCGACCATATAAGTGCGGTGGACTACGCCCGACCATATAGGTACGGTGTAACGCTTTCGAGCGTACCATGGAATAAAGGAGTAATCGTCATCCGAGTGCCCACGGGGCGGATGCTATGCATGCTAGCTTTTAAAAAAAAAAAAACATGTAAATATACGTAAGTAAAGCGCCCGACCACGTAGGATCGGTGTATAACTACCCGTCCATATAGGAACGGTGTATAAGCCCGCGTCCGGCCTCCCGCGTCCGGGGTATAATCGCCCACCGCATTGCGTGGTGTGTACGCCGCCGCCCGTCGGACGGCACGGTGTCATAAAATAAATCATATGTAAAAATAAAGCATGCATGAGAGCCCAAGTGAAAACTACAACATCGGAGTGACGTAAGGTCGGTAACCTCCGATCACATTATGGATAATCAGGATCGTCCTGCCTCACCTTGAAGGAACAATTATAAGGCGAGACTGTCAATCAAGGATAACATCACGGGAAAACATAAAACAGGGTCATGACATATCATTTCATATACTTTGAAACCTCTAAAATAGTCATTATCCAAAAATTAGCTTAACATTCCATATCGTCGTATTCATGGTAAGAACATATCCTTGACATATTCGTCCTAGTCATTTTCTCATATCTAGCATCATCATTGTCATCATAAAATCATAGTCGTTGTTTTGATCATAAAACTTTCAAGAATTGTAAAACTTAGATTTTGGAGAAAAATGGATATTTTGGAAAACATTCATAAACTTTTAGGAAGGAAAATCATGCTTTGAATCATAACTTCTAACTTTTGAAAATAAGGACGTTATGGGAACATTTATAAAATCGCAACGTATGATTCATGCCATAGAAGGAAAAAGGATGAGCCTTAACATACCTGTGCCGCGCCTTACTAGCTACGCTTATCCATCCAAACTTGTTAGTCTACATTCAAGAGAGTTGACATAATCATTAGACTCATCACCATATAGTTATCTCAATCCTTCAAACAAATTCATTTATATCCTGCCGACATTTAAGGCAAGATCTCCTATACGTAAATATACCATCCCCGAATCTAACTCGGCAAATTTTAATCAACAATAATCCGGGAATTCAACCCGGCCAAACCAACAACAATACTAGCAATTATTCTAGCAACACTTCAATATTCAATTCAATTCGCATAATGTTCCAACAACTCAATCGACATACTACTTTATCCGAAACCTTGATTTCACCAACAACCATACATTTCATTATCATTCATATACGTTAAATTCATCAACAACCTTCATTTTATATCACATAATCCATAACAACAACAACTAGAATGTCCAATAAAATCAATTTGCCACAATTTACCAAATCCTATACCATTCGGCCACAACACTTTCTACATATTTTCATGAACTTCACCCATTTCTTGACATTACAACAACAACCAACATTTTACATATAATTAATTCATTCTTTTCTACACAACACAAGCACCACACATACGACCCATGTCCAACATTCACAACTTCAACCAAAATCATCAAACTTTCATTGTCAACATAGAATTCACAACAACAATAATCAAAATACCAAATAAAATACTTGGTTCACCATTACCATACCATGCCAACCTCACGGCCACATGCACAACACAATTTATTTTCATGATTTTCATTTATTTCTCCACACTACCTCATTCACAAGCATCCATAACATAGGAAAGGAGGTTAATTCTTACCTTTTTCTACTTATCTTCTTCCCTGACCCAAGTTGCTCCTTGCAAGAATTGTTGTTTTTCTTGTTCTAACAATTATGTTATGTTGGAGAGAACCCTTGAATTAGTATAAATACTAGAAGAATGAAATTTTGGATCAAGAATTGGAGGCTTGGAATTTTTTTTTTCTTTCTTGGCTTGGCCGAAGCCTTGCCCTTCTCCTTTCTTTTTTTTCTTTCTCTCTTTCTTTCTTTCTCTTCACCCTTGTATTAAAATGATGAACTAGTCATCTTTCCATATTTGCATCTTAGTCCCTCAAGTATGGCCTCATGTCCCCTTTCTTCCTCTTCTAGAATTTTTCTCCTTTTTCTTGATTTTTCTTTTCTTTCCTTTTTTTTTTTTTTGCCAACTTGCCTCTTTTCATGAAACTTCTTGAAGGCTTTGTGAAATTACCATTTTGCCCCTTGTCTTTTACATTATTACCTGAGACCTTTTTGCGAACTTCCCTTTTTACCCTCAACCTTTCTCAATATTTCCACATTAATAATATTCATAAATAATATTCATAACCAACTTGCTCATTAATATAATTTTTGGAAACGGTCTTGCCCTCGACATTCCTCGACTATCTCGAAATATTCGAACGTACAAAGTACGGGCTATAACATCATCAATATAAACTTCCATTGTTTTCCCTATCTGTTCTTTGAACATTCCATTAACTAGGCGTTGGTAAGTTGCTCCGGTGTTTTTTAACCCGAATGGCATGACATTATAGCAGTAAGTCCCGTATCGGGTAATAAAGGATGTTTTCTCTTGGTCCTCCGAGTGCATCTGGATTTGGTTGTACCCAGAGTAAGCATCGATAAAACTTAACATCTCATGCCCGGCCGTTGAATCGATCATTCAATCGATGTGAGACATTGGAGACGAATCCTTCGTGCATGCTTTGTTCAGATCCTTATAGTCAACACACATTCTAAATTTATTACCTTTCTTTGGTACCACCACTACATTAGCCAGCCAGTCCGGATATTTTACCTCCTGGATAGAGCCTATTTTTAAAAGCTTTGTTACCTCCTCTTTTACGATGGCATGTTTTGGCTCAGCCATCGGTCTCCTTTTCTGCTTCACTGGGGGAAATCTCTTATCGAGGCTGAGCTTATGAGTTGTGACATCCAGTGGCACACCTGTCATGTCTATATGGGACCATGCAAAACAATCGGCATTAGCTTGAAGAAATTTAATTAACTTGTTCCCCGAGCTCCGGGTTAACCCCGTGCCCGTATACCTTTCTATCCGGTAGATATTCGAACAAGATGACTTGTTCCAGCTCCTTCATGGTAGATTTGGTTGCATCCGAGTCATTCGGTAATACAAACGATCTGGGTACGCCGAAATCGTCCTCTTCACCATCCGGGTCTGATCCCTTCTACTCCGCTTTCGAACCCGTACCCTTTAGTTGCTATTTGGTGTCCTTACCTCCGATTAATTCATCATCTCTTTGATCCGGCTTTTTTGGTAAAAGGGGCGCTTCCTCGACCGCGAACATTTCCCTTACTGCGGGCTGTTCGCATCGGATAGTTTTTATCCCCTCCGGAGTCGGGAACTTCAACAACTGGTGGAGTGTTGATGGCATTGCCCTCATGCTATGAATCTATGGTCTGCCGAGCAAAGCATCATACTTCATATCTCCCTCGATGAAGTAGAATACCGTCTGCTGTATGGTGCCGTCAATGTTGACCGGCAAAGAAATTTCATCCTTCATGGTTTCGCTTGCCATATTGAACCGGCGAATACTCGGGCTCTTAGGTACAATCTGGTCGAGTAGCCTCAGTTGTTCTACCACTCTCCACCGGATGATGTTGGCTGAACTACCTGGGTCAATCAAAATACGTTTAACTTGTGATTTGAAAATAAGGATAGAAATTACCAACGCATCATTGTGCGGTTGAATGATGCCTTCTGCATCCTCGTTACTGAAGGAGATGGAACCCTCGGGTACATAGTCCCGGTTGCGCTTCTCTCGTACAATGGAAACCTTTGTTCGTTTCATCACCGGCCCTCGCGGAGCATTTGTTCCCCTAATTATCATATTGATTACATGTTGAGGTTCCACCGGCTCAGCTCGTTTGTGATTCTCCCTTTCTTTGTAGTGGTTTTTGGCTCGTTCACTCAAGAATTCTCGAAGGTGGCCATTCTTCAATAAACGAGCCACCTCCTCCCTTAATTGACGACAGTCTTCAGTTCTGTGCCCATAGGTCTCATGATATTCACACACCACGCTCGGGTCCCGTTGACCAGGGTCTGACCTCAATGGCCTTGGCCATCTAGCCTCCGTGAAACGGCTGATAGTTGAGACGAGGTCCGAGGTTTTGATGTTGAAGTTATACTCCGATGTCCTCGGAACGTCTTTGTTTCTAGCCGAACTCCCGACATCGCTTCTAAATGATAGGCCTCGACTGTTTGATGATCGTTCGGTCCGTTTATCGCCCCTACCCGAGAAGTGACTGGGGTCGACCCTCGATTTTTTCGACCTGAAGCTCGATTTTTTCGAATGAGAGTATGGCTGGTACCTTTCCCTCGATGGTTGTGTCTCCGGCTCGTAATTTTTCCTCGACATCTGCCCAGGTTACAGCCTCATACTCCAACAAGTTCTCTTTCAGTTTGAATGAAGCAGTCGAGCTCCGAGGATTAAGCCCTTTGGTGAAGGCTTGTGCAGCCCATTCTTCCGGAGCCGGAGGGAGCTCCATCCGTTCCCTTTGGAAGCGATTCACAAATTCTCGTAAAAACTCATCATCCCTTTGGGCTATTCGGAAGATGTCCGTGTCACGACCCAACCGGAGGGTCGCAACGGGCACCCGGTGCTATCCCACCCGGGCACCTCTTATCATACTTTCACATCACATCTAGGTGAGCCACATAGCTAAATCATGTTTTTCATTCATCATCATTCTAGTCTCATTAGGCAACAACACATCTATATTATCATTAACAACTATGCCCATATAAGTGTACATAAGCCGACAAGGCTATCAAAATAATATCCCAAAATATAGGCCGACAAGGCCAAACATATCTGACCATATACACATGTCTACGAGCCTCTAAGAAGAATACGTCATATCATAACATATGAGCGGGACAGGATCCCGCCGTGCCCATGGATATGTACACAAAAGAATTTATACCAAAAGCTGCAGCTCCGAATGAAATGGAGCTCCACTATGTAGTCTCTGAGAATATAGCTATGGATCGAGTCTGTCTCCCTGGCCACCTGCGGGCATGACGCAGCGTCCACAAATAAAAGGACGTCAGTACGAAGAATGTACTGAGTATGTAAAGCATGATCAATATCAATATGAAAGCATAATAGATAACATATGAAATAGCATAAGATGGGAGATAATAGCATCATCGTCATAGCACTTACTTGCTTTCCATAGGGACGTTCCATTTCTATTGCGTGTTCGTGTACATACATCCATATCCGTACTCGTTTACCTTTCGTATCTATTTTCGTATTCGTATTCATATTTCCATTCACACTCATGTTCCTATCATATACATTGCATATACATAGCCTTTACTTGGCATTTACATATTCGTACTCATATTGATATCATATACATAGCATATATATAGCATTTATATAGCATACCCGACCACGAAGGTTCGGTGTTTCACATAGCTGGCCCTACCAAGGCTCAGTGTCATACCTGGCCCTACCAAGGCTCAGGGTTATCCGTACCCAACTGCAGTGGTGAGCGTGCATCGTCATATATAGATATACATATATACATATTCACTATATTATATATATATATATGTATATACCCCGTAAGCTCGGGGTTCACATTAGCCACTCGTAGGGCACATATACATATAAGCTCATAATTATCTTTAGCCTTTTTGCTATCGTCATTCATTACATTCTATCCTTAGAGGATTACTCATCGTATAAGAAACTTAGTACAATCGTATCATTTGAGCATCATAAGCTTAGTAGCTTCTAGAGATAGGATCATTGGAGGATATCATAAACTCGTAGAAGGATAAATATTTGGCCAAAGAACCATGCCTTATGAAGGAAGGGTTAGCCTTACATACCTTTCCGTGCAACTATTCTATCACTTATACGTTCTTCTTCAAGGCTCACGTTCTATTTTCATTAAAGTGCATACTAACATTAGAGAATCGATAACTTAGCACACATGACTTAGTCTAGAGAAAATCGGACAACATCTCCTTTATTTATATGACTTCCTTCATATCATATATCGACTCCCAAACATCAATAATAACATTCACAATATCATCACAATAGCCTTTATTCAACTACATTATCCTTACTTCGCGATTCACGTCAATTCATCCATATTCATGGTCTATTCCATGTTCTCAATATCATTTATAACATGATTATATTCATAATGTATCAAGAATCGTAACTCATTCCAAACATTTACTCAAAAGTGACACTATTGCACATTCATGACTCCTTTCTTATATCCTTTTGCAATCCAAGTGTTTCAACTTTCAAATACCTTAAATAACATGGAGATGTCATAAAACTTACCTTAGAAGGTGTAGGATTGAACCTTGGGTGCAAATACCTCACTTGAGCAAAACCCTAGTTTTTCCTTCACTTGAATTCCTTGCTTTTGATGAACTTTAGGGTTTTCTTACTTTTGATTCACTTGTTTTGATGATAAGAACCTTTGATTTCCCTTGGATTCTTGTTCATGAAATGTATGTGATGCTCTAGAGACTTTAGAGAGACGTGGGGAAGTGTTGGAATGAAATAATGAAGTTGAGATCACATTTAAAGACTTGGAACATTTCAGCCCGTCGGGAGTTCCACGGACTGTTCCACGGATAGTGTTGTCCGTGGTTACCGTGGTTCACGACCAGCCAGCCACCATCTCTGCTGGCAGTTCCACGAACCCTTCCACGGTCCATGGAACATTCCATGGTCCGTGGAACATGGTCGTGAAACCCACAGTTTCACCGAAGTTGTTCCCGTCGTCTCGTTTGATCTCCAATCCTTATGGAACCTTCTTAACACTTGTTTATCACTTCATTAACAATCTAAGGGGCGTTATAACTCTTCCCCAAAACATCATTAAGTTGTCATCAACTTGCTACTCATAAATCCTTTTCGATACTTATCGTATACATTGCCTTCTCTTGACACTTTCTCGTCTAACATCGAATGTCTTTAAAATCTCATTTAGAATCATCAAGTGCTATTCCTTACTTATTGAAACATCATATACTTCGTGCTCTTCATTAGCCTATTCACTGTGCATCAACGAAAAATTTTTCGAGGTGTAACAGTCCGCCTTCCGGGCTTGCACCTTTTTAGCTCTGGCATGGGCTTTGATGAACGCATCTACTAACATTTCGAAGGAAGTGATGGAATGCTCGGGCAGATGGTCATACCAGGTCAATGCTCCTTTCGATAGTGTTTCCCCAAATTTTTTCAACAACAGGGACTCAATTTCATTCTCCTCGACATCATTGCCTTTTATGGCATAGGTGTACGAAGTCACGTGCTCCTGCGGGTCTGTTGTACCATCGTATTTTGGGATATCCGGCATCTTGAACCTGCTTGATTAACCGGAGCCGCACTAGGAGGGAAAGGCCTTTGCATGTACCTCTTCGAATCCGGCCCTTTCAGAATCGGCGGAGCTCCCGGAATCTGATCCACCCGAGAGTTGTACGTTTCTACCCTTTTCTTCGTTGAATCTACCCGCTTTGCTAAGGTCTCGAGCATCTTGAGAACTTCGATGGATGATCCAGCTCCGGATCCATTACTTTCGACTATTCGTGCTTCATCCCTCCTTGGTTCAGTGACTTCTTTTGACCTTCACCGAGCTGTCTTGTCGTTTTTGCTCAAGTACCGAGCTATTGCAATCCCCTCCGGCTATGGCGGTCCCCTGTTCCTGCAACATTTCAAATATTAAACGTAAGTTAATCCCATCTAGAGTATCCGGTGCTTTCCGGCCTTGAGCCCGGGATAAAGTAATTGAGTTATGAGTATTCAAAGGATCGGTGGCCGGGAAAGCGGCATTCTCCTGATTCACGGTATTCTGCCGGTTGAGTCCTTCTCTCGAATCACGAGTTCGGGTTGATCGGATACGCAGTGTAGGTTTCGTAACCCACCTGTTCTCGTTTTCACCACAATTTCGTTGTTGTTGACATGACCGATTCTCTTTTGCCATTTTGTCCATTTTTTTGTGAAAATTAGCAGATTCCTCAATCAACGGGTAAAAGAAGCAAAGATTAAAAAACCACTATTATCCTGGCCCCACGGTAGGCGCCAAACTGTTTACCCCGAATTTCGGTAACAATAAAATTTGTAAGTGAGGTATAGGATATGTGGATGAATTTTAATCTATTTGGTTGATATGAAATGTCTATGGATTTGTTTGTTGCAATATATGTATAGATGTATGTTATTGCTGTGAAAACGTGAATTACGTTTGGTGATTTATACCAAATATATATACTAGGTAATGTGTTATATTAGATGAATAAGTAAAGCTAAAGAACACCACAAATCCGAACCAATAACTGAGAGAGAGAGAGAGCTTCAATATATTTCACTACTTCAATATTTTAGATCTGAAAAAAGCTGATCCCAAAAAGGGAGAGAATGTCCTCTATTTATAGGTATGCCTTATGGGCCTTTAATGTAACAAAAATCCCTTATGAATAAAGAAATCCTAAAAAAGATAAAGTAGGACCGTACGGTTTGACACCGGTACGGTCGTTAGTGCAAAATGGCAGAACGGTTTCCTGACGCGTGGCAACACCGCAACCGGTTAACCGGACCAACGGACATGTTGATCTTGGACCCGCGTACCCTGACCAACGGACACGCTTTTTTTGTCTCGGGTCAATTGCATCCATTATGATACCCCGGTGTGAGGAAAAGACCGAACATGCTCGTGCTCATTTGGTCATACCCTCGGCTCCAGATTCACCGGTCACACATTGACCCGGTTTTTACCGTATACAATAACTTAATTTATTTTTTCTATAATATTTAGCCATATAATTAATATTTATTAGTCGTACTATTTTAGCATGACTTAGTACTTTTAGATTATGATCATTTTATTTTATGTGATTTCATTACATTTTTTGTTTAATATTTTAGTACAACGTCATCTCTTATTTCACATTTTGTGTTATTTTCTTAAAAATATCTTAATTAAATAGTCATGTTTTATTAGAACTAAAGAAATATTGAAGTACAAGTAATATATTTTGTATGAAGACCTTACCGGAAAAAAATCCAAAAAACCCGAAAAAATCAAAAAAACCCGAGGTTGAAAAACCCAAATTTTATTTGTTTATTTTGATTTATACATTTAAAAACCCGATATAATTAGTTTATTTGAAAAACTCGAACTAAGTCTATCCATGCATACCCCTACTGGTAGGGAGTTGGTAGTCAAAACAAAGTTCACCATACAGACCCGTCATACCCGCCGGTCGTGTCAACTGTGCTTTACCAAAGTGTGGAGTCCCACTACTGGCAGATAAAGTGAAAATGAAATGATAAAAACTACTCCTAGTACTACACTCGTCATTTAAAATTGAAAAAAGGAACATTATTTTCAATTTCAAATTTCTACAACATTCAGATCTATCTCCCTTGGATTTTTCTCAACATCAACATGCCTCCTACAGATAATGATTTCGATCTCAGAGTATTTTATTAATCCCTTTTATCTCATTCTAATTTGACTGTTTTGTATGTTAAACCAACACACACACTGACAATATTTTTTTACACTGTAAAATTGTTGTACAGCGTGCATCTACTCCACCTAGCGGTATGGGAATCAGGTAATACTAGACAAGAAGAACAATTAGGGTTTTGATCTGTTACAATGTGGTTAGTGTAAAATGTACTGATTTTGTGTTTTGTAGTGAATGTAATTTTGCAGATATCAACAATTTGGAGCATTGTGCTAAGTATCTAAACCAAACACTGGTTACCTTTGGATTCCCTGCTTCACTTGATCTCTTTGCTCATGACCCGGTACCACATTTTTTTTTTCTTTTTCTTTTTTATTTTGTTGTTCTCGTTCTATTCTACAGAGAATTTAGTGCCTGTTTGGCCATGAAAGTTGTGAAATTTGGAAAAATTAGTTCTTGTTTTCAAAGTGAAAAATGGTATTTGGAAATTGGAGTTGTGTTTGTCCATGAACAGGAGTAGTTTTTGAATTTTTGTGAGTTATTTGGAGTGAAAAAAGTGAAAACAACCTTTGGTGTTCCAGAATTTTATGGCCAAACATGATTTCCGGAATTCAACTCCTGTTATGCTATGCTTACTGAAGTGCTAGCCATTACTAACCATGTGTTAGGGTTTGGATATGTTGATGGGAAATTCGAGTGAGAGGTGAAGTGACTGATCAAACTACGATAGTGAAAGCTCAATATTCTAACTCATTTTCTTGTGTTTGGCATGCAAGTTGGAAAATGTCATTTTAAGAGCATTTGCATATGTTCAAAGCAAAACAACATGAGGTTTTTGAGAGGGGGGTGGGGTAGGCGGGGTAGGTGGAGGAGTGGGGGGATGCCTTGATGTGTTTTTATTGATCCAGAAAATGTTTTTCCTTAAATTATTATGGAAAACATTTTCCAAGATATTTAGTGGCAACCAAACAACGGAAAAGCGGAAAACATTCTTTTGTTCTCACTGTATTCTACAGAAAATTATAGTATACCTGTGGGGAGCCGGGGAGGAGGGGTGATTATGCTATGCTTAGTGAAGTGCTAGCCTTTACTAACCATGCGTTAGGGTTTGGACTTCTTGATCGGAAATTCGATTTGGAGGTGAAGTGACTGATATAACTATGATAGCGAAAGCTGAATATTCCAACTGATAAAACTAAAAGATTTTCTGCTTCAAAATATTCCTTTTCTGGGTGTACTGTGTTTTAAGCAACGACTGTGAGTGGGTATGGGGGCAAGTAACTCTATCCTAAATTTTTCAAATGATTTCAATTTCTAACATAAATTTAATGTTGTACCACTTGATAAGAACATTAATTTGTGTATTATGATAGTTCTAGTGGGAAAAAAAAATTACTCCCTCCGCTTGAATTTGTTTGTCTGGTTTTGACTTGGCACGGGGTTTAAGAAAGTGAAGAAGACTTTGGAACTTTGTGGTCTTAAACTAAAGATATGTAGAATCTACCAAAATGCCTTTTAATCCTGTGGTCTTAAAATCCACGTGGAGAGTTAGAATTAAAGAGTTTCCAAAAAAGGAAAGAGGCATTCTTTTTTAAATGAACTGAAAAGGAAAGTAAGACAAACAAATTGAAACGGAGGGAGTATTATAGTAGTTGAACAGTTAATTGGATTGGAAAAATATCACATTTGAATTGTTTCCCATTCATAATACTGACCAATAAAAGTTTGGATGAAACTTGTTTTCATTCAAAACCAACTCACTCTAAGGAAACGAATGCTTTGCAAGAAACTCTTCAAAGTTGTGTTAATGATATTATTAATGGAATGATGCTAAACATTGTGAGATGTATAGAAAATGTCATATATATTGGGCTGAACTGTTTTCTGTATCTGACCGATTTCTCATTTGGTAGGTTTCTATTGCGAGGACCTGCAATTGTGTATATGCACTATTACAGCAGAGGCAGAGGGATATTGAATTCAGGGAGTCTGCAAATGAGCAGAGACAGCGGTATTATAGACTTCTCAAGTAGTTCTGTTAGGCTTGGTGAAGATGATCTTGTAGTGACAAACTTTGCTGTGTTTGCTTAGGTTTTCTTTTGATTGGATGGATATTACGTGTCTAAACTTTGATCTGATTAGTGTATGAGTAAATATAAGAGGAGTGGCTCTCTTAAGTGATTGTTTGAATTTGTTTAAATGGAAGAAGGAAAGCCATTTAAGAAATTGATATTCGTTTTAAAGTAGTTTACAGTTATTGATGTAAGTGTTTGTAGAAGTTCTTTGCAATATTGAACTGGAAAATATTAAGTTATACATTCCTTCAATATCTATTTGGTTTTTCTTGTGTCATCTTAGTGACTTTGAGTTTTAGGTTTCCCAACTTCCTTTTTCGTTTTTGATCTTTTGTGTGTTATTTATCTCAGTAAAAAGGCTTCGGTGTCCTTTACAAATTTTGTTTCGTCAAATTGAATTTTGTTGTTGTTTGGATGCAACTTTCCTTGATTTCGGAGCTGTATTGCTTTTCTTCTGCGATTAAAATAAAAGTTACTTCTTTCCTCTTCCAGCCTTGGATGCAATGTCTTTGTGCTCTCAAGTAGAACATTTTGAGCGTTGCATGGGCTTCTCATAATGAATTAGGGGGAGTATAAAAAGATCAATTCAATTGGTAGACATATAAGCAAATTTGACCAGGACCCGAATACTTCCTATTATTAGGAGGATTTCTGACCTTAAATTACAAAAATATGCATAATCATTTTCCTGTGGTTTACTGTATTTGCCATTTCATTTGGATTATCTTGAATACAAGAAGAATACAGTTCCAAACCCTGGACCTTAATGATACTGGTATTTGGTCTACTTGTGGTTTTCTGTCTATCTTGATGTTTTCTTAACTGAGCAAGATGGCCAATAATTGTTACATTTTCTTCTTCTGAAAGACTGTTATCAGACATATCAAGATTAGAGGCCAAAGTGGAGAGGCTGGAATCTCAACTACAATCCAAAGATAGAGAGATAGCTACAATTACTAGAGAGGTATCGAAGCCTACCTTTTCTTAAAACCAAGGAGTCTAGATATATGCTTTGCTGATCTTATATAAAATTTGTGTGTAGGAAGCTAAAGCTACTGCAGCTTTGAAGTCACAAATTGACAAGTTGCAGAAGGAAAGAGATGAGTTTCAGAGGATGGTTCTTGGAAATCAGGTCGAGTACTATTTATTTTTACTGCTTGTAATGAAGTAGTGTTTCTCATAACTGGTCTCATCTATGCTGAATTATATTGTTGAAATAGCAAGTCAGAACTCAGCAGATACATGAAATGAAGAAAAAGGAAAAGGAGTATATAAAGTTACAGGTAAGATCTCTCTCTCATCTTTGTTTACTATCATTGTATATGCAGAACTATGTTTTGTCCATCTCCAACCTATTAAATATTAAATTTGTGGATGGGTTGTGCTACTTCCAGGAGAGGCTAAATCAAGTGTTGATGGAGAAAAAGAAGGAATCCAGATCAGGCATGGAAATAATGAATTTACTTCAGGTAGCATCAGCTTCTTTGTGGTGCGGTAGGTGTACCCATTAGCATTCCGAAGTGTAACAGTTTCATTAATATGTTTCTTAGAAAGAAGGGCGTCAACGTGGGACATGGAATGGGAAGAAGGCTGACAATGACTTCTACAAGAAGATTGTAAGTGGTTGATGGACCTGGTTAAACTTTTATCCTTCTCCTAGCTAAGCTTATCATTTTGTCTATCCATTAGGTGGATGCCTACGAAGCTAAAAATCAAGAATTAGCTGCAGAAAATGCTGATTTGAGGGCATTATTGCGATCAATGCAGGTACATTCAATAGTCATTGCAGCAATTTAGCGTTTAGATTTAGTATCTTGTTTCTGTAGTGCTGTTTGGATAATCTATGGAGAAAAGTTTTGGAAAAACATTTTTGAGAATAAAGTTTGTCTAAAAGAAAAACATGTTCAATAATTGCAATTTTTTTTTCCCTTCTAATTCTGAGTGTTTAGTGAGTGGAAGAAGATTTTTCAGTTCAACATGTGCCTCCAGGCACTTTCCACCCCAAAAAAAAAAAAGTTTGAAAATTTTCATTTAACATTTGCTTTCAAAATTCTTTATAATTTTAATGAAAAGATCATTTCCTGACACCTCTAAACTTATTCAAGAATAGAAAGACAAAATATCAAGCAAGTATAGCCTCCTTTAGTTCGGAGTTTGTTCATATACCATACTACAAATAGAACTAATTTTCTAAGCATCTTCCACTTTCCGCATGTTGTGCTCAAAAGTTAGATAAAACCAAATACATGTGCTCTTCGCAGTCGGTAGTGGAGGTTTCGATACATGGAATATAAATATTAGTCAGATAACTAAACGAGTGTCTATCGGGAACAACCTCTCTACCTCACACAAGGTAGAGCTAAGGTCTGCGTACACCCCACCCTCCCTAGACCCCCCTTGTGGGATCGCACTGGGTATGTTGTTGTTTTATAACTACAGGAGTGTTGAGGGAATAAGGGTGCAGGTCCATATCTTTCTGGGATCAGATGTGAGGGAGGGAAGGATTGTTTGCATGACAAATCCCAGATGTCTTAGATAACTGCAATTGGTGCTGTGAGATTTATGGGTATTTTTTTGTGTTAAAATGTTCAAAATTTTGATCAATTATGGAACTTTAGAGTCGTGGAAGAGAGATAGAAGGTACACTTACCCCCCAAAAAAAATGCAGTGAAAGATGCTTGGATAGCTTCTGGAACTTTTATTTAGAGAAAGGGTTTTCTAAAAAAAAGAAATGTATTTGGATAATTGTAGTTGTTTTGAAGATTTCTTTGTGTTTTGTAAGTGGAAGCACTTTCTTTGAAATACCGTAAAAGCACTTTTTTAAGAAGCTGTTTTCCCAAAATACTTTCTATAATAACTTCTTGAGCAAACTTAAACGGAACATAATTTCATTGCATGATCCTATGAAACTATTCACAAACAAACGCTGCTTAAGGAAGTTGAATACAGTTTTTCCAATATTGGCCATAATGACATTGGGAGCTGGTGAATTGATCATAAAATCTGCTAGTGGTTTTCTTAAAACCTCACAGTATCTGTATCGTGAAACCAGCTATTCAGATAAACCATTATGTGTTGAGCTTCTACTAGAGTTAATATTATGTGCGACTTATATGACTTTTTGCAAGCAAGGATTTAAAGAGTTCAATGTCATAGTTAAATATACACCTGTCTTTAACTGAGAGTTTATCTCTGGTCAATGGATTCTAGTACTTCCTTTTTTCTTAATTATTGTTGGATATATTTACTGTAGGTTATACCAAAGAATAAAAAAATAAGTAGATAAATAAATAATGAAAAGAAAGAGTAAAGAACTCCTCCTGTTTATTTACGAGTGCCAGTACCATTTATAGTGTCATGTTTTCAGTCTATACTGCATACTTACTGTTTGTTCACTTAAAATGTGAATTCATTATCTTTCCTATTCTTCTCGTCTTAATCCTAGCTGATTAATTCTGTCAATTTTTGGGGGAAAAAATGAAGACAAAAGGGAAACTGTACGAGCATGGCAGTACAGAAGAAATATGTTTGTCACACAACCTTGTGTATTGACTTTAAAAATTTTCTCACGCGGTACATTCTTTTGAAACAATTTTCTATTTATGTGACCTTCCTATTGGTTATAGGCTGACATGAGTGAGTTCTGAAATGCCCCAGATGGGTCTTCCAGAGCAGTCAGCTGTAATCAAGACACAACCTTGTGTATATTGATCAGTGAATGACTACACAAATTTTCTTCACGTGTAATACAAACTTTTGAAGCAATGCTTTTGTTGAGAATGTGACTGACCTTCCTATTATAGGCTGACATGCGTGAGTTCTTAAATGCCCCAAATGGGTCTTCGAGGCAGTCAGCTTCAACCAATGAGAGGCTAGACACAGATCACTTGCAGTCCCCGTTGGGTGGTAGAACGGTATGGCTTATCTTCTGAAGAGACAAATAGGATTGGTTAATTTCTTATAGGATGGTGTACCTTTTAATGACACGAAGAGAGTCAAGAATTTGTAATTCTTCAGGATGTTTTTGATCTGCCTCTCCACATGGCTAGGGATCAAATTGAAGAAAGTCTTCGTAACAAGATGGCTTCTATCAAGGTAATAAATTAGGTGACTATGCATTGGGATATTATGCTTTGTACTCTTATCTATGTTTAGATGACAAAGATCATGTGTCGCAATAACTCCTGTATATCTTTGCTGAAATTTGAAGGAGCGAATGGGTCAACTACAAGATGCACAGAAGGGTGCAGAAGTTACCTCAGAAGCGACAGAGAGAGAGCTTGAGCTAGAAGCTCAGCTTGTCGAGGCCAGGAGCATAATCCAAGAGCAGGTACTCTTTCTATACCATTATGGGTTGGAGTTCCATTATAATTTGAAAGCTCTTACTGCTGGTTGCACAAACATCACGACTAGCACTTGCAAACTTTTTGTTTTGCCGCCATACTGCTGAATCGATGTTGTCAATAAGAGGCAAGTTGTGTGCTACGTTGTGATTCGAGTGCTTTTTAGTTTGTAATGAAGTCAGATTGATGTCTATGCTCTTATTACCAACCTAGCAATCTGAAAATTCTTAATGGTGCTGAAACTTCATCTTTAGATATACGATGGAGGTGGCACTGGAATATCAGTGCTCTAGCTATCTGAAATGGTGCTACTCTAAGCTAACCTAGTTCCTAGCCATAAATTGAGATGGATTTAGCTCCCAGTTGACTTTACTTATTTACTTTTTTTCGGAAGTCCTTTACTCTTTCTTGTCTTTACATCAAGCAACATATTTCACAGCTCTGTTGACTATGTTCAACAATATTTATTCATCTGTGGATAACCTATAATTGTTAGGTCATTCAAATTTAGCATGCAACAGTCACTTGATGTACTTTTAGTGGCACAATTCGTAAAATTGTTGTCTCAGGTGGAACTCTTTTTTTTTCCTTTTCCATTTCTAGGGTGGGATTCTGAACAATTTAACTTTGAAAGACTGAGATGCTGGATTAAGTTGTTAAAGAAAAAGATGCAAATAAATCTGGAAACAGAAGCTTCAAAGGAATTATTTTTTGACCATCTGGTATTCAGAACCTATTGGCCTGACTTATTCAGAGTCATGCCATGTAAGGACAGGAAGCGCTCCCTACTAGGATTTCTTCATCCCAAGGGCTCGAACGCTAGACCGTTAGTTAAAAGTGGAGGGATTCCATCCATCCCTTAGGTGGCTCAAACGAAATTGTAAAAGTCCTCCAAATCAACAGGCTGTTGTTATGAGTTATGACAGGAAAGCTTATTTCCTTCAACTGAGACTCTTTGCAATTAAAGGAAGGAAGTTCACTTCTTAGTGAGCAGAAATTGACTAGTTTAATTGACAAGCTTTAGTATGCTCGTCTCTTTTAGTTGAAAAATCTCGCTGATCTTTGGAAGAATTCGACAATTTGCAGGCATCAATTATGTCCAAACATCTTACGAAGTCTGAGAAGCCAAGGTACTCCATACTGGGGCAAATCTCACCTCCCTCAGAGAATATGAAAAAGGGAAAAAGGCTCTTCATTTCTCTGGACAATGCCAAGAGCCCCTGAATAGCTAATGTTTGAATCTTTTATCTAATGTGAATCTGTAAATGCAGGCGGTTAAGTGGCCATATGAATTCCGAGAGGGACTTGCTCATTTCATCCCCTACTGAGGTATCAACAGTGCAATTTAGTTTTAGCTTGTCATGTGGAAAGTATGGCTTAACTGTTGTAATTGATTCTAATCTTGTTTGTGTTTGCGGCTTTAAATCAAACAACAAGGCCTTTGCTCTGAACCTTTAAAAAAAAAAAAAAAAAAAAAAATAAAGGAAAGAAAGGTCACTGCCACCAGGACCACTCCAATACGCAGTTTTTGATGACATTATAAAATCCTCATGCAGCTTTGTGGTATATTTGGATGGGAGGTTTGGTTGGGATTCAGGTCTCTTCATACAATGGCTGCTAAATTGCAATGGATTTGTCGTATATAAAGGGAAAGGGCCAATTTACCCCTCTACTTTTCAAAATGGTTTGCATTTAACCTTTGTTATACTTTGCGAACAAAAATATCCTTGGTGTTAGCAAAGTTGTTAAAAGTTAAAACTGCCCCTATTTCTAATGGAACTCCAGCTGGGACGAAAAAGGCTTAAAAATGTATATTTTTGCTGACATGGCTACTTATTTGGCTATTATCTCTATTTTCATTATAACAACCAAATGCATAAAACCAGAAAGATTGAACTGCAAAAGAACGAGAAAGATTGAACTCAACAAAAGCTAAACTCCAGAATCAACTTCGAACTCAAGAAAACAAGACAAATTTATCTACAATCAACTCGAATATACAGAAAGCAAGATCTCACAAAAAAAAAAATCAGAAAACAGATTAGATTTAAATCAAAAGTTACCTTTTTTGAATTACAGTCCTCATAAACAACTTGAAGATCTTGGTCCCTTTTATGCTGAGCAATTAGCTGACTGCTGGATTCAGTTGGATACCACAATCTTCAACAAACAAACAGATCCATTAAAAAAAATTATTACTTTTCTAAATCAGAAACTTCAAAAATTTAAAAATAATCCATAATTTTGAGCTACATTCTTATCTTATTTACCTGTTAGAAAACAGCATTCCAGTGAAGAAGAAAGCAATAAGGAAAATGGGCATCCATTTTACAGATACTTTAATGGTATGTCTATTCTTTATTATCCTTTTTTTTTTTTTTTTAAATTTTCTAACAAACACAAATTCAAGAATCAAGAACAAAAAAGGAATGATTAAAGCTTTGGTGAAGGGTCACTATATAGGGTAAAGGGTATTATGTTTTTTTTTTTTTTTTTTTTTTTGTAGATTACAAAGTGATGAAAAGGGGGTGAAGGAAAATCTGGAGAGGTGTGCTAGTGTAAGAGGGATAAATCTCGTTTGTTTTAGTTGAAATTAGGGAACTTGAAGCTCCATTGAAATTGGAATATTTTCAAATTATTTTCTCTAAATTTGTTTTGGAAATCCTTTTCTTCTGCATTTACCGGAAAATGTTTGGTTTTTTCCCTTCCTTTTTATGCATTGTTTCTCCCTATTGAAATTAGGAAGTAACAATTATTAGATTTTACCTTCTTAAAATGGAAACTGGAAAACAGTGAGACCATTATGTCTGAAATTTGTTTCTAAGATGTTTCTGTTTTTGCTTGAAAAGAGTTCTCTTTTTTCTGAAATTGTTTTGGAAGAAACTTAAAAAGTGTAGCCATTGAGTAAGCCTAATTTGGGAAGAAGACAATGATATATTTATGAAAATAGAGATATATGGCCAAATGAGTAGCCATGCCTGCAAATTATAAATTTTTGAGCGGGTTGTTTTTGTTCCAGCTGGAGTTCCATTAGAATTAGGTGCATTTCTAACAACTTTGCCAATGGAAAGTATAGAAGAAGTTAAATGTAAAACCATTTTGGAAAGTAGAGGGCAAATTTGGGTTTTTCCCGATACAGTATTATTAACACAGAGGAGTGAGGTCTTAGAAGAATAAAGTAAATATGTGCTGCTGTGTTTTTTAGGAGACTCACCTAGAAGAGTTGTACAACATTTTTCCAAGGAAAATCAGCAAGAGATTTCATTAAATAGCAGTGTTTTAAAAGACAGTTTCAGGACTCGCCCCGGGGCTCGCCCTGCCCCTGGGCACTGGCAAAACGCCATGGGGCTAACGTACGGGGCTTATTTCTGGTGAGGCTTACACCCTAAGCGCCCGACCGTACGCTCTAAACACGCCTAACGACCAATGCCCGGAGCTCGCCTAACAGTTCTTACACAAATTATATTTTAAATTCCTTAATTAAAATCATTCACCCTCATAATTGTTTAACAAAAAAATAATATTTCATAGTTTTTCATCTATAGAAATAAGAAGATTGGGTGTAACTCAAATAACAAGTAGTATTGGATATACTATTTGAGAACGTTGTGAGGATGAATATCACTTAATATTTCTTTTAAAAATACATAGCGGAATTGTACATTTCACTTGTCATTGTCTTCAGTCCTACATATCAGAATTATCATATAATTTTATTTTTTGTTCATGAAGAAGTTACGTATTAATTGTAATATTGATAAATTTTATTGATTATTTGCTTATAGGTAGATAAAATGAATAGTATGATAGTATTAGTGTTTTAAGAAACTGTGATTTTTTCAGTGTTTGAAAGTCAAGATATTAGAGTTGATTTGCATTTCATTATAGCTTTTATTTCATTGTATTGTTTATACTTGTAAAATTATGTTATATATAATTACAAGTTGTATGTGGCGTATAATGGATTGCTTTGATTAGTTTTTTGTGTTGAGGATCGCGCGCGCACACACGTGCACTATATATATATATATATATACAGTTTTCTTTTATTTTTTTAATGTAATTTTACCTATTTAAAAATATTTATTGTAATTATATTATTTTATGAAATACTAAAAATTAAATACACATGGGCCTCACGCCTCGACGAGGCATATGTAAAACGCCCCCGCCTTTTAAAACACTATTAAATAGTAGTCTAAAGTTAGGATTTAGTTGAGCATAACTAGTAAGATGAAGAAAATCAAAACTACATTCTGTTCGAAAATTTCCTACTTTAGAATCATATGTACCAAAGAAGTAAAAGGATTAGGAAACGAAAGAAAATGCTTAATCATCGTATTGGACAAAAAAAACCTGTGACACCGAAATAACCTAAGCTGCAATTGCCAGAGAGTATTTGTAGGAGTGAACTCTCTTGAGTATCTATTTGAATGGATATACATGCAACGGGAGTCGGATCTCGATACACTTGTAATTTTACCATGGATTTAGATCTCCCTAAATGGAGACCTCTCGAAATAAGTGAAGTATCTCTGCTAAAACTAAAGTTTTAATGTTTGCTCCTCAACCATTAACTAATTAATCACGGGACTGCATGGTTTGCATTAATGATATTTTAGAAAAGCTTATTTTTCATGGTTCAATAATAATAGAATCATGAAGCTGAATAGTGTGCTAATTGATAGAGCATGTTACATCCTTGTTTGCCATTTTCAAAGTAAGCTCAAGCGTTGAACCTTTGTCTATTCTTATTAGTTATCCTATGTGTACTATGTCGAAAAATGATGTGATGATGAGAAATAATGCTGAAGGACTGCCTGCTTGTGCAATTTAGTTAGTAGTAAATGGCTGTTTATTCTCCTTGCTTACAGGGGCTGTGAAGGTTCCAACTTTGGACAACCTTAAGTCTGGATGTGACCTTAATTCTTCTTAATGGTGATATAGGGGCAATATTTTCTGATGCTAATGAACTGCTAGCACCTAGGCAGGTAGACATATGTCTACTTCATGGTAGCTGTGTTCAATACTCTGATGGAGCAGTAGGATGATGTCATCTGTAGTTGGCAATTCGTCCCTGTAATATTTTACGTGGTATAGCTGATATAGTTCTTTTGGTTTCCCGGATGCTAATTCAACCTACCATATTTATATATGAAGCCCCAATCCCGTAAGAGTATCTTAATCTCTCTGTAACTTTGTCTTCATAATTAGTTTCTTGACTGCAGTTCGTTCTCCTAATTTTCAGCTCATTATATCTCGCTCTTACCTATTTCTTATCTTCTTAAATAAGCTCTTGAAAGTAATAATATTTGACTTTGACATTTTTACATTTTATGTTCAAATCGGAACTTTTAAAAATGTTTGTGCCACTGAGTGTGCCATCTTCTCTTGTTGTAAGAATTTTATTTCTTGAAAAGAAATGACGGTTGAAAGATGGTGAGTGGTAGCTTCCTCTTAAGACATCATAAAGTTCATGAACTTGTATTCTTATATTATTAAGAGCAAAGAGATCAGTGAGCTTTAAACCGTGAGCGAACTGTTGATTTACAATGATAGTTAGGACTTAGGAGTAACATTTTTGCTCTAGTGTGGAAAGCTAGCTGTTTTTGATTGCTAAACCACGTCAATAATCTTAATCTTTTGATTATTGTAGAAAAACAATTTTGTGATTATTCGAATCAGGTGATTTACACGAATGGCTTGGAAGTGTGTGCTGGTTGATTTGTTCCCTGAGAAAAACTTCAACTTTAATGAGTTGTCCCATGGATAACCCTTTTGACTTTTGACCTTGAAAGTATACCCGTGGGGCAAACGAGGGTCAAAAATTCAAGTCACTTATTTGCAAGATTGTTGAGTGTAATTCTTACAAATGTGTTGGACTAATGCAAAGGTGTAATTACGTTGTATGTTAATTAGGGTAGTAATGTTATTAAAATTGACCTACCTTTTTAAATTTTACAAAAAATGACCGACACCCCCCCCCCCCCTCCTCTCTCTCTCTCTCTCTGCCTCGTTTCCTCTAACATCTCTCCCCACACTCAAAACCGTCATCATCGGAATTATAGTCAGAGAAAAAGAAGACTAATATATATCTGATTATTATGAAACCCTAGATCATCTTATTAACATCTTCTATTTTAAGGTATTTTTCTTTTCGAGGACATGACCTTATAGGAGGGTATGGAGGATTCAGATTAGGGTAGAAGGCTAGTAGATAGTCTCGTTTATCCTTTCTTATTAGTAGTCGCATTATCATGCTATAATTTCTTGTACTTTGATTTTTGCTATTATCTATTATTTCCTGTATTTTGATTATCTTATTTTATCAATGATAGCTACTGTCCCTTTGCAAACTGCTTCATCATGGTTTAGTCGCTTTCGTTATTTTCGTTGCCATATCGCTTTGAATTTCTTGGCCTATCTGACCTCTGTTTATGCTTTCTATTGAGCCGACGGTCTTTCAAAAACAGCTGTTTTACATTGGTAGGAGTAAGGTCTGCATACACTCTACCCTCCCCAGACCCCACGTTGTGAGATTCACTGGATTGTTGTTGTTGTCTTCTTCTCTCTCTCTCTGCCCCGTTTCCTCTAACACCTCTTCCCATACTCAAAACCCTCATCATCGGAATTATAGTCAGAGAAAAAGAAGACTAATATATATCTGATTATTGTGAAACCCTAGATCATCTTATTAACATCTCCTATTTTAAGGTATTTTTCTTTTCGATTCAGTTACACATATTATTGAACTTTTTCTTCTAGTATATCTTGTGCTTTTAAATGATCGGAAATGTTTTTTTTAATTTTTTTTTGGATAGATGGTGTTAGATGCGTGTAAAAAGAGAGAGGCGCAGAGAGAGGATGTGGAGTAGCAGGAGATGGTGGTGGAAATTGGATTTTTCGAGTTTATTAGTTTTTTGGATTAGGTGGTGCTCCAATTGATTGGAAACATCAAGAGGAGTTCAAAACTTAAATTTGAAGTTATTTGGAGTAGATTTAATAAGATTTGAAGATTTGAGTTAAACTTCAGAAGAGACGCAAGGAAGAAGACGAAGTTAGTTTTTGTATATTAGTGTATATTATTATATAATAGTGTATATGAGTGTATACACACATCTTATATACTACTATATTTTTTTTTTTACACCTATATACATAATGTATTTGTCTTGTATAAAAGTGCAATTCTTATTCAAAATCAGTCCGGATCTATGTTTATACCACTTATACAATAATGTATAATTGTGTATAAATTGTATAAGTGGGTATAAATGTGTATAAGTTCACATATTTGTATAATTGTGTATACGTGCGTATTTTCGTGTATAATATTGAATAATCATATTTTTTAGTGTATGTATAAATGTGTATACGTGCGTATTTTCATGTATAATATTATATAATCATAGTATTTTTTTAGTGTATGTATAAATGTGTATACGTGCGTATTTTTGTGTATAATATTGTATAATAATATTTTTTAGTGTATATATCTACACATTATACATCTTCAAACACCTATATATATAATGTACATGTCTTTTGTATATAAGTGTATAATATTGTATAAAGTGTTTTTGGGCTAAAGCTTTGCAATGTAAGTTTTGAACTATTTTTTTTTAATATAAATGAGCAAATTGTATATTTCTGAAATTTTTTCCTTTTTTAATCTATTTGATTGACATTTGAAATGTGTCTAAATACCTAATGGTCCTATTAATTTGCTGATGGTGTACTATCTTACCACCATGACTGATATGATAGTGAGGAAATAGTGGTCAGTGAGTGGGTTTGACCTGTTTGCCTTACCAAACAGATATGCAACCATACAAAAAATCACGCGAGAAAGTCAAGGAAATAGACACTAGCTGTTTGGATAATGTTGTATCCCTGTCGACACTATGCACCAGGCTCCCTACAGTGCTTTTTAGTCGAAGCATGTACTTTAGTCTAAAAGTAATTTAGTGCACTCCTTTCAGCCGTTAAAAAAAGGAAATGATGAAAAGCAGACGAATGTGAAGGAAATGATGAAAAGCAGACTAATTTATATATCTAATAAAATTAGGCATAAATAAAGTGATGTGTCACCTCTCTATGGTCTAGAATACTATTTATCTTTTTCTTCTTTTTTTTGGCTTTTCTATTTTCCCTTTATTTTCTAATTAAAATATTAACCATACACTACCCTATTTATTGAATTTCATTAAACATCAATTAATAAAATCATTAATTTCATATCAGTTACAAATATGTTTCTATTTCTCCCGTACAGTAAGTTTCAAGCCTATTCGGTGGAAAGTGTTTTAAATAAAATGAAAGAAATAAACCCAAAAAGCTTAGCAGTCATCGTCGTCGGGAGAAAAACTAAAGTCACGCCTCTAGCGTATGTCTCCATTCACAATGGTTGGCCTGTAGGAGAAAAACTAAAGCCACCCCTTTATGCACCTTTTCAAGAATTTCCCTCTCTGCATCTGGGTACAAGTGTCTATCTTTAACTTCACATCATGAATTATAGCTATTCTTTGTAGTATAATTGAATCTCAGGAGCACTTCAACATTTTGGAGTTTTTTTTTTTTTTTTGGGTGGGATAAAATTTTCAACAATGAAAATTTTGCTCTTCTCAAAGGATCTGATATTTGATGTAAGCAAGGAAATAATCACTATGGATTATCATGAGGTGGCTACAACTATTTTGCTGAAAGGTTCTGTTCTTTGTTCAATTTTTTTTCTCATTTATTCAATTTATACTCTGTATGCTTTAATCCTAAATTGAGGGTTTAACCAATGTTATTTCTGATTTCACCATTTTGAGTCACGTGATACAACAGGTTAGGCTATCGAGATAAAATGAAAGCAAAAACTCCAAATTAAAGTCTTTTTCAACGGACATCGTTTTTGTCATACAGTGATACAAGTAAATATTCCAGGCGCTCTTTGCCTTTCTCTGTATATATGTTTCAATTCACAAGCATATGTATACATTCATGAGTCACGATCTATTCAGTCGATTCGGGATGTATAGAAACATATATTTACTTTACTCGTGCTCATGCATACGTAATGACGTTTATGTGATAGTTCAAATTTGTTGTGTAAATATATTTATTGAGATCGAGAAAGACAGAGATTAGTTTTAGATCCATCAAGAGTGAAGAGAAGAATGAAAAGACTGAGCTGTTGATATCGCGGTTGGGTATTGGTGCTTCAACAAGACTTATTATCGATATGGGTGTTAATGGGTTGGTTTTGGGTTAAAACCAAAACCAAAACCAAAACCAAATCAATCTAATCGGTTTTTAAAATTATTAAAATCAAATCAAATATAACACATATCCAACGGTTTGGTTGTAGTCAGTTAGGTTCGGTTTGGGTCGGTTTTTAAGAAAACTAACGGTATTTCTCTCTTTCAGGTTTTTTTTCCTACAATTGGGAAATAATTTTTTATCCTTTTCCAACTTATAATTCATTATTACCTTTCTATTGTGGTAGCTATAGTTTTCTTGGATTATGGAGAAAATGTCTTAGGATTTATAAATTTTAATGAAGTGAATAAAGTTTATAAGAAATACAAAAAATAAATCTAGGTAAATCTTATGGTTGTTTCTTTGAATAAATGAGTTTGAATTTATGGATTTCTTTTTTAAATGGGCTTAAGGTATAAAGTTCATCACGTTATTAGAGATAAATAAAATTATGCTTAAAAAGTATACAAATTATTTAAAAGTATTTATAAAAATTAATGTATTGTATATATATAATTATAAAATATATCGGTTCGGTTCGATTTTTTCTTCGGTTTGCTTTTAGTAAAACCAAAACCAAACCAAATATTATCGGTTTTAAAAAAATTAAAACCAAACCAAACCCAACCCAAGTAAATATTAATTTATTTAATTGGTTTGGTTCGATTTTCAGTTTGGATCGATTTCTAACCAAACCATGAACACCCCTAATTATCAAGACGACAATAAAGTATTGTTCGATGGCTTTTTGTTACTATAAAATTTTGCAAGTCTTAAAGGTTTTATTTCAACTCTTCATGCCAATTTTGTTTGCCAAATTTGCAAGTTCAGAATCAGAATATCATTATGAAATTAATTGAACGGTCAAGTTTTTTTTTTTTTCCCCTCTGCTTATTTTAAAAGCACCAAAGATCTCTACATACAATTACTAATACATATAATTTACAAATAATTTACAGCAACTAATATTGTTGTTTATGTATAATATTCAATTACTACTCCACATCTTTTCAATTAAATGTATGCCAGCTTCTCTTTCAGTTGAGAAGATACAAAGCATCATCGTTATAAAAACTACGAAATGCCCTTTTTCTTTTAGATTTATGTTTTTGTTCTGTTTTTTCACGTATAATTATTCTTTTTTTGAAAGAGAACAAAAACAACAAGAAATTAGCCCTAAACTAGGCGAGGGAATGAGACCCCAACAACATCTCCTGCAACACGCAAAGAAATGCTAGAATGCAAGTGTGAATGCCATTCAAAGCGAGACTCTTGACTAAACGCCAAATTGGCCAACCCATCAGCAACCGAATTAGCGTCCTTGTAAATATGGGCAACAGAGACCACCCTAGCCAAGAGGTGACGAATGCGGTTGACAATATCACCATTCCGATGAGGCACTGTTCTTCCAGCCTGCAAAGACCTGAACTACACTAGAATTATCAATTTGCAAGGCAACTCGGCGTCAACCCCTATCCCAGGCGTCCTGAAGGCCAGTGAGGACTCCCCATAGCTCTGCTCTAAATTATGTACAAACTCCAATTTTGACTGAAAATCCTCCAAGCCACCTGCTATCAGAATCACGAAATACGCGGCCTGCATTTCCCATCAAAATACTCCTTCGAAGAGCCCCATCTGTGTTCAAAGCTACCCACCCATATTCTTTTTACCTTTGTTTTTGATCTTTTCCATAGGTGTCCGGTCTTAGATTATATATTTTGTTTTTTGTTTTTGTTATCATATACATTTTCATATCTTTTATTAAACATTTTGTGAATTTAGTGGTATCTAATCGTGTGAAGCGCAGGTAAGTAATTAAGATTAGTACTTAAATATATCCCTTTGTAATAATGATTATTCATTTGGATAGTAAAATGAACAAACCGGAGAAAAGGTTACTCACGTGAATGATTGTTTCAGCATATCATTTTTTTTTATGTATATCTTGCATTCTATGTGTTATCCACTGAATTTGGTATTATAACATTTTAAATTCTTTTTGTATTAATAACATTCACAAAAATATATTTAACCGCGCGAAGAGCGAATAAGTTAACTAGTTACACTAAATACTACTAACATAACTTACTTTTGAATATATCTTAGTACATTAAAATTAAATACTTACACCAGGAACCCAAATAACGTAAAAAAGACCAAATGTACCAAAGTGACGGCCGAAAATTTAGTTTCCAAAATCTACCTTTAACGCACTAATTTAGTGTGCCATAGGGGTCCGTTAAACGAACTACGCCTAACGGCAGTTACGATCACTGTAACTCCTATAATGCACTAATTTAATGCGTTATAGGACTCCCTAATAAGCATGTAATTGTTAGTTATTTATTTATAACGTTTAGGTTTAAGTGCGTTATTTTTTGGGGTTTAGAATTAGTTGGTAATTTATTCGTTGATCCTATTTTATGTTATTTAGTTAACATGATAATTATTAGTTAGTTGTTTTAACCAATATAACTAGGGCAATTTGCAGGATTGCCCTTCGCTTGGGGTGGTCTTTAAATTTTGCCCTTCAGGCAGAAATTCTGCCTGTGTAGAATTTTGCTGGGCTGATTTGCAAAATTTTGCCTTGCGATTTTTTTTTTTACTGAGCAGGGGTTCGAACCCACAACCTCGGGGTGTTAGGTGAGGGGCAAAAATTAAAGACCACCAATTTGAAGGGAGAAGGGCAAAAATTAAAGACCACACCAAATGAAGGGCAACCCGCGCAAAAAAAAAGAAGGTATAACTATGAATTTTAGAAACATCCCAAGTTAATGCATAATTTGGTTTCGAATATGTGGGTATCTTTATTTTTTACTATTAATTTAGGATGTCATACAAGTTAATAAAAAAAATGAATAATAAAATTAGTATAATATTTATCATTAAAAATAGATACGTGAAAAAAATAATATTTACTTAAACTATACAACTTAATTACATATATACAATCGTCAATGGGTACCACATGTCGTATGCTTCAGGTTGGTTCTCGGCTTAAGGTAATCCTGACCACCCTAGCCATCAGGGTTATCCCCTTCCTTCCTCCTCTTAATAGGATGATGCTCTAAGACATGATCGTCCGCCTTATCACGTCCCTTTCCTTTCTTTGCCCCCCTTTATCATATTGTCCTTCTTGTTGTATTTCGGTCATGGTGAGACATGAGTCAATCTGTCGGGATCAATGAGATCAAAGTCATCGACATCATCGGCCCCATTGACCTTGTCTAGAGACGGGACAACAGGTGTCAAAGGATGAACCTGGAAAATATATAAAAATGAGTATTAATTTAAGCTAATCATATTGAATTAAGTATTATTAAAAAATTTATCATGTGTCTCGATGGGGTCCTGCACAAGCTTCTGAGAGGGGTGTGGTGTAGGGTCCGAAACGATCTCACGAGCAAGATCCTCGGTGGTATCGGCTCCTGGGCGGTGTCCTAGTTGTTGTCTGAAGAAATCTTTAAAAAATATTTTTAAGTTAAACTAATATTTAACATATATTGAAAGAATTAGATATTATTAAAAACTGAAAAAGGTCAGATTTGTTCATGTACTCTCACAAATAAGTTATATTTTTCCATTCGTTATACTTTTAAAAAAATAAAATATATATATATATATATATATATATATATATATATATATATATATATATATATATATATATATATATATTTGCCCTTGTTATCAAACTTTAGAGCCATATTTACCCTAACCCCTTCCCCCCTCCCCCACATCTGCAACTTCCCTTCACTCCCCCATTCAAATCTACCCCACACCCATCTCGTCTTTCATTCTTATTTCTCTGCTAGCCCATCCCTTCAATGTTCAAAATATTTGTTTTTTCTTTCCATACCCACCACGTCATTTACAATTCTAATTGCTTCTTTTCTTCATTTGATTTCTTTGTATTGTGTTATTCTTTGTGGGTCTTTAATCAATATTCAAAAGATGTGATTTTTTCCATGCCTATGGCTGCTTCTTCCATTTCTAGCTCCCCCAACTTTCTTCACTTTTCTTGTTTTGCGTTGATTCAAGATACAGATGACTGGGGGTTAGGTGTGGCGGAAGAAGACATCGGGGGGGGGGGGGGTAGTTGGGTTTCTTTTATTACAGGGTCGGGTTTAATGTGACCAGATTAAATTGGGATAAAAGAAATCTATGTAGGTGCCACGTAAGAAAATGAAGGTGGGGACAAGGGGATTTAACAGATGGAGGATAAATATGGCCCAAATATATAGTACAAGGGCAAATATGACCCTAAAGTTGAATGACAAGGGAAAATATAGCTTATTTGTGAGACTATAAGGAAACCTGACTTTTTCTTATTAAAAATTTAACCTGTGTCTCCAGGGGATCCTGGGTGGCTGGCTTAAAGGTGTCCAGGATGGAATATCTACGAACCCCAAGATATTTGAGAAATATAAAATAATAAGTATTTTGTATAAAATGGTACATATATTTAAAAGAAGTATTTTAAATTGTTAAACACCAACTGGCACATATATGTAGACATTTGTCACGCTGCTAATCTTACGCAGGCGGGCCCTCTAATTATGTGTGGAGAGCATGCCAATCCATGTCATCACCCCGTAGGGGACGTAGGCGTGTTGGCTCGGTTGAGAGGAAGATCGAGGTGTATTCGAAAATTGGTGTGTTGAAGTCGAAAGATCTTAGCGGGACCTGGAGCGGTAGGCTCATATACAACGTGAAGGCGACCTCCTCGGCCACCTCCTTTGCTAGCCTGTCCTCCATGATGTCCGCATCTAGGTACCCCACCATGTCCAGGTCCGCTTCCACGTCCCCGCATGGGTTGTACATTGGGTGGCGGCTGGTACTGATTTGCTGGTACAAGCAACTCATCACTTTGTTCGGCCTCTTGTGCCCTCAACAATATCTCGACAACTATATGAATAATCTCCAGACCTATCTCGACCCTCTTGGAGTCCAACTGAGCATCTATCCCCACTAGTGCATGCGTTGTATGGCCCTAACTTTCATGTGTTTTGAATATTAATTAGTTATTCCTAGAAAATTTATATACAAAGACTATTAAACAAGAAGTGAGATTTACTAAATTTATCAATGCCTCGTATTGCCCTACAGATGCGATGAATCCTAGACTATATGGAATACGACGAATGGGTTGCCAATCAACAAGCACGTGATACCTTGATACCACGTCATATAATAGTCGATGGGAGCCTCCTCGCTAACCACTGTGATTTTATGTTGCCATCATCCTAATAGTCGACCTACTATTCCATCTTGGCAATAAAAGCAGTGTCAACTCTCGATTGGTCATCATGCTAATGGTGCTCGATGCTCAATTCGGGTAATACAAGTGCATGTTGCACATGCCTGAATTGCTGCAAGACACGATCGGGCGTGTACTCGTCTTCAATATTCATACGTATCATTGGGATCGTTGACATCCACAGGCCTAACCACCCGTGCAATCAGGCGGCAATGTATGCATGATCACAGTGTACGACGTCCATACAAACAGTTACAGAATTCAACTAGAAATTAGAAAATATCAAGGAAAAACATAAATATAGAAGTAATAAAGTAAACATGAATTTTACCTGCCCAACCGTCATATGATCAAGCTGATCTCTCTATGCAAGAAGCGAGTGGTGTGTTTCCTTGTGTAGGACATTCCCTCCCGTCCACTTCCTCGCACAGTGGGCAATGCCTTATTTTCAAGTACATTCTCACCTTCGGGCACAGCGGGCACCCTACTCGTAGGCTGAAAAGGTAGAAATCTCTCCCAAGTCCAAATTTGAAAGTGCCATGAAAAAATACAATTTTTTTTGTCATTGTTTCAAAGGATATTTTTAGAAGATAGAAATCCACACTTAAACATGTTACCTGGAGGAGAGGAAGAAATCCATCGATATCACGTACGATACCAACAAACGCCCGACATAGCGATCTTTAGGGGAACACCAGAATAACACCTCCTCGACTGTAGTTCCCAGGACATGCAGAGGGTCTAAAAGCCTCAATAAGTGTAAGTTTACCAAGTTCTCCGACATTTTCAGGAACAAGACACCCCCGAATATAATTAATATATACAAACAGGCATGATGATCAACCCTCTAATCTCAGTAGCAACTATAATAGGGGCCTCCTTAGTTTGCTAAATTAAGTATGTACAGAAAGCAGGTAACTTCACTCAGTCGGTACTTGACACCTAAATCTCCTCTGACTAGAAGTCGGTGAGCCTGAACAACTCTGCCCGCCAGTATAAATTCGGCCTCTCTCCTTTCTAAATGTATGATGGCTCTCAATCTATCCGCAGTCCAAATATGATCTCCACGTCTTGTAGCAGGATTGTGTCCTCATCGACACAGAGGTCGAAGGTGTGTGTCTTTGGCCTTCACCACTCGACCATGGAAGCCATAATGACCGATCAAACTGTATCCAACCAACACTATAAAGACTGGATAGAGACAGACACTCTATTATGCCAGGATGTGGGAGGAAATCGTGACACAAAAACATTCCACGCATTCGGCGTGGATGCACCACCTGAACAATATTCAACCTTCCTCTCCATAGCTCTTTATCTAAGTAGGGATGGATCAAAGGGTACTGGGTGAACGACAGGCCCGTGGTGAAGCCAGGATCCATAGAAATGTCGTATCTATATAGAGAACATTTAAATTAGTATTTTATTGTTTGTTATTTATTTTTCATATTGCCAACTATGTGTTGAAATTAAAAGACCTAAGCCCTAATTAAAAGACTTATTTTTCAAGTCTTTTTTGTTAGTATGGTTGGCTTAAACTTTATCGTTCGTTATTTATTTTTTCAAGGATATTGCAAACTATATCTTGAAATTACAATACCTAAGCTCTAAATTTTCTTTAAAGACTTTTTTTTTTGTAAGGACCCGTTAGGTTGTTTTGGCTATTTTGACTATTTTACCCCTATTGACCTTCCCCTAATGTGACACTCCGAAAAATTTGAGTTAAGTGTGAAAGTGTCTTGGAGGATTGGACTTCACTGTTTTCGTTAAATGTAAAATACGGCCATAGTTTACGGCCCGTAATTTGAAATACGGTCCGTATTTCCTTGGGCGTATTTCACTGCCTTCCTAGGGTGCTTACTGTTTTGCTATCATAAAATACGGATAGAGTTTACAGCCTGTAATTTGAAATACGACCCGTATTTCTAGACGTATTTCACTCGTTCCCTAGACTGCCCACTATTTTGTTAATCGTTAAATACGGTTGTAGAACACGGTCCGTAAACTCTGGCCGTATTTCACTAGCCGCCAACTGTGTATATAAATAGTGGGATTTAGTTAATTTTATGAGTTATTCTTATTCCCATAAACCCTAAGGACGAAAATCTTTTCTCCACGTCTCTTAACATAAAGGTAAGAACATCTTTAACATTATTAATCAATCCTAGCATTAAACCCATAACTCTTAACATGATTCTTGAATGAAAAACCTAGGGTTTGCAAAGTAATCCTTCTCAAGGTGACATCAAGCTAGGGTTTTGGGTGCTCTTCATTGTAAAAGTAAATTGTTGAGTTACGTAAGCTTAATTAAGGTATGTCTCTTTTGAAAACCTTCTTTGACGTATGTCTCTTTTGAAAACCTTCTTTGACGTATGTCTCTCTTTTAAAAACCTTATTATGTATGCTTTTCTTCTTCTCCAAAGTTCTTTATTGAATAAAAAGGTGAACTTTTCATACAAAACCCTAATTCATGTTTTGATTGTGGTTGGTGTGCGTGAAGGGGAAAGCCCACACTAAACCCTGATTGTATTATCCTCTATATACGTACATGAAATCATAACCGTTTTTTTCTATAAGAGATGGTCATTAATAAGGGTTAATTGCTAGCATGGATGTTTTAAAAAGGAACTATGACAATGGAATCTTGTTGAAAGAAGTAGAAACATCTTCAAGATTATCTATGAAACTATGAATTTTCGTAATGACCTAATGAACTTTAATGTTAATTGATGGTTCGACTACTATGAGACAAATTGTGAATCGGCTTCTATGCTATGAACTTTGTTGTTGTGTTTGGCCTAGCTACTGGGGAGGAAGGGTAGCCACTATGGATCCTAGTGTGATAATTCCTAGCCATTCAGGAGAAAGAGTGGCCACTTTCGGGTTCGCTACCTGGGGTGTGATTATGCCTAGCTATTCGGGAGGAAGGATAGCCACCGAGAAGTACATATTTCGGTGTGGTGCGTTGTGACAAGGGAACCTCTACGGTTATCCCTTTGATGTGCTTGATTCTTGGGCCTGTATTGGCATATGTGACATTCTTACTTTCTCATGGAATTGTTGTTGTTAATTATGATCAATTGAAAGGCATATTTGAAGTTGTACCTTGACAAGAGGCCTTATAATCAGTTTTGATAATTCTTATTGAGATACACAAAACCGAATAACTGTTCTTACATTGGTTTCACATGATTTTCGGGATCGATTTCTTTATATATTATTGTACTCTATTTTCGTATTACTTATTGTCCCCGAGGCACTCACTGAGTACGAAGTACTCAGGCATACCATTGTTGTTTTTTATGGTAGGTTAGTGTTACACCTCGAAAATTTTTTCGTTGATGCACAGTGAATAGATTAACGAAGAGTACGAGGTATGCGATGTTTCAATAAGTAAAGAATGACATTTGACGACCTTAAGTGAGACTTCAAAGACATTCGATGTTAGACGAGAAAGTTGCCAAGAGAAGGCAATGCATAAGATAAGTATCGGAAAGAATCTACGAGTAGCGAGTTAACAATAAGTTAATGAGGCTTTGGAGAAGAATTATAACGTCCCTTAGATTGGTATTGAGGTGTTAAACAAGTGTTAAGAAGGTTCCATAAGGATTGGAGATCAAACGAGTCGACGAGAACAAGTTCGGAATCACTGGACATTATACGGCCAAACATACTGGCCGTATAAAATACACGGATTGTATGTCCAGTCGTAGGTTCAGCCCAGAATGGCACACCTCACTGGACCAAACATACGGTCCAGACATACGGCCGATGAAAAATATACGGATCGTATGTTGGTCCGTATGTTCAGTCGGGCCGAAATGTGTTATTTAATAAGGATCCAAGTTTCATTTATTTCATTTCACCTTTCACTCCACTTCTCTATAAAACATCTCTCTACATTTCTCCCACAAGATTACAAGAGAAATTAGTGATCAACTACATCAAACTAAGTGAATCAAGTGTAAGAAACCCATCAAAGTTCATCCAAAACAAGAAATCCAAGTGAAGGTGAAACTGGTGGTTTTTCTCAAGTGAAGTGTTTGCACCCAAGGTTCATTCCTACACCTTTCAAGGTAAGTTTATGATGTTTCCATGTTGTTTAAGGTATTTGAAAGTTGAAACACTTGGATTGTAGAAGGAAATAGAGAATGGGTCATAGATGTGGAATAGTGTCACTTTTGAGTAAATGGTTGAATTGAGTCATGATTCTTGATACATTATGATTATAATCATGTTATAAATGATGTTGAGAACATGGGATATATGTCGTATATGAATGAATGTAATCGTGTGTTGTGACCATGAATATGAATGATTGGAAGTAAATTGAGAAGTAAGGGTAATGTAGGTGATTAAAGGCTATCGTTATAATGTTGTGAATGTTATTAATGATGTTTGGGAGTTGCTATATGATATGGAGGAAGTTGTATAAATAAAGGAGATGCTGCCCAATTTTCTCTAGCTTTAGTCCTGTATGTTAAGTCATCGATTTCCTAATGATATTATAACTCTAATGAAGGTAGAACGTGAGCATTGACGAAGAACGTACAAGTGATAGAATAGTTGAACGGAAAGGTATGTAAGGCTAACCCTTCTTTCATAAGGCATGGTTCTTTGGCCAAATATTTATCCTTCTATGAGCCTACGATATCCTCCAATGATCCTATCTCTAAAAGCTACTAAGCTTATGATTCTCGATATGATACGATTGAATTAAGTTCCTCGTATGACGAGTAATCTTTTAAGGATAGATGTAATGAACGACGATAATAAAAAGGCTAAAGATGCTTATGAGCTTATATGTATATGTGCCCATGTGTGGCTACCATGAAACCCCGAGCTTATATGGCCGGGTAGAATGTATAGATATGTATATATATATATGTAATGTGCGCTCACCACTGCAGTTGGGTACGGATAACACTGAGCCTTGGTAGGGCCAGGTATGTATGACACTGAGCCTTGGTAGGGCCAGGTATGTGAAACACCGAACCTTCGTGGTCGGGTATGCTATGTAAATGCTATGTATATGACATCAATATTGGTACGCATATGCCAAGTATATGTAAATGTTACGTAAAGGCTATGTATATGCAATGTATACGAGATGTAAATGATATGAATATGAGTATGAATGGAAATATGAATACGAATACGAAAATGGATACGAAGGGTAAAGGAGTACGGATACGTAGACAGATACGGATATGGATGTATGTACACGGATCCGCAATAGAAATGGAATGTCCCTATGAAAGGCAAGTAAGTGCTAAGACGATGATACTATTGTCTCCCATCTTATGCTACTTCATATGTTGTCTATTATGCTTTCATATTGATATTGATCATGCTTTACATACTCAGTACATTCTTCGTACTGACGTCCTTTTTGTTTGTGGACGCTGCGTCATGCCCGCAGGTGGCCAGGGAGATAGACTTGATCCATGGCTGCTTTATTCAGGTGCTACATAGCGGAGCTCCATTTCATTCGGAGCTACAACTTTCGGTATAGATTCTTTTGTGTACATATTTATGGGCACGGCGGGGTCCTATCCCGCCTATATGATATGACGTATCCTTCTTAGAGGCTCGTAGACATGTGTATATGGTTAGATATGTTTGGCCTTATCGGCCTATATTTTGGGATATTATTTTGTTAGCCTTGTCGACTTATGTACATTTATATGGGCATAGATGTTAATGATGATATGAACGTGTTGTTACCCAATGGGATTAATACGAATGATGAACGAGAGTATGATTTAGCTACGTGGCTCACCTAGATGTGATATAAAAGTATGTTAAGAGGTGCCCGGGTGGGTTAGCACCGGGTGCCCGTCGCGGCCCTCCGGTTGGGTCGTGACAAAAGTGGTATCGGAAAGCGGGTTCAGTCCTAGGGAGTGTCTACGAGCCGTGTCTAGTAGAGTCTTGGTTATGGGTGTGTTGCGCGCCACACTTATAAACAAGAAGTCGCGGGCATTTTAGGAATGAATGACCTTCTTTCTTCATAAGAATCGTGCGATAGAGCTATGATATAAGAACTTCTTATTCCTTAACCGTGTGTTGTGTATTTCGAAATGCTCGTAAAGAGAAAGTCTACGGCGCAGCCTGAAAAGGGCAAGACGGTGGCAGAAAAACGGGCTAAAAGAGCACCGCCACCAGTAGTAGAAGAAAGTGAGTCCCAAAGTACGGCTCAATCTCAGTCCTCCCGTTCAATGCCTATACTAGAGGAGCGTGAGGGAGCCTCAGCCCTAGTTCCAGCACCTCCGGTTCCTCCACCGGATGCCTCAGGCCAAGATGTAAAAGAGGCCATTCATTTGCTTACTCAATTGGTTGCGCCCGATTCGGCGGCAAAGTGCGAGGCAAGGTGATAGAGTCACATTAGTGCAAGAGCCCGTGATTTCATTAGTTTGAACCCTCCGGAATTCTTTGGATCAAAGCCGGATGAGGACCCTCAGAATTTTATTGATGGTATGTTGAGGACGCTTTGATTGATACATGCTTCGGACACTGAATCGGTGGAGTTGGCATCCTATAGATTGAGAGATGTCGCAGTTCATTGGTACACGGTTTGGATGGCTTCACGGGGAGCCAATGCACCTCCTCCGGTATGGCAAGAATTTGTAGATGCATTTCTCCGACATTATTTGCCCCCAGAAGTTCGGCGAGCTAGAGCCGACAAGTTCTTGAATCTAAGGCAAGGGAGCATGAGTGCTCTAGAGTATAGTCTCCGCTTCAATTCCTTGGCTAGGTATGCTTCGGCCATGGTAGCGGATATGGGTCATCGAGTGCACAGGTTTGTGAAAGGCCTAGGGCCACATTTGATGGATAGGTGCTTGACTGAGTCCCTTCAGGACAATATGGATATTTCACGCATCCAAGCCCACGCTCAAAATTTAGAAGAAAGCTTACAACAACAAAGAAGTGAGCGTGAGCATGATAGAGGGTATAACAAGAGGGCTAGATCCTCGGGTCCGATGAGTGAGCATAGAGGCAGGCACAGACAGTAGTTTTTGAGGCATTCAGGCCATTCTATGATTAGTGCACCTCCACGATATTCAGGCCAGAGATTTGATAGATCCATTTATCCCGGGCCGAGTCAGAGCTTTTAGGGATCTCAGTTTAGAGGTGATTCGGGTCAGGTGAGGCCACCCGTACCGCGATGTTCCCAGTGTGGGAAGTTGCATTGGGGTCAGTGCAGATTGGGTTTAGAGGTTTGCTATTCATATGGTCGACCAGGCCATATTATGCGTGATTGCCCCTCGATTGGTGGCGGTAGGACCTAGCCTTCGGGTCGATGGAGCGGATCTTCGCATCTATATGCCACATGGGGCCGGGGTTCGCGTGCGCCGGTCGGCCATGGTAGAGCGTAGGGAGAGTCCCCGGTTCCTGGCAGGTCCTCGGCACCGTATTTATGCTTTGGCCGGACGCCAAGATCTTGAGTCATCTCCTGATGTTGTCATAGGTATATTATCGGTATTTTCCCATGATGTATATGCTTTGATAGATCCTGGATCCACATTTTCATATGTTACTCCATATATTGCGGGTCGTTTTAGAGTCAAACCGAAGTTGATTAAACCTTTTGAGGTGTCCACACCCGTTGGTGAATCGATAATAGCTAGCCGAGTATATAGAAACTGTGTAATTGTGATATGTGATCGTCGTACTATGATTGATTTGCATGAGTTAGAAATGGTGGATTTTGATGTTATTATGGGCATGGATTGGTTGGCTTCTTGCTACGCCAATGTTGATTGTAGAATGAAAATGGTTCGCTTCTAATTTCTGGGAGAACCGCCTTTAGAATGGAAAGGAAATACGGCGTCACCAAAGGGTAGGTTTATTTCTATCTAAAGGCAAGGAAAATGATTACAAAAGGTTGCATTTATCATCTAGTGCGGGTTCAAGATGTAGAAGCTGAACCGCCGACTCTTCAGTCAGTTCCCGTAGTGAATGAATTTCCGGACGTGTTTCCGGAAGAGCTTCCAGGCCTTCCTCCCGAGCGGGAGATTGATTTTGCTATCGATGTGTTACCAGACACTAAGCCTATATCTATTCCTCCTTATAGAATGGCTCCCGCAGAATTGAAAGAGTTGAAGGAGCAATTAAAAAACTTGCTTGAGAAAGGCTTTATTAGGCCTAGTTCATCCCCGTGAGGAGCACCCGTATTGTTTGTTCGAAAGAAAGATGGCTCCCTGAGAATGTGCATTGATTATCGGCAATTGAACAAGGTGACGATTAAGAATAAATATCCTCTTCCGAGGATTGATGACTTGTTTGACCAATTGCAAGGTGCCAAATGGTTTTCAAAGATAGATTTGAGGTCCGGGTATCATCAAGTGAGAGTCAGAGAGAAAGATATCCCTAAGACAACCTTCAGAACAAGATATGGCCATTTTGAGTTAAAGGGTAATGTCATTTGGGCTAACTAATGCACCGGCAGTGTTTATGGATTTAATGAATGATGTGTTCAGGCCCTTTCTAGATTTATTTGTGATTGTATTTATCGATGACATCTTGGTGTATTCTAGATCCGAAGTAGAACATGCGGATCATTTGCGTACCGTCCTTCGAGTTCTTTAGACTCGAGAGTTATTTGCAAAATTTTCTAAGTGTGAGTTCTGGTTGAACTCAGTGACATTTCTGGGGCATATTGTTTCAGTAGATGGTATTCGGGTAGATGACCAAAAGATTGAGGGCCGTAAAGACTTGGCCAAGGCCCACAACTCTACGGAGGTTCGTAGCTTTACGGGCTTAGCGAGTTATTATAGGAGATTTGTTGAAGGTTTCTCTTCTATTTCGCACCACTCACAACGCGACCCGTAAATCGCCTAAGTTTCGATGGACGGATGCTTGTGAACGTAGTTTCCAAGAGCTAAAGGATAAATTGACCTGCTCACCCGGATCCGACACTTCCGGATGGATTGGAAGGTTATGTTGTTTATTGCGATGCTTCGGGCGTTGGGCTAGGGTCGTGTATTGATGCAACATGGTAAGGTGATTGCGTATCTTTCGAGGCAATTACGAAAACATGAAAAGAATTATCCAACTCATGATCTAGAATTGGCTGCGCATGATTCATGCATTCAAGATGTGGAGACATTATTTATATGGTGTCCATGTGGATATTTACACGGCATCATAAGAGCCTTGATATTTTTCAAGCAAAAAGAGTTGAATTTGCGGCAACGACGATGGTTGGAGTTGCTAAAAGATTATGATGTTGATATTCATATCACCACCGAAAAGGCAAATGTTATGGGCGATGCTCTTAGTCGTAGATCATGGGAAGTTTGTGTGTTGTACAACCAAAGAAAAGAGAAATGGCTCGTGAGCTCCGGCCAGCTTAGCTAGCCTAGGAGTTCGAGTAGTGGACTCGGTAGTAGGGGGGACTACCATCTAGAATTCGGCGATCTCGTCGCTAGTAGTGGAAGTGAAAGAGCAACAATACGAAGATCCCATGCTAATGCATTACAGAGATACACTCCCTCAGAAAGAGGATTCACCATTCGAGATTACTGGAGACGGAGTTCTCCGATGTCGAGGTAGATTATGTGTTCCTAATGTGGCAGGGTTACGCCACCAAATATTGAGAGAATCCCATTGTTCCCGTTATTCTATCCACCTCGGAGCAACGAAAATGTATCATGATCTTAAGTATATATATTGGTGGAATGGGATGAAGAAAGATATAGCAAAATTTGTAGCTCAATGTCCCAATTGTCAACAAGTGAAAATCGAGCACCAAAAGCCTGGTGGATTGTTGCAAGCTATAGAAATCCCAACTTGGAAGTGGGAAGTGATTAACATGGACTTCATTACGGGCTTACCCCGTTCTCGACGTAAGTATGATTCCATATGGGTGATTGTGGATAGACTCACGAAGTCAGCTCATTTCTTACCAGTCAGAACGACGTATGTAGCAGAAGATTATGCAAAGCTCTATGTTAAAGAGATAGTGCGACTTCATAGTGTTCCAATATCTATTATCTTAGACAGAGGAACTTAGTTTATGGCTAATTTCTGGAAGTCCTTCCAAGAGGGTTTGGGGACTCATGTGAGCCTTAGCACGACATTTCATCCACGGATCGATGGACAAGCTGAACGTACCATTCAGACTCTTGAGGATATGTTACGGGCATGTATGTTATATTTTGAAGGTAATTGGGAGGATCACTTACCACTCATTGAGTTTGCTTACAGTAATAGTTATCATTCTAGCATTCAAATGGCACCATATGAGGCTTTGTATGGGCGAAAGTGTAGATCCCCAATTGGGTGGTTTGAAACAGGAGAGGCTAAATTGATAGGGCCGGACTTGGTCCAACAAGCCATAGAGAAAGTTAAGCTCGTACAAGATCGGTTGTTGGCAACCCAAAGTCGTCAAAAGTCCTATGCAGATAATCGCCGAAGGGACTTAGAGTTCCAAGTTGAAGATTGGGTATTCTTGAAAGTGTCACCAATGAAGGGTGTAATGAGATTTGGCAAAAAGGTGAAGTTAAGTCCCCGGTACATTGGGCCTTATGAAATTCTGCGCAAGGTAGGTAAAGTGGCTTACGAATTAGATTTACCTCCTGATTTGGAGTCAGTTCATCCAATTTCCCATGTCTCGATGAGTCGTAAATGTGTTGGAGATCCTACTAGGATCGTCCCGCAAATGATGTTCGAGGTAACGAAAAGTTAGCTTATGATCAAAAACCCATTGCCATATTAGATAGGCAAGTACGGAGGCTTAGAAACAAAGAAGTGGCCTCAGTTAAGATTTTGTGGAGAAACAATAATCAAGAAGAGATGACATGGGAAGTGAAAGAAATCATGAAATCCAAATATCCGCACTTATTTTAGCCCCCGGAAGAGGGCCAAGATGAGACGTCAAGATCATAAGGTATGTATGTTTTCCTTTTATGCATTTGGGTCGCGTGTGGCCAAATTCTATTTCTATTATGTTGTGGCCCTGTGAGGCATTATTATTATGGGTTGTTGTGACAGGTTGGTAGTACCATATTATAGGGGAAACTCTGGCGAAATTTTCGTAGAATTCCCGAGCGCTTAACATTCGGGGACGAATGTTCTTAAGGGGGGAAGAATGTTACACGTCGAAAAATTTTCCGTTGATGCACAGTGAATAGATTAACGAAGAGTAAAAGGTATGTGGTGTTTCAATAAGTAAAGAATGACATTTGACGACCTTAAGTGAGACTTCAAAGACATTCGATGCTAGACGAGAAAGTTGCCAAGAGAAGGCAATGCATACGATAAGTATCGGAAAGAATCTACGAGTAGCGAGTTAACAATAAGTTAATGAGGCTTTGGAGAAGAATTATAATGTCCCTTAGATTGGTATTGAGGTGTTAAACAAGTGTTAAGAAGGTTCCATAAGGATTGGAGATCAAACGAGTCGACGAGAACAAGTTCGGAATCACTGGACATTATACGGCCAAACATACTGGCCGTATAAAATACATGGACCATATGTCCAGTCGTAGGTTCAGCCCAGAATGGTACACCTCACTGGACCAAACATACGGTCCAGACATACGGCCAGTGAAAAATATACGGACCGTATGTTGGTCCGTATGTTCTGGTCGGGACTGAAATGTGTTATTTAATAAGGATCCAAGTTTCATTTATTTCATTTCACCTTTCACTCCACTTCTCTATAAAACATCTCTCTACATTTCTCCCACAAGATTTCAAGAGATATTAGTGATCAACTACATCAAACTAAGTGAATCAAGTGTAAGAAACCCATCAAAGTTCATCCAAAACAAGAAATCCAAGTGAAGGTGAAACTAGGGTTTTTCTCAAGTGAAGTGTTTGCACCCAAGGTTCATTCTTACACCTTCCAAGGTAAGTTTATGATGTTTCCATGTTGTTTAAGGTATTTGAAAGTTGAAACACTTGGATTGTAGAAGGAAATAGAGAATGGGTCATAAATGTGGAATAGTGTCACTTTTGAGTAAATGGTTGAATTGAGTCATGATTCTTGATACATTATGATTATAATCATGTTATAAATGATGTTGAGAACATGGGATAGATGTCGTATATGAATGAACGTAATCGTGTGTTGTGACCATGAATATGAATGATTGGAAGTAAATTGAGAAGTAAGGGTAATGTTGGTGATTAAAGGCTATCGTTATAATGTTGTGAATGTTATTAATGATGTTTGGGAGTTGCTATATAATATGGAGGAAGTTGTATAAATAAAGGAGATGCTGCCCAATTTTCTCTAGCTTTAGTCCTGTATGTTAAGTCATCGATTTCCTAATGATATTATAACTCTAATGAAGGTAGAACGTGAGCATTGACGAAGAACGTACAAGTGATAGAATAGTTGAACGGAAAGGTATGTAAGGCTAACCCTTATTTCATAAGGCATGGTTCTTTGGCCAAATATTTATCCTTCTATGAGCCTACGATATCCTCCAATGATCCATCTCTAAAAGCTACTAAGCTTATGATTCTCGATATGATACGATTGAATTAAGTTCCTCGTATGACGAGTAATCCTTTAAGGATAGATGTAATGAGCGACGATAATAAAAAGGCTAAAGATGCTTATGAGCTTATATGTATATGTGCCCATGTGTGGCTACCATGAAACCCCGAGCTTATATGGCCGGGTAGAATGTATAGATATATATATATATATATGTATATGCGCGCTCACCATCGTTGGGTATGGATAACACCGAGCCTTGGTAGGGCTGTGTATGTATGACACTGAGCCTTGGTAGGGCCAGGTATGTGAAACACCGAACCTTCGTGGTCGGGTATGCTATGTAAATGCTATGTATATGACATCAGTATGGGTACGAATATGCCAAGTATATGTAAATGTTACGTAAAGGCTATGTATATGCAATGTATACGAGATGTAAATGATATGAATATGCGTATGAATGGAAATATGAATACGAATACGAAAATGGATACGAAGGGTAAAGGAGTACGGATACGTAGACAGATACGGATATGGATGTATGTACACGGATCGGCAATAGAAATGGAATATCCCTATGAAAGGCAAGTAAGTTCTAAGACGATGATACTATTGTCTCCTATCTTATGCTACTTCATATGTTGTCTATTATGCTTTCATATTGATATTGATCATGCTTTACATACTCAGTACATTCTTCGTACTGACGTCCTTTTTATTTGTGGACGCTGCGTCATGCCCGCAGGTGGCCAGGGAGATAGACTTGATCCATACCTGCTTTATTCAGGTGCTACATAGCGGAGCTCCATTTCATTCGGAGCTACAGCTTTCGGTATAGATTCTTTTGTGTACATATTTATGGGCACGGCGGGGTCCTGTCCCGCCTATATGATATGACGTATCCTTCTTAGAGGCTCGTAGACATGTGTATATGGTTAGATATGTTTGGCCTTGTCGGCCTATATTTTGGGATATTATTTTGTTAGCCTTGTCGGCTTATGTACATTTATATGGGCATAGATGTTAATGATGATATGAACGTGTTGTTACCCAATGGGATTAATACAAATGATAAACGAGAGTATGATTTAGCTTCGTGGCTCACCTAGATGTGATGTAAAAGTATGTTAAGAGGTGCCCTGGTGGGTTAGCACCGGGTGCCCGTCGTGGCCCTCCGATTGGGTCATGACAGTTAGGTAATGGAAAAGAGCAGGTTCTTGATACTCCGGGTGTTTAGGAAGGACTTGCTGTTGCTGCTGATTTGGTGAGCCCACACGTTCATTCGTGGGATGCCCTAATTATTTTTTTATTCATTGTATTAGTTTTTCGGACTGCGTCCCGATGAGTCGAACTATTATTCCTTTATCTTAGAAGCTCCATAGTATACATTCTTGTGGGTAGTTGTTGAGTTATTGATTAACTCTCGGGCACGTTATTACGTTTGACTAAGTATTTGATTAATAAAGACTTTCGATGATTTAATTCATATATTCATGATTGTTTACATTTATTTTATAAACTGTTGGAGGCGAATATTGAACCTGGCGGGTTCAAGTATTGTTATTGCATCTTTTAAGTTCTTCTGATGTTGTTCATGACGCCGAATGCCGGTCACGTCTAGGGTGAGTTTTGGGGCATGAAACCTAACTTCTTTATGGTATATTTGACTAGTGGGAACAGGTGGCGCAATTCCCGAGGCATTCAGAGGTGATTTGGGTAAGAAAATGGGATTTTTGGAAGTTCATTAGTGTTTAGTTGACCAAAGTCAACATCGGTGGTAAATGAGCCCTTTTGAAAGTTTTTTCGATTCTATTAGGTCCGAAATATAGATTATGACTTGGTTGAGTAGTTGATTCGGTTCTCGAGAGACTTGGGGGCATTTTGGTCTTTTGGTTGGAAATCTAACTTCATCAGAATTGGAGTTGACCTCGATCAATACCGGGTCAAGATGACCTCTTTTGGAAATTCCAAGTGTGCGAGTGAGTTCGTAGCGTGTTTTAGAACTGGTTTGCATATTTGGTTTATGTCCGAGAGGTCTCGGATGAGTTCGGGTGTCTGATTGAAGTTTGCAAGTTGTATGATTTTGCTGGTTTTGGTGTTTTCGCACCTGGGAGACTAGCTTTGCCCCTGAAGATAGCCCAGAACTTAAGGAGAGAACTAGGGTACAGAATCCGAAAGTCCTGATTTAAGAGTCATAAGAGCAATAGGTATGTAATGACTATATCGTTATTGTTTCTTTGGCATGACTCCTTGCCATACGCTTCCTTTCAAATGAGATTCAAAGAACGAAATGTCGTAAATACTCCATTCATATTCTTGAGATACATTCATTCCTTTCATATGACGTTGTTCATTTATTGTCGAGCTTCTTTCGGTCATATAGCACTTCTCGAGTTCTTCGAGAATGGTCGGACTCTTTATACGAGCACTTATAACATAAGCATATCAAACGAACCATTTCTATAGGTGATGACTTCATTTGGAACATTTATATCATTCCATAAGCTTAAAAGGAATAATTATAAACGTGCTAACTATATATTTATGCGGGGAAATCATTTGATGTCTCTAGCACGAGGTCCATAGAGGCTTTCGAGGGGGAAGGGACTTTGGACATATTCATTTGTATTAGGCCTTATATATGGCGCATTTGTCACGACCAGACTGGGGGCCATGACGGGTACCCGGAGCTGACTACCGAGCACCACTCATTAAGCTAATTATCATACCCAACCTGAATATGCACAATCTCCAAGGCAACACATACATATATACATAAGCCCTCACGGCTGCAAAAATGATATACAATGATGTATCCATGAGACAACGACTACCCACACATGCGTATCTACGAGCCTCTACTAGAGTACTGAGATGTAAGGATGGGACAGGACCCCGTCATGCCCGAATATGTACACAAAATAATACATCAAAACTGCACCTCTGGAGTAGGGAAGTGTTCCTTTGCAAGCTGATATGGCTCCTATGGATCTGGACCGTCCCCCTGTGGGCATGAACATAACATCCCAAAAGAAAGAACGTCATTACGAACAATGTACTGAGTATGTAAGGCATACATGATAACATAATAAGGAAATGTAGAAAGCATAAGAGTAAAAAGATACTGTAACTGCTTGCCTCTTGAGGCGGAATCATGTATGCTTACTTTTTACCTTTATAACATATCACACATACATACGTGAGGGCGTCAGAATCAATAACCTTATTAGCCCACATCCGGGCCTCCCGCGTCCGGGGTAATCATGTCACGCCACCCACTAGTGGTGTCATGTCCGGCCACATAGGCACAGTGTAATCATAAGCCGCCTACCTTAGCGGTGTCATGTCCGGCCATCTAGGCACGGTGTAATCATAAGCCGCCCGCCTTAGCGGTGTCATGTTCGGCCATATAGGCACGGTGTAATCTCATTATTATACACTTATCATAAGACATGCATAAGAACTCAAGTAAAAGCTACAACTTTATCGGGGTGACGTAAGGTCGAGAACCCCCGATTCCATTATAGAGTAGTCATGATCATCATGCCTCACCTTGAAGGAACTAGCATTATAAGGCGAAGCTATCAACAATGAATAGCATCAAGGAATCATGTGAAGATCATTAGCATCGTAATAGCATCATATCATTATCATGGAACATGTCTCATCTCTATCCCGTAGGAGACTTTTAATACTCTTTAGCTTTCATCTTTTGGAATGTAAGAAGGTCATGGGAATTACCGGAAAGAAATTACAATATATATAGGAATCATGCCTTTGAAGGAAGGTCTAGCCTTATATACCTTTACGTCGCTCTAGCTCTATCGATTAATTGCTTCCCTCCAATACTCACAATTCTACATTCAAGAGAATTTGTACTAAGATTAGACAACCGAAAAAATCTATAGGACACCCATGATAACATAATCAATAAATTCTTCAAGTTAAACATTGTTCACTTCTTAAATCCACTTCCAACATCATCCATAACCATACCTATAATACAACTTCATATTCATTCTCATATAATACTCCTTTAACCTCATTTATATTATTCACCAGAAAATTGTACTCATAACACATCAAGAACTATTATTCAAGTCAAGTCATTATTCAAGAGTATCATTATTCCCATATGTGTATTCCATATTCTCCTTCCTTCCATAATCCAAGTCTTTTAACCTCTTAATATTCTTAATAACATGAATTGAACATAAAACTTACCTTTGATGATGTAGGAATGAACTTTGGATGTAAATACTTCACTTGGAGAAAACCCCACTTCAACACCCAAGAGATTCTTGGTTTCCACAAACCCTAGAGAGTATCCTTGCACTTGATTCTACTAATTCTTGGTGTTTACTCCTTGATTTCCCTTGGATATATGATAATATAATGAGAGGATTTTTCTAGAACCTTCAAGACTTGGAGAGAGAATGAAATCTGAAAATTTGTGGTGTAACTCATCTATTTATAGCTGGAACTGGAACGTTCCAGATAAGCGGTTCGACGAGCGGGTCGACAACCCGTCGACGATCCGTCGACTTGCTCCATTGACTAACACCTGAGAATCTCTGATTGCAGAAGCATGTTGACGGTCCCGTCGACGTGTCGACGGTCCGTCGACTTATTCCGTCGACTGACGCTGTCGTAGGTCTCAGTCTACAGAAATATATTGATGGTGCACAGTGATGGTCCGTCGACATGTCGACGGCCCGTCGACAGTGACTGGTGTCTGCAGTTTTTCCTGAATCCATTCAGATCGCATCGTTTCGATTTGTTCAACTTCTAACCCCGTAAATCATCGTGAATACTTTCTCGGCACAACGTGTTCGATCTTCTCTACCTTCAAATGTCTTTGGAATCTTAATTAGAATCATCAAGTATCCCTTCTTAATGGTAGGGACATCATATACACCTTAACTTTCGTCAGTCTATTCACCGCATAGTGATATGAAATTTTTCGAGGTGTAACAGCATTTGTTCATATGCAACCATTATGCGGAGATTATACAGAATCATTTGCTTCTAAATATGGAATTGTGGTGGGGGGGGGGGGGGAAGGACATGGACATTCGGCGTACTTATGTGTATCAAGCCCGACATGGTGTATTATACTAAAGATTGACCAACAGGTTACTTAACATACCCTCGCAGGTTGTTCCTCAACTTGCTACTATATATTGTTGTTTCCATTTCATTTATTTCTTATATGAGTTTCAGTATTTATATATATACTATCTTGTATGCCTTACATATGAGTACAATTCTTTCTGTATTCACATCCCTTTTGCCAGGGGAGCTATGTTCAGATTGCAGGTTTGTCACGACCCGACTAGAGGCCATGACGGGTACCCGGAGCTAACTACCGAGCACCACTCATTCTACCACTCATCATACTTATCCTGCATTAATTTGTTATTCTCATACTTCTAATCATAGGGAAACCCATTATCACTTCTAAGAGCATATCTACAATTATATACTTAAGCCTTTCGACTATAAAAAATTATATACAAGAAGACATTGTGATCATTACATGCCATTAACTACCCACACCTACGCATCTACGAGCCTCTACTAGAGTACTAGACATAAGGACGGGACAGGACTCCGTCGTGCCCAAATATGAAGATTAAAGAATATCTCCAAATAGCACCTCCGGAATAATGAAGTGCTCCTGTAAATCTGCTGATGGCTCCTATGGCTCGTAGACACTTCCTAGGACTGAACTGCTCTGATACTAATTTTGTCACGACCCGACTAGGGGCCGGCAGACGGGTACCCGGAGCTAACTATCGAGCACCACTCGTTCTACCACTCATCATACTTGTCCTGCATTCATTTGTTATTCTCATACTTTTAATCATAGGGAAACCCATTATCACTTCTAAGAATATATCTGGATTTATATACATAAGCCCTTCGGCTATCACAAATTATATACAAGAAGACATTGTGATCATTACGTGCCCTTAACTACCCACACCTACGCATCTATGAGCCTCTACTAGAGTACTAGACATAAGGACGGGACAACCCCGTCGTGCCCAAATATGTACACAAAATAATATCTCCAAATAGCACCTCCGGAATAATGGAGTGCTCCTGTAAATCTGCTGATGGCTCCTATGGATCTGCACTATCTCCCTGTGGGTATGAAGACAGCATCCAAAAAGAAAGGACGTCAGCACGAGCATTGTACTGAGTATGTAAGGCATAAACAATAACAATATATCAATGAAATAAGGAGACATCAAGTGAAGGATAGCAGAATCGATAATACGTAAGATAGAAATAATGCATGTTAACTTACTTCGTAAACATCATCATATCATATGTGTGTATATATATATATATATATATATATATATATATAGCCCGACCATTTAGGTACGGTGTGATCATCATTAGCCCGCATACAGGCCTCCCGCGTCCGGGGTAACCATCTCATGCCGCCCACTAGTGGTGTCTGCCCATGCTATCCAGACATGGTGCATACGCTGCCCGCCTTAGCGGTGTTTGCCCGGCCATATAGGCGCGGTGTGATGTCATGATCATATACTTATCATGAATCATGCATAAAACTCAAAGACAGGCTATAACTCTATCGGGGTGACGTAAGGTCGTGAACCCCCGATTCCATTATGGAGTATTCATAAGCATTCTGCCTCACCTCGAAGGAATTAGCATATAAGGTGAGTGTACACAATAAACAACATCAATGAATCGTAATTAGGATCATTAGCTTTAGAATCTTTAGACTTAACTCATCATCATCACTATCATACTCATAACATATCTCATTTCTTTATCTCATGTGAAGCTCTTTATAATCATAGACTCATAGTTTCCGGAATGTAAGAATGTCATGGAAAAATAGGAGGATTCATGCCATAGGAGTCATGCCTTAGAAAGAAGGGACTAGCCTTACATACCTTTTCATTTAGCTACGCTATCACTTGAACGTTCCTCTCCAATATTCACGTTTCTACCTTCAAGAGAGTTCGTACTAACATTAGATAATTGATAACATAGGCATGCTTGAACTACAGCGAGAGAAAATTGGGCAGCATCTCCTTTGTTTATACCACTCTCTCCATATCATATATCAACTCCCAAACGTCAATAATAACATTCATAATATCATAAGCAATAATCTTCATTCACCTTACATTATCCAAGTCTCCCAATTTCACTTCAAATCATCCATAACCATGGTCATAGTACAATATTACATCCATTCTTATATAATGTTTCTCCCATGTTCTTAATATCGTTTATAACATAGTTATAATCACAACATATCAATAATCATGACTCATTCCAAGCTACTACTAAAAAATGCCACTATTATCATATTTATGACCCATCTTCTACCTCCTTTCATAATCCAAGTCTTTCAACCTCTCAATACCCTAAACAACATGACATGATTATAAAACTTACCTTTGATAGTGTGGGAATGAGATTTGGGTGGAAACACTTCACTTGAGCAAAACCCTAGTTCCACTTCCAAAGAGATTTCTTGTCTTGGATGAACCCTAGTGAGCTTCTTGCACTTAATTCTCTTGGTTTGATGAAGTTGATCCTTAATTTCTCTTGGATTCTTGTAGAAGAAGTGTAGAGAGTGTTCTAGAGAGTTCTTGAGGTGTGGAGAGAAAAATGAGAAATGAAATATGAACTTGGGGTCCTCTTATTTAAAACATAAAATCTGCCCTGACCAAGTTATACGGACACACATACGGTCCGTATAATTTATATGGGCCGTAAGTGTGACCGTATACTTGTTCCAGTGAAGACCCCTATTCTGGCCAGTTTATACGGTCTAACATACGGGCCGTATCTTTTATACGGTCCGTATGAAGGACCGTACAATGCTCAGTTCTCCGAAACTTGTCCTCGTCGACTCGTGTGATCTCCAATTCTTATGGAACCTTCTTAACACTTATTTAACACTTCATTAACAATCTAAGAGGCATTATAACTCTTCTTTTAGACATCATTAAGCCATCATTAACTTGGTACCTTGTAAATCCTTTCCGATACACAACGTATACCTCGCCTTTCTTGACGAACTTTCTTCTCTTACCTCAAACGTCTTTGGAATCTTAATGGGAACCGTTAAGTGCTACTTCTTACTTGTGGAAACATCCTATACTTCTTTTCCTACATTAATCCATTCAATGTGCAATGACATGAGTTTTTCGAGGTGTAGGATTCTTCCCCCTTTAAAAACATTCGTCCTCGAATGTTAAGTTCTCGGGAATTCTATGAAAATTTCGCCAGAGTTTCCCCTGTAATATGGCGCTATCACCCTGTCACAACAGCCCACAATAATCATGCCTCATAGGGCCACAATACAATAGCAATATATTTATGGTCACACACGACCAAAAGCACGAAAAGAAAGCATACATACCTTATAGTGTTGAGGTCTCATCATGGATCTCTTTCGAGGGCTGGAACAAGTGCGGGTACTTAGACTTCATATTTTCTTCCGCTTCCCAAGTCAATTCTTCTCGGTTGTTGTTTCTCCATAAAACCTTGACTGAAGCCACTTCTTTGTTTCTAAGCTTCCTTACTTGCCTATCTAATATGGCAATAGGTACCTCTTCATAAGCTAACTTTTTCGTAACTTGCACATCCGCTACCGGCACAATTCTAGTAGGATCTCCAACACATTTGCGGAGCATTGATACATGAAAAACTGGATGGACTGCTTCAAGTTCTGAGGGTAAGTCCAATTCATATGCTACTTGACCCACCTTGCGGACTATCTTATAAGGTCCAATGTATCGAGGACTCAACTTCCCTTTCTTACCAAATCTCATCACGCCCTTCATTGGTGATACCTTCAGAAATACCCAATCATCAACTTGGAATGCTAAGTCTCGCCGACGGTTGTCCGCATAAGATTTCTGGCAACTTTGGGCTGTTAATAGTTGGTCTCGGATAGCCTTGACCTTTTCCACCGCTTGTTGAATCAATTCAGGGCCTATTAGCTGTACTTCTCCTACTTCAAACCACCCAATTGGGGATCTACACTTTCTCCCATACAGAGCTTCATACGGGGCCATCTGAATACTGGAATGGTAGCTGTTATAAGCAAACTCAATAAGTGGTAGGTGGTCATCCCAACTGCCACCAAAATCTAACACACATGCCCGTAGCATATCTTTCAAGGTCTGAATAGTGCGTTCGGCTTGCTCATTGGTTTGTGGATGAAATGCTGTACTAAGCTTTACCTGAGTACCCAAACCTTTTTGAAAAGACTTCTAGAGCTTAGATGTAAATTGTGCTCCTCTGTCAGTAATAATGGACACCGGGACGCCATGAAGTCGCACAATCTCTTTGAGATACAACCTTGCATAATCTTCTACTGAATATATGGTTCTAACTGGAAGAAAATGAGCTGCTTTCGTGAGTCTGTCCACGATTACCCATATAGAGTCATACTTGCCTCGGGAACGAGATAACCCTACAATAAAATCCATATTGATCACTTCCTATTTCCAAGTTGGAATCTCTATTGCTTGCAATAATCCTCCTGGCTTTTGATGCTCGATCTTCACTTGTTGGCAATTTAGACATTGAGCTACACATTCTGCTATGTCTTTCTTCATTCCATCCCACCAATAAATTAACTTGAGATCATGATACATCTTTGTCGCTCCTGGGTGAATAGAATACCGAGAATAATGAGCTTCTTTCATAATCGGACGACTTAGTTCGGCAACATTCGGAACACATAGCCTGTCTCGGTATCTAAGAACTCCATCTAAAGAAGTTTCAAATGGAGATTTTTCTTTCTCATGAGATGTATCTCTATAGTGGCTCATCTGAGGATCTTCATATTGACGCTCTTTCACCTCCATATCCAAGGACGAAACAGTTGGATTATTAATATCAATTCCTGCATTGCCTGAATTAATTAGGTGATCTCCGAGGCTAGCTAGTTGGTGGAGCTCACGAATTAATTCCTTCTTCTCCGGAGGTGCCTCACATAGGCTACCCATTGATCTACGGCTAAGTGCATCAGCTACTACATTCGCTTTTCCGAGGTGGTATAAAATACTTACATCATAATCCTTCAGTAGTTCTAACCACCGCCTCTGTCGTAGATTTAACTTATTTTGCTTAAAAATATATTGGAGACTATTGTGATCGGTATAGATATCAATATGCACGCCATATAAATCTTTTTTATGCACGGTGAACAGTGAAAATCAGAAAATTTAAAATGAAAAATCTTTTTTTTTCATCAATCATTTTACACCTCTCTCACCCTCTCTAAACTTCCCTAAAACCCTCTCTACCTAGTTCATGAAGGTCTAATATCAAATTCAAGTGATTATATCCAAATTCAACCTCAAAAGTTAACCTTGGTAAGGAAGAACACCTCTATAGCATTGTGTTGTGTTTAAGGGTGATTGGAAGTTGAATCAGCGACGGATTTCAAATGGTATTTATTTTTTAAGGTAAGTTTAACATCCCTTTGGTTGTGCTTAATCTTAATTCCATGTTGGTGAGATTGTTTATCGCAAAATACTACAAGATAGCATTGAAATAGCCTAAGATATGGCTACTGTTTTGTTTTTAGTCGTTTGAGGTGATAAATATGATTTGTGATGGCTAGAAATTATGGAATACAACATGATTGTAATATGGTCTCTGTTGTTATTTGTATATAAATGTTTATCAAGTGAATTGGTGAAAGAAACATATGAAATTTGAGATTGAAAGTGAAGATTGAAATGTTAGGCGTGTGGATTGTTTTGAAAGCTGCTCTTATGAACTTTAAGTGGCTGGGAATTATTTTAAATAAATTGGATATGGTACTGTAAGTATGATTGTATTGGTTTACATGTCAAGCTTCTTGACGAAATTGCTAACTAGAAAAGGAAATGGATATAAAGCACTTGGAAGTTGTCCGCAGTGATATTATCTTGTGTTGGACTGTTTTGGGTAACTTTGAAATTGAGTAGAAGGTTGGAAATCCTTTAAAAAGTATTGATTAGTATACTGGATATACTACTATGTTCAAGGATGAATGATAATGGAGTTGAAGGGTGTTAAAAGGGATCCAATCCGAGCTTATCGATCGTCATGAGATATTGATGACTTCTTGTTGACATATTGTTCCTTGTTATTGATGTTGTCTTTGTTGTGTGTCTCTGGTTTTTGTTGTTATGTGGAGTTGGAGGAAGTCAATATAATAGGGGAGATGCTGCCCGAATTTATATGGACAAGTTACTAATGTAGAGATTCGACTAAGTCTCTTTACAGTGTTAATCATGGACCTTATTGTATTAATGTAGATTGAATTGTATTGTGGACTGCTTTTGAAAGCATTGGGGAGACGAGGAGATTCAGGTATGTTAAGGCTAAACCTATTCTTTCTAAAGGCATGATTCTTTTGTTATAAACCTTTGTGCCATATCCATAATAGCCTTGCCTCCACAAATGCTAGAAGCCAATGAATCTCATGATCCTTACGATATTATTGAGCTTATTCATGATCTTTGAGACTATTTTTTTTGATTGATCTCGCCTCATAATACTTGTTCTTTCGAGGTGAGATATAGCGATGACGATTCTATTTCTAATGCTATATAAGTTCATGGCTCTCGATACTCTCATGACATTATCTATTTCATCTTATGATGGTTGATCCTTCAAGGAATGATATGGTGATAATGATAATGATAATGATGATGTTGATTTCATTTATGTATATTTATGTATATGTATGTATGTATGCATTGCACTCCCACTGATTAGTTGGGGATAACACCGAGTCCGGAAACGGCCAGGTACGGATGACATCGAGTCCTGAAAGGGCCGAGTACGGATAACACCGAGTCCCGAAAGGGCCAGGTACGGATGACACCGAGTCCCGACAGTGCCGGGTACAGATATGACAGAAGTATGTATAGTAAATGTGTGTGAATGCAAGTGTGTGTATATTGTGTATGGATGTGTATGAAATGTTTTTCCTATAGACAAGTTAATTTACGTGACAAAAATATCCGGAAATGTACGAGGTATAATTGCTCACTTTATCTTATGTTATCTTCATTCTTATATCATGCTACTATTCATGCCTTACATACTCAGTACATTATTCGTACTGACGTCTTGTCTTGTGGACGCTGCGTTCATGCCCGCAGGTGTAGATAGGCGAGACGAGGATCTTTCATCGTAGGCTACCTTCAGGTACTGGTCTTGAATGGTAGGTCCACTTCTTCCTGGAGCATTGCTGGGGTTTTGGATGCTTTTCCAGTGGTCTTTTCCCCTTTTCTATTGAAGGGGCGTTAACAGGTTTTTCAGTGCACTACTTTGCGTTTCATTGCTTTTTCCCATTCTACTGTCCTCTAAAGTGAATCTGTGCCTTTCGGAAAAAAATTATTCCATGCCTCATTTAACTTTTCTGAACATCTTCCATTTTTGAATTTCCTTTTGTTTATAAATTAAAGTATATGAAAAAAAAAAAACTGACAATTAGAGTCTAAAATATCCTACCATTCTCTTGCCCCTGTTTCATATTTTCTATGTTCATCACTTAGGAGTATTTAGTATCACTCCCTCTGTCCCGAATTAGTTGTCATGTTTTGATTCTCGAGAGTCAATTTGATAACTTGATCTTCTTCCACAAAGATCATTTTCGATATAAAAAAGAGGTGACTTTTATTTTTTGATCAAGTAAACAAGAAATGATGTTTGCACTTCAATTTTACACATTATACAAAAACAAGGCAGAAAATTGAAAGATAGTAATCCAATTGTTTACATACGACACGTACCCAAGCTAGGCTCGAAACTTTGTCTTCCTTAAGACTTTAATAAAAAGTATAGCATTATATTTTTAACGAAAAGTTGATCTAAGAGGAGGTGAGGTGACACCTTTTAGGCTACCATTAGTAAGTATTTTTTTTTTCTTTTGGTTAATTTTTTGACCCTTTCATCTCATATTTTTCTTACTATATTTGTTGAAAAATGAAGTCACTTTATCAAAAAATATTTAACTACCTACGTTCATTTCATTGCTCAATTACAAGGGATTTTTTTTTTAGAATTGTTCCTTTTCATATTTCAATTTGTATTAATATTTTGAACTTCCATGCCTTTCATATTCATAACCTTCAAAAAGTTACTGTATTAGGTAAGTAATGACATGATTTTATGACCAATGCTTATATGTATGCAAATCCACGAGAAAAAAAAGTCTTTTCTAACGTGACTACATTTGCAGTAAGATCATATTGTAAATTTACTTTTTCCTTTATGACCGCGCGAGCTAGGCATAGACAATCTTATGTGGCATCTCTCTATGGCCTCTATTGACATTTATCTTTTTTCTCCTTTTTTTGAGTTTTTAATCTCCAAAATATTTTTGGTAATCCTTTTTTCTTTCCCTATAATTAATATGTGATAGTTTGTATTAAATTTATTAGTTAAAGCAATAAACCTTCTCTCTCCCCTCGACCAAGATCTCTAACTTTTGAAAATCTCCTTATACATCTTTTCAACTTTTCATACTCTTATCATAGTATATTTATTTATAAAACTCTTTTCATGCCAATCGACTTTTTCCTGTCTCGAAATCAATTGTGCAGGAGAAGCCACTAAAGTGAATCTGTGCCACTAAAGTGAATCTGTGCAGGAGAAGCCACTAAAGTGAATCAATCGACTTATATATGTATATGTATAACTTGTGTTAAGGGTATGTCGGGGGCTCTGTCCCGACTTTTATATTTTAGTCATGTTCATAGAGGCTTTGCAGACAGTTCCTGTGTATAACTTAGTTATGTTATGTTGGTTGTTATGTTGGCGTCATGGGTCTATTGTACATATATTTATGCATGATATTATGTTCATATTTAGCCCTTAGCCGTATTTTTACCATTCGAGACAAGAAGGATGCAAGTTATAAGTTGGTTCGCTCAGTTCTCGTAGGGTGCCGGGTGCAAGTCACGCCTTACCAAGGGTGGGGTGTGACAGTATATCAATACCCTTAAGCATTAATTTCACTCTAATAATTCACCAGTCAAGCTCACAACGATATCAGAACTCACATATCATTAAATCGATCGTTCAGTCTAGTAGTCAACTCATCATTAAGACACCCGTTATCCTACATCACATAGAGGCCAAACATATAACTAATCTTACGGACGGTCTATAGGATACCTCAACAAGTTCAATAAATAAATCCCAGATCCAAGTACACGTCATTGCCTAAGTAAAGCATCTAATCCCAAATGTGCCAAGTCTGAATAAATCAATCTGAATCCAATCATCACAGGTAAACACCAAATCATCTCAAACGAGCCATAATGCAATGCAATGCAAGATGTATCAATGCAATGTAATGCAAGATGTATGGATGCAATGCCATGCCATGCAAATGAGGTGTACATATGTACTCTGGATGGAAATATCGACGTCTCTGTAGCACAACCCAGTGTGACTCGCGAATCTAAGTGCCACCCGTCTCGGATCTTTGCCCAACAGACAGACGGGACCATGGCAAATTGCTCATAGGGGGAGTCTCACCGGCACCACTCTGGGGGACCCACGAAGCCCATGCACTAACAACGATTCCGAGATAACATCGGAATCGTCCATGCAACAATGATGCCGGAATAGTTTAACCGACATCGGCCTTCTCATAATCACTCAAGTAAAAGAGTTTGTCAAACACCAATTTCATAAAATCAACGATTCCGGAATGGATCTTCGGACATCGGCCTTTTCACAATCACTCAAGTAAAAGAGTTTATCAAAATACCAGTTTCACTCCATCAACGATACCGGATCATCACCGGGTATCGTCCATGCATTATGAATATGAGAGAATGTATGCAATGCATATGTCAACATCAGTAACCAAGTTCAATATCACAAGTACCAATAATGGGGTACACTAACAATGTACCATATCACAATACCAACAATGGTATGCCAACAATATATCAATATCACAATTACCGGTAACGGGTACGCCAACAACGTATCATATCACAATACCAACAGTGGGTATGCCTACAATATATATATATATATATATATATATATATATATATATATATATATATATATATATCAACGGTGGGTATGCCAACAATGTGGCTATATCACAATACCAACAGTGGGTATGCTAACAATATATCATATCACAACACCAACAGTGGGTATATTAAATCCATCCCAATGAGGATGACAAAACAGAATTCGATATCTACCAGTTAACACATGACATCAAGCCAACACAGTAGAACAGTCAAACACAACACAACAGGGTGGCTAGTCCCACACACAAAAGGTCAACCAATCGATATACATATTTGCCACTTCCTTAAATTAGGAACACGAATCTCACCCTACACTCAAAATCCCTCGTCACAACTCATTTTGGACTCAATCACAATCTTGGTACATTTTATCCTCCCATTCATCCACTAGATTTACTATTAATGGCATAACTCAATAATCATATATTACAGGAATTTCTCATCATTAGACCAACAATAGGTTTCACCTGCTACTTTCAAGTCACATATAACCACCGATATTAAAGAAAACCACATCAAACGCCTAAGGAATCTATAGGCCACAAGCCCGAACACAAAAATCACACAACAATACCATCCTAAGAATTCCATCCCAAATCTCCAATTCCTATACATGCATTCTCCGTTCCTTCTAATACACGAATATATGAAACTAACCTAGTCAGCGAAAGGGGAAGCCATACCACACACCGCCATCCGAGCGAAGGCTATGAACGCGCATCTTCAACTTTGTCACTCGAAGCATCTCCCAATTCTCGAACCACACAAGGCTATTGACATTCGAATACAATGTTACCAATTACACAAACAAGACCCATAACGAAATCATGATATTCGGGTCCTAAAGAACCTTAGTTTTAGAAGAAACAACCTCTTGAAAAGAGTAAAATGGGAATCTCAAGGCACAAAATTCAAGAAAAAAAATATGAATGATGTTAAATCAATGTTAGGAACTCACTCAAACATGATTTGAACCCATAAAAACTGATTTGGAAACAAACCCCAATTTTGGTTTGAAGAACCCTAGGTTTTGCATAGAGATTTTTGGAAGAGGAAGGGTTTTACAAAGCCAAAATGATGGATTAATTAATGGAACTATTAAGCATGAGATTTAGACCTTACCCATAGGAACAATCTTGATAAACAATCAAGAATCCATTCATCCCTAAGCTTCCAAGAGAGAAGGTATCCTAAATGATGTCCAAATCCGACAGTCTTTGGTTTTTCTCGATTCTCGTGCCAATATGACCACAAAATGCAAATTGGACCAGACATCAGTCTTCAACGAAACCGCTATAGTGGAAACCACTACCGCTACGGCGGTCCCAAAGATCTTGCGCGGTGCGCGCCACGACGTAAGTGGGTCCGCTTATGGGGCGTCACCCGTACACCGTATGCCGGATTTTTGATTTTTCGCCCCGAAACTCCGAAAACTCATTCGGAACCCAAGTTTCAACAAACAAAATATGCACCCACATGTTAAAACATGCTACGAACGCACCCGTGACCTCTGATTTCCCAACGGAGATACCGTTGACTAAGTCAACTCCCAAACCTCAATAACCATTCCCAAACCAAGTCCCAAAATGCACTCGAGCAGTATGGGAGCCGAAATCCGGCCCCATCAATGCGTCATAAATCGCCCTACGAACCTCTCGAAATTGATAGATCCCCGAATAAGGTTCATTTCTCAGAAGTCGATCTTCGGTCAAATGGAGAAGGAAGAAGAACTCACGGTAACGACCAAACAGGTCATTACATTAGATACCAATTGAACAATCGCTCGTCCTCGAGCGAGGAACGAGGATAGGAGAAGGTTGTGATAACCAAGGAAATCATTTCACAACCAACACGAAGCCGGGCATAGAAAGAACAAACCAAACCACAGCTACTTACCACCAAAGCCAAAACCCTTCTGATATTAGCCGAGAACCCAAAATCCATATAACCATACTCGAAATGCTTTTGGCGACGAGTACCAAAATAACCATAACCATACAAGAACCTTCTGACCCAGAATACCATGCCTCTGAAATGAACCACAAACCTCAGACCCATTATTTAAACAATGCCAACCCTCTGACATAACCAAGTCGTAGCACATTCCGAATCGATAAGATATTCTAATCGCCCTAATTCTTTCATCTCATCTAAGTCATTCATCGAGTCACAACTCCTTAGAAACACACAACAGAGTGGGACCCTGACTTACTCCTTCAAAGGAGAAATCCCAAACCTTCTAGAAATCTATAAACCGTTCCGTTGAAACTCCTCCTATCCACAAATTGCTTAGCCAATTTTCGCCTTTCTTAACTCTTTGAATCACTTATCTAGGAGTCTATAGTCGAACACCGCATAAGGCACACTCACAACCCAAAAGATCCATACCGTAGCCATTACAAACTTAGAGTCCTTTCGAACGTAACCATGCCCATTGCAAACCATTGCACACACCGAAATAGCTGACCCCGAAGGACTTATTGCCAAGTCTACTACTAACAAACCTCAGAAATCAACCATTTCCTAGAGAATCCTCGAAACATATTTCCTTAAGATCCATACATTCCCTCTATGAACTACAACTCGACTTACCCATCTCAAGTCAATTCACATCGACCTATAATGAATGCACCTTTTTAGGAATTTTGTCAACAACCACTCAAACGGATTCCCAAATTCGAAGCCAAACTCATTCTTATCGCGCATAGTAAACCATAGTTCATTTTTCTCAATTTTAAAAGCTGAGTCTTATCCGAATCGGCCTCAAGGCACCTGATAAAAAAAATCTCGGGAACGCAACCTTTAGTTTCTTAACCACACCCAATACATATATCTTACGCAACTCGAATTTTTCCCGATACTAAGAACATGCAGTCCCATAAATCACTTCTAGTCCATAAAGTCTGAAGTCATTCTATCAATATTACTCATTTATAGACCTCTTAGCTTTATTTCAGTCGTATTCCTTAGCCGAACTCACCGCTTTCAGCCTATACAAAAGATCCATCACAAGTGGTATCACGGCAGTGATTCACGATTTTTTGTAGAAGTGCGCATCAAATTCGAACCTATGAATTCTAATCCTCAAAATCAATAGTGAGATATCCTATCTCAATCATTCTGTCTTTCATAACACATTTAAGCCAGCACTTTCATTACCGCCGTAAATCATTCAAATCATCACGCCTGTCGCCTACCTAAGGAACTTTACAACGGCTATGCCAACATCCAACTAGTCCTCTACATACCGCATCACAAATTATGACCTAATCATGAACTCATCTACTTCATGCCAGGCCACAACGCCACAAAGTCATACAACCCCGTAACCAATCAAAACAATCAAGGTGGTAGATTCACACACATACCCTGTACATTAAAGTTTCCTTCAACGCATCAAACTTCAAACCCAATCTCCTCTAAGTCCAACGAAGTTCGCATTTGGTCAACAATGACCCACTTATCCTTACTAAGATTCCATTATTTCATCTCTTTATCTTGAAATTCAGAGATCCATCTACTCGAATAAGTCAAAACCTAATCTTTGATCCATGACTAAGAATACCCTTATCGTCGAATTTAAGCACATATATCCACATAAACAACTATACCTTGGATCCATAAAATCCTTATCATTTCTTTAATCGCGATGGCAGAGGACACATTATTTATTGAAATGGATCCATGAATCACTCGACGTACAACCACAAGATACCCGGCAGATCATTATACTATAATGCAGAAACCATTCTAATATCAAACACAACCATAATCCATTAAGTCTGCCAGATACCAATTGTTCCCATCTTAGACTCAAAATTCCCAATCCACCTCTTGTTTATCATGACTCAATCCCATTTACGCATCAGGTACTAATACCTATTCATCTTAAGAACTCTAATCCTTTACACTATTCTCATCAAGGCCGTCCTTTACGAACTTACTCTTAACTCCTCTCATCTTTTACACACAATCACTATACTCGTCGAATCTCATGATCCCTAGCAAACTCACACTTGTTCTTGCATATCAACTCTTAAGAGTTCAACCATTTACCTGCCATAAGCTCGCTCGTGCTATGCTTGCATTAAATACTTGTCGAACCTTGAAACGCCAATAATCAATCCTCTCATAAAGCCAATCCTCCTTACTAAGCCTAATCATACTAACCATTTTTTAGCAACCAACACTTAGAAACATGACGACATTTCGACTAATATCACCAACTCTCCAATTCTCAAGGAACCAATGCCATGGAACAATGCTTTAACCACGTTTCCTCGATAATGAACGGTGAACCCAAGTCGACCGAACTAGACCATGCATTTGCAATGAGATGATCCCTCTCATACCATACCACAACACAACGCATGAAATCGATCACACCAGACTTAGCAGGAGTTTCACCAGTCGAGAGAGAATAAGACAAGGACACAAAGATACCAATTGGAATCAACCAGATACCAATTGGACCGAAGTAGCACGATTGGAAAGAAAGAAGAGAATTTCCTAGACGCCTCATAGACTCTCGCGGATAGGTACAGACGTCTCCGTACCATTCCACGAGACTCTACTATACATTGCTCTTGTACATAGTAGATCGGTAACCTAAGCTCTGATACCAACTTGTCACAACCCAATTTAGGGTCGCGCGGGCACCTACCTTTCCCTCCTTGGTAGGCGAACCCTCTCATTGATTATACATCAATTAAGTAAAGGCGATTCATTTAAATCAATAGATACTTAGCAATTCAGCGGAAACTTCATAATATATGCAGTAAACTCAAAATTTAATATAATTACAACGATGTAACAAATATAAACTCGATCCAACTTCCATGACACAAGTCTAGTAGTACAAAAGAGCGACTAATGATTTTAGATTACCACTACATTCTAAGACTCAACCTTCGTCCCAAAATGAAATGGGAGGAGGCCTTCCAGATAGGCACCGCGCATTTTCACATATGCTTCGATCAATCACCTGAAATAATCTACACCCCAAAAAGGGTGTAGCAAGTGCAATATCAGTACAAACCACACATACTGAGTAAGTATCATAGGCCGAGAATGGTTAGTAACACATATCAATAAAAGAATTCACAGATAAACATGATAACAACCCAATCAAGTCATACGGTGATCTACCACACACTGTATATCGATGCCCTTATGACTTAATTTCACTCTAATAATTCACCAGTCAAGCTCACAACGCTATCAGAACTCACATATCATTAAATCGATCGTTAAGTCTAGTAGTCAACTCTCGTTAAGACACCCGTTATCCTACGTCACATGGGGCCAAACATATAACTAATCTTACGGACGGTCCATGTGATACCTCGACAAGTTCAATCAATAAATCCAGATCCAAGTACACTTCATTGCCTAACTAAAGCATCTAATCCCAAAGGTGCCAAGTCTGAATAAATCAATCTGAATCCAATCATCATAGGTAAACACCAAATCATCTCAAACGAGCCATAATGTACGCAACGCAAGATGTATCAACGTGCGTAATGCAAGATGTATGGATGCAATGCCATGCCATGCGAACGAGGTGTACACGTGTATTCTCGAAGAAATATCGACTTCTCGGTAGCACGGCCGGTGTTACTCGCCGAAGTCTAAGTGCCCGCCCATCTCCGGATCTTTTAACGATAGACGGTGGACCCTGGCTAATTGCTGTTGAGTCTCCCACCGGCACCACTCTGGGGGACTCGCGGAGTCCATGTACTAACAACGATTCTGGGATAACATCGGAATCGTCCATGCAACAATGATGCCGAAATAGCTCATCCGACATCAGCCTTCTCACAATCACTCTAGTAAAAGAGTTTGTCAAACACCAATTTCATAAAATCAATGATTCCGGAATGGATCTTCGGACATCGGCCTTTTCATAATCATTCAAGTAAAAGAGTTTATCAAAATACCAGTTTCACTCAATCAATGATGGGATCATCACCTAAATGTCATCGGCCATAAATAATAGAATATGAGAGAATGTATGCAATGCATATGTCAACATCAATAACCAAGTTCAATATCACAAATACCAATAATAGGGTACGCCAACAATGTACCATATCACAATACCAACAATGGTATGCCAACAATATATCAATATCAAAAGTACCGGTAACGGGTACGCCAACAACGTATCATATCACAATACCAGCGGTAGGTATGCCAACAATATATCAATATCACAATACTAACGGTGGGTATGCCAACAATGTGTCTATATCACAATACCAACAGAGGGTATGCCAACAATATATCATATCACAACACCAACAGTGGGTATGTTAAATCTATCCCAATCAGGACGACAAAATAGAATTAGATATCTACCAACTAGACATGGCATCAAGCCAACACAGTAGAACAGTCAAACACAACACAACAAGGTGGCTAGTCTTTGCCATACGGAAAGGTCAACGATCGATATACATATTTGCCACTTAAATTAGGAACACGAATCTCTACACTTAAAATCCTCGTCACAACTCATTTTGGACTCAATCACAATCATTGGTACATTTTATCCTCCCATTTATCCACTAGATTCACTATTACTAAGAAACACAATAATCATATATTATAGGAAATTCTCATCATTAGACACAACAATAGGTTTCACCCGCTACTTCCAAGTCACATATAACCACCGATATTAAAGAAAACCATATCAAACAACCTAAGGAATCTACAGACCACAAGCCCGAACACACAAATCACACAACAATACCATCCCAAATCACCAATTCCTATACATGCATTCTCCGTTCCTTCTAATACATGAATATATGAAACTAACAGGAGTCTACCGAAAGGGAAGCCATAACCTACCTGCCATCCGAGTGAAGCTGCAAACGCGCATCTTCAACTTCGTCACTCGAAGCATCTCCCAATTCTCGAATCACGCAAGGCTATTCACATTCTAATACAGGGTTACCAATCATGCAAAAAAGACCCATAATGAAATCACGACATTCGGGTCCTAAAGAACCCTAGTTTTAGAAGAAACGACCTCTTGAAAAGGGTAAAATGGGAATCTCAAGGCACAAAATTCAAGAAAAAATATGAATGATGTTAAATCAATGTTAGAAACACACTGAAACATGATTTGAACCCATAAAAATTGATTTGGAAACAAACCCCAATTTTGGGTTGAAGAAACCTAGGTTTTGCATATGGATTTTTGGAAGAGGAAGGGTTTTACAAAGCCAAAATGATGGATTAATTAATGGAACTATTAAGCATGAGATTTATACCTTACCTATAGGAATAATCTTGAGAAACAATCAAGAATCCATTCATCCCCAAGCTTCCAAGAGAGAAGGTATCCTAAATGATGTCTAAATCCGACATAGTCTCTGTTTTTCCTCGATTCTCATGCCAATATGACCTCAAAATGCAGATTGTATGGCCTAATTGGATTCCTTATGAAATTTCCTTGAATTTAGGCTTTTGAATCGCCTGATTTGGACTTAAAATGAGGGAGGTATGAAGGTTTTAATATTGGACCAGACATCAGTCTTCAGCGGAACCGCTATAGCGGAAACCACTACCGCTACAGCGGTCCTAAGTACACTGTAGAAGTGCCGCTAAAGAGGTAAGGGGTCCTCTGTAGCGATCACCAGACACCAGATGCCCCGATTTTTCAGTTTTTCGCCCCGAAACTCTGAAAACTCATCCGGAACCCGATTTTCAACAAACAAAATATGCACCCACATGTAAAAACATGCTACGAATGCACTCGTGGCCTCGGATTTTCCAACGGAGATACCGTTGACTATGTCAACTCCCAAACCTCAATAACCATTCCCAAATCAAGTCCCAAAATGCACCTGAGTGCATTAGGAGCTGAACTAGTCCCACCAATGCGTCATAAATCAGTCTATGAACCTCTCAAAATTGATGGATCTCCGAATAAGGTTCACTTCTCAGAAGTCGATCTTCGGTCAAATGGAGAAGGAAGAAGAACTCACGGTAACGATAAAATAGGTCGTTACCGCAGATCACATCAATCAAGTTCAAACATCAAGTCCCAGTGCGCCACCTATTCAAACATCAGGTCCTAATAGTGCACCACCTATTCAAACATCAGTTCATGGTATTACCCCGCCTATTCATTTGGAACCCTCTCTGATTACCCCTAATCATAACAACACAATAGGTGAGGTTACATCTTCTCAAAGCAACATAATAGGTGAAGTTGAGTGCAGCAGTACTTGTTAATCATTGACACTTCTTACTATTTCTCCCATAGTACATGCTTGTACTATTATTTTTCATATACTATTATTTACACAGAAAAGGGACTAAAATACCCTCGAACTATTAGTATTGGTGCAAAAAATACCATCCATCCACCTTTGAGCTCCCAAATACCCTCGCTGTCCACCTTTTGGGTCTAATATACCCTTATTTTTAACTTACCCCTTCTCCTTAAATACGTGGCATCATTTAATTGGTTACCCCATATAACTAACTAAACTCATTAAATTTAATGTAAGTTGACCGGATTTCAACCCACCAACCCGACCCGAATCCTCTGTAAACTAATTTTACTGCAGCAATTTGTGTTTGTTGTGGTCTTGCTCCTTCTTTTTAAAGTGTTGCTTGCTGTGAATCACAAATTCACAATTCCTAGTTAGGTATTGAGGACTTGAAAAGAAGCACTTCCTATGACAATGCATACTTTTGCTAAATATTTCAATTTTGTTTTGTTATGGAAATACATAATTTTAGAGAGGTATAGCACCACGCATGAGCATTTCCTACATGCCAAATTAGTTTCAATTTTAAGCTCCTCATTGTTATAGATGCAAAAGTTATGACATAAAATTCAAATATCTCAAGTTAGTTGGAGATGGTGCATGTTTTACATGTTCAATAATTTGTACTTACTCAATTATCTTTCTGTTGTTTGAGATATTATTATCTCTATTGTTACTTCCATTTTTTAGTGTATGAGGTTGTGATTACAAAGAACTAATACTATGTTGGTCTTTAATCCTTTGCAAAAAATGGGTTTTAAGTTTCCTTTGACCGTGTGTTGCATACACTTTATTTCCATTCTGAGTACTCACACTTATTGGTTTTTCTGTCATTCAAATTCTGAATACTCACACTTATTTCAATCTTATCATCATCAGACTAAATTACAAGGTCTTTAATTTGGGGCGGGTCGGGTTGGTGGGTTGGGATCCGGTCAACTTAGATTAAATTTAATGAGTTTAGTTAATTATATGGGGTAACCAATTAAATGATGCCACGTATTTAATGAGATGAGACTGTTAGAAATAAGGGTATATTAGTAGACCCAAAAGGTATACGGCGGGGGTATTTGGGGGCTCAAAGGTGGATGGAGGGTATTTTTACACCAATTCTAATAGTTCGAGGGTATTTTAGGCCATTTTCTGTTATTTATATATGGTATGCCTTCAAATAATGTCTTTTTAATTTGTTCAGGCTAGAACCTTCAAGTTTATGCTCCGAGTGCATACGTAAATCTTTCAAGCATGAACTTGATCCTAATGGGATCAATTGGAAAAGCGTCTCAGATGGGATAACAAAAAATTATTTTGGAGAAACCAAGGTATAATCCACCACAATTGAATTTAGAAAGTGTATTAACTATTATATATAGGATTTTAATGCTATTACTTTATAAAATGATTTCAGAAGGACTTCCACTGGGATTCTTCAATTGATACTGTTGTGGAGGACCAATGGGAGCATAAGGCAGCATTAAGATACAGTGATTTTATTTCCCAACTAAAAAAGAAAAGAGTGTAGCTGCAATTTATTCCAGATAATGTGTGGCAAAGTTGGATGAGACTTTGGGAAGATCCTAAGTGTGTTGAAAAGTCAGAAATAAATGCAAGCAATCATTGTGGTGGTGAGAGCGGAGTTGCCACTGGGACTCACACGGGTGGCTCTATCAATGTAGGGGAGCATCGCAAGGGACTTGTAAGTGTATATAAAACATTGGAAAATCTCATTTAAGTTTGCACTATTTCGAATATGAAAATCTCATTTAAGTTTGCACTAATCCGAATTTGAATGGAATGAGGCAAGAATAGTTGACTGTAGTTGTAGATATAAGAGGTGGAGGAACTCTATGTTTTTGGTTCACAAGTAAAAGAAGAGTAGATGGGGCGATGGAAGAATTCATGAGTTTTATTACGAATTAACAGAGACTAATATTTCTCTATGTTATTTTCAATCTCATTTTATAAAAAAATTCTGTCGATTGTCTGAATTGAGTAACTTTTGTATAGGCTATTGAAAATGGTCGAGATCCAAAACCAAGTGAGATGCATTTGCACGTCCATACACATGATCATGATGGAACATCTTTTGTTGTTGAGAAATCCCAAATCCTACATGTAAGTCAACTTTTTTAAACGTTGTCCTTATTGTATACCAAATTTGTGCACTTCGATTCTCTTCTATTCTTACAGACTGGAAGTTATAAATTACGTTGAACGAGAGCATATTCATCTCTTCTTTAGTTTCAGCTTACTTTGTGTTATTGTATTGTATTCTCTCTTTGTTGGGACCAATTTGTTGTGCTTATATAAGGGTTTGTTGGCTGACCTATTAAAAATTTAAAAGGTAGAAGTCCTCGTTGATTAGTGTAGTCCTCACTGATTAGTGTATATATGTTATGTTAGAATGTGTGTGAATTGAGCTGTGATAGACTGTTGGTATTTAATGAAAGTTGAGCTTTTCAGTGATAGATGCCATGGACTGACAATTTGTACCTAAAGCCGGTGTTGACCGTAAAGCCATTGTTGTTCCATATAATTTCAAGTTCACCACTGCACCAAGGTATAGAGCCTCTTCTAGTGCTATTTTGCCCCTGATTTCCCCATTTATTTCATGATCTGTACGTCCTCATACTTTTTGTTTTTGCATGTATCTGGCATCCTTGTTTTGTCTGCACATTTTGGTTAGTGTTTATATTATGTTAGAATTTGTGTGAATTGAGCTGTCATAGAAGGCTAAGAAGCTGAAATGGAACATTTTGAAGCTGGACGAATTTTGTGCTGGAAAAGTTTTGCATGTATTTTACCTTTTTTTTATCCCCTCTTCTACAGGAAAAATACCAGGAAATATTACAATAACAAACACAGACTCAGTCTGATATTGATCAGTGTCAAGCATATTACCAAGCGGCGGGAGGAGAAAAGAAAAGAAGATTATATGGTCTTGGATGTCAAGCAAAATGCTACTACGGCCAGAATCTTTGTGACTCTTTTGGATTCGATGCTACATCTTCAGCTGCACCTCAGAATGCTTAATCAACACCAATAAGAAATATGGATGAGTTTGTGATGCGTTTGATTCCTGTATTGACAGAACGTACAGTTCCTGTAATCATTGAGCGGGTGCGCGGATTAGCTTCTTCGCCCTCGCATTAGCCAAATATTGATCTTACCAGCCACCCATCAGTTGTGATACCTACAGTTCCTACCCCTCCTACTGCTGCTATCGTTGATGAGCTCCATTCATTGGGTTCTGATGATTAAAGAATGGAACTCCACTGCCCCTAGCAGAGGAACCAGAACTCGAAAGTAATGGCTGATGTTTATACACCATAACCCACTACCCAATTTGATTAGAAGATGCAGGAGAACTAAGGAAATATTACCTAGACTAGGAAATAGTAAGCTCTATTTTGTTAGCCTATTTTGTTTGGACCGTGACTCTCCAGCCTCGCAATAGTTAGCCTATTTTGTTTGGACCTTACACAACTCTCCAGCCTCGCAAGAGTTAGCCTATTTTGTTTGGATTTGTTGGTGTTTGTGGATGGTTTGTACTTAAGGATACAATTATATGCATTGTGCTATATATTTTGGACCTTGTTCATCTCAAAAAATATATATTTTGAACCTTGTTGAATATTAATTTATATGAATATCAATTATTTTAATTAAGTGTATTTAAGTTTTCATGTAATATGCTTGAATAGGGTATATTTAATTTTATAAATAAAAAGTATTTTAAAAAATATTTAGCGACGAATAATTTTCGTAAAATTAAATCTTGCGACGGATTGAATACAAAAGATTTTTATCGCTAAAAGTAGGAATAATTAGCTATAAAAGGACTAGCGACAGACTCTTTCGTCGCTATTAGGCGAATTTGTTATGAATTTTAGCGACAAAATTAATCAAAATAGTGACGGTTGTTTCTGTCGCTAAACTTGGCTATAGATATATTTGGTCGCTAATCCGTCGCTAGTCTAGCGACGGATTTGTATTTTTTGTTGCTAAGAGCTTAGCTATGAGCATTTTAGCGACAAACTTGGATCCATCGCTAATCCGTTGCTAAACCGGTTTAGCGATGGAAATAAGCTGTTTAGCGACGGAATACGTCCGTCACTAAAGGCTTTTTTTTTGTAGTGATATATGGATTATATTAGTATCCCTATAAAAACAATTTTCTATACTTTTTTTCTAAAAAATCTTTTTCTAAACTCGGGTGGGCTTACGTAATGTTCTACTTGGGTTAACGCCTTCGGGTTTAAACCTAGGTGTTCTAGTCCGAAATCCAAAAAAGGTCCAATTTTGGGAAAAACTCTACCATTTTTCGTTTTCTTGAAAAGGAGTGTTTTTGGCATCAATGACTAATTTCTATTTGCGGAAATATGAAACAAAAAACTGTTTTTATCACAAGCAATTTATATCTACAAATGCATACTATTAGAACCCGTAGGTCAATTGTATTTTACGGATCCTTAATACTGGGGTGCCTAATTCCTTCCCGGGGGATCACCAGAACCCTTACCCATACTTTGGTTAGATTAGGTTTCTTTTAAAATTTAACCGTTTTAAATGAACCCTTTTCGAATTGGTTTTCCTAATTTCCTAAAAATTAGGTGGTGACTCTAAAACATTATCCATTTAGAGTACCATTACGTAGAGGTATATTTTTCCTTTTTCCCGGTACAATTGACAACCGTATTTCCCCGGGATACTTTCCTTTTTAAATGAGGCAAGTGCAAATGCGATTCGGAAAAAATATCAAACCGCTACAAATGGCAACTCCCCTGGGGATAATTTAAAGTTCTAACCATAAGGGTTCCAATAATTTATGTGTTTGTATGATATAAATTGTTTATGCGTTTAAATTTTCGCAAAATATAACTGTCATTCATGCATGCATACTCCGCCACTCCTAGCATTTATTTTACATTTTTTCTAAGGGTGACGACGCGGGATGAGCTGCGGTCATACATTCACTAAAAAAACTTTTAGCTATATTCTTTGGAGCGCTTTAAGGTCGAGTGGGCATGCGGTCATCCCACAGCCTTAGAGAGCCCACCCCCAGCTTGTCCACTTGGGTAACCTGTGTCATTTGCTTGAAAAACCACTCTAGAATAATTAGCATAGAGCGAAGCCAAATTTTTACTGATATAGCGCATATTGACCATAGGCCGGTTTGGGTATCTCAGACCTACCTGAATCAGACAAGAAGACCGCCCGCATCCAACTGTGTGAAAAATTGAAGGATGTACATGCCGTTATAGGAATCGTTTGCCCTTGGGTTTGGGTTTGGGTTTTTACTTTTTAGTTTAGGAGTTGTACCCCTGCGCGGGACTGATATTCTGTATACCTCGTTCCCCTATTATGTATCCCCATTCGATATTTATCAATGTTGTATATACTGGGGCAAACAGAACGTCTTAACGGTACCTGCATCCTTCATACGATAGTATACTTTTGTTGATATATTGATTACGTGAAATATATATTGTTTACATGCTACGTGCTATATACTCTGCTTTGCCATGCTTATTTTTGATTTACGCATATAAAGACATCTGTTTTGCTTCAAACACGAATAGTCCATAGTTCGATTCCCAAAATCTTAGAATGTCATCAAAACGCACCCCAAAGTAAAATCTCAAAACAGCACATCAAAAGTCAAGTTTTCTAAAACCTGTAAAACGTCGTTCGATCATCATCCAATCCACGTGAACCATGTCATTTCCAAAAGGACATTTTTTACACTCAATATTGCTAAAAGCCGTACCCCTCGGTCCTCGCAACCTCTAAAGTTTTAAGACAAATAGCCCAGCCGTCGCAAATTGCTGACAACTACTTCATTCCTAAAAAAAATCATTCTTATCAGACCCAAAAGATCGTTAAGGTCACACTTTGCCCTTTCAAAGTCTAAACACTTCAAGTCAAAACTGGTCGAGTCATCATCCAATGCTCGTTGACCATGTCATCCTCAAAGATCACTGTCACATACAAAGATTACCAAAGTCGCACAAAAATCGGTCGAATGGGCAAAATCTGTCCATCCGGGTCATCTCCAAAGTCTCTATGAGAGCCGAAGTTTGGACAATATGTTTTAAGTAAAACAGATGTTACATGTCTTATTATGATTAACGAACTAACACGTTTACCTCTTGAGTTTTTCTCCTCTTTTGATTGACTCGTGGGGACCACCGAGAGGTTTCGGTAATGAAACTTAAGTCGTGATCCATTTTAGCCCATCCATGTGCTATGCTATCGTGATCTCACAAAATTCAAATCACAACTTTTTTTTAGCTCACCCATGCGCTACACTATCATGATATTACAAAATCCAAATCACAACTCCTTAAAAAATTAAAGATTACGACCCTTTTTTAGACCACCCATGTGCTACGCTAAAATGTCCGACATCCAAAATGGCAAGCCTGTGCTTATTCAGATAGACAATCCAGATACGTCAATTTCGAATTCCGAACTACGCCAGACTTCATTCTTGTTCCAGCAAGATACGTAGGCAATCCTATATAAGGTGCGGTCTCCCCACTATTTCAAACCACAAACCCCGATAAGGAATCGGGGTACGTCTTTGATCTAGTCTTCAAAAACTTCATTCTTCCACTGTTTCAAAATATGGACTGTTACACCCCGTATCTTCGAAGAGCACTTATCAAATTTAAAACATAAGTACGTTGAGTTAGGGTTAAGTAAAACCACTTTGGAATATAAGGAGCAAGAATTATTAAGTATATTTATTGAGTGAAGGATGTATATAAGGTATACCGGAAGGTTTTATAAGGAAATGAGTGGAAGAAATGGAGTAGTACGACTTTGGAGAAAGGATGGGTCATGTTTTGTATGAAAATTTTGGTCCAACTTTGGGGACAAATATCTCTTAGCATATGAAGTGTTTTGAAGTGAAACAAGAGTCTAAAATGAAGTTCGTTGAGTCTAGTTTTCAACGCAATAAACTGCTCATCGATAGGACATCGGAGTAGAGAATTATGGACGTTACAAGTTCAGCTGACAGAGCAGAAACGCATGCTACAGTACTGCTACAGCACCGCTGCTACAGTACTGCTACAGTGAACCCGACCCGAATTTGACCCTATATAAAGGGTAAAAACCCCCTTTTTTTCACCAGATTTGCCCGAAAATTTCCAGAGAGAGAAGAGAGAGAGAGAGAGAGAGAGGGGATCACAAAGTAAGCAATTTTCAAGCGACGGAGTATTAATCGAAGCTTGGATAAATGAATGGATGTGATTCTAGTATGGTTTTGCGGTGGATTCAAGGTGGATATTGAAGATATCTCTGTTTTAACAAGAATAAGGTATGAATCTCCTATTATTAATGTTAATTTTGATTTATTTACGGAGATAAAGTCGTTAAATAATTGTATAGCGAGTTGGTTGGTTGTGGAAATTGGGAAACACCGTGTGGGATGTTTTATGGTACATATTGGCGTTGGAAATGATGTTATTGTCATTGTTGTTGTTGGTTGCTGAATTATAATTTCGGGCTAGGCATATAAACGAGGGGATCTTTGCCGAAATTTATTTTCTAGAAAGAGTTAGTTTGAGGGCTTAAGGCAGTGCTATGAAGATGAGTCTAACAATAGTATAAATTTTCTTGAATATAGATTTACGAGCACAGAGGCCAAGTGTTGAATAGTTAAAGTTAAGGCGACTAAAAAGGTATGTTAAGGCTCGTCCCTTTCTTTCAAAGGCATGATTCCTATGTTATGACTTCATAAATGTTTCCATATCTTCCTTATTTCCAAAAGTTAGAAGTCTATGATTCCAAGGCATGATTCCTTTCCCGATAACCCATAACCGTTTTCCAAAATGTCCGTATTCTTCCAAAATAGAGGTTTATGATTTTGTAAGCTCTTATGACAACAATGATGGACATGTTTTTATCATGATAACAATGATGCCAAAGATGAGAATATTTTTCTATGGTGACTATGATGAGAATGATTTCATGTTTAAAGGTTCCAAGTTATGATTTCAATGACGATATAAGAATGTTGAGCTATTTTTTGATTTCTCAATTTTATTCATGGATGATGACTATTTTTTTTTAAAAGATTCCAAAGCATATGAATTGACGCCTTATGAGATTTATGATCGTATTCTATGTTTTCTCTCAATGTTATTCTTCATTGATAGTCTCACCTTATAACAATTATTCCTTCAAGGTGAGACAAAACGATGATCATTCCATAAAATAATCGGAGGTTACCGACCTTACGTCACTCCGGTAGAGTTATAACTTTCCTTGGGCTCTCCTGCATGCTGCTTATATGATATCTGTATATGTAAATAGGGAATATGGGAAAAAGGGCCAGAGTGTTATATACGCGTAACCACCTGATCAGTTGGTATAATATGATATGATATCATCCCGGACGCGGGATGCCCGCGGGACATATGTGGTTAAATGGATCGGAGCCGACGCCTCGGCAATATGATATGTTCTATTTTCTATATATATGAACAAGAAATGTTTTTCAAAAGAAAGCTAGCATGCATGGCATCCGCCCTAAGAGGCACTCACATGTACGTGTTATTCTTTTATCTCACGATATGCTCTATATTTCCATTATGTTATTGTTCATACTTTACATCCCTTATTATGTTACTATTCATGCCTTACATACTCGGTACATTACTCGTACTGACGTCCCTTCTTGTGGACGCTGCATTCATGCCCGCAGGATCAGGTAGCCAGTCGGACGATTCACAGCAGTAGGACCTCCCCTCAGCGGCAGTTGGTACGCTCCATTGATCCGGAGCTTCAGTCCTTTTGGTACGCTATTCGGTTACGTACATATATGGGTACGGCAGGGCCTTGTCCTGTCATTTCTACAGTTTTTACTCCATAGAGGTCGGTAGACAGTGATATGTAGTCGTGATGTTATGTGATATGTAGTCGTGATGTTATGCAGCCTCGTCAGCGTTTATTTTATTGTACAGTATATATGTGTGGCGGCCAAATCGGCTCACGCTGTTATTCTCAGTGTTTATGTTTATATGTATGCGTTGGCCGTGAGTTCCGGGTACGGTGTCTTTTATGTTGATTGTTCGGGAGACAGTTTAGCACAGTTACAGATTGTATATGGGCCTAGGACAGTCAGTGAGAAGTAAATGCGAGCATAGGAGTGCTTGGCCGGCAATGGTCCGGCACTTGTTGCGGCCCATCGGTTTGGGTCGTGATATGGACTCTCCGAGCAGATCTGGGGTATGTCTTTGAATCAATCAAGCCATTCAAATTTTCAAGCGCAAACATCTTGAACTAAGTGCCCTAGGACTGGAAGCCGAGGCGACTGGTTCAAAACAGTTCGACAATTATGATATCTTCATTCATTAGAGTTTCCCAATCAAACGAACAAGTCCTTCCCTTATGAGAATCCAAAATAAGAACGTAAGTGGCTTTTTTCGAACGAACGATTCATCCTTTTATAGAAATAAAAAAAAATGGAACGTGCCTTACGTGACGTCCTATACCGGTTATTTAGCCTTCGACTCACCCAATGCTTATCCCGGGGATCACATCCCCGTTTCCTTTAGTCTATCATGACACGCTCGGTGAGGTCAACATGAGTCAATCACTTTTACTCTAAAGAAATTTTCTTTGAGCACAGGAACAAGGAAGCTACAAAACAACGGACCTCAAGTCGATGTCAATTCCAACCAAAGGCGTTATTGAGCCTACCATCGCCTCAACTCTATAAGCCAAAAACGACTTCATTTCTAACTCAGCCTTCAAATTAGATTCCTTTCACTTCGTTATGTCCACTGACACTTGCTCTTAGAATATTACAGGTTACGATATTATGCAAAGTTGAACTCGGGAATCAAGATTATGAGACGCTGGCTGGATCCTCACCAATCCACAGAAGCCAAGACATCTTCGTCACTAACCTTTTGCGTTATCCTTATCAAAATAATACTATGATTCTACTGACAATAAAGTCGAATCTCGCAGGGATCATGCATCAACACTGCCAAAGACTGGCACATCAAGACTAAAGGATCAATAACGTCACTTGCCCGACGTAATCATCACAAAACAAGCAAAACAAACATCAAGCCTTCAAAGATGGCCAAAAATCTCAAAAGCCTATTTAATGGCCCGAGTGAGCAATGGCAATCTCTAACTCTTCTCCCAATTTTTAAAGGCTACTTTTAATGACTTTGCTTTAAAATTTTGTAGAGTCAACTTCAAGTCATCAATGACTCCCATCGACCCCAAAACGGGACAACTTGCTTAAGAGGAATGCCGAATCTTTCCAAAAAATAGGAACTCCACATCAGGCTACAAAGTACGATCAAAGATCGAAAAAGCTGACAGAGAGCAAGGCCTACCCCTACAAAAGCAAGTAATTTCTCAACGGTTTCGTATATCTTTCTAAAGTCCTTTTTAGATTATCTTGACTAAAGTCACTGGTAAAGTGACCACATAGCTACTAATCATCTTCTTAAAGTACAGGTGATTGCTACAATATTAAGAGGCATCAAAGCCGTGATCGTCCTCAATGTCAAAGGAAATGAGTCAATTGAGCCAAAGGGGCTATAAAAGGAAAAAACGCCGCAAGGGCGACACAATTGAGCCGAAAGGGCTATAAACAAAATCAAGCAAAAGAAGCTACAAATGGACGTGGGGCCACAAGGGCAATGCCATCAAGAAGGGCTATAACATAGACATAGTGTCTTAAAGACGGCATAAAAGAGCCAAAAAGGGCAAAACAACTATCTAACCTAGAGAACCACAGTTCTCGGGGGTCGAGATGACGACAAAGAAGTCAAGAAGGCTACGAAGAACATCGAGAAAGCCGTCCTAAGTGATACCAAGAAGGTTATAACTATAAATCAAAACCGAGGGGTTATAACTACGCGAGAATGGTAGAATAGAAACAAACTTATCTCGTGACAAAGCAGGGTTGTCCGCCCTAAAAATGTGACAAGCAGGGTTGTCCGCCCTAAAAATGTGACAAGCAGGGTCGTCCGCCCTAAAAATGAGACAAACAGGGTCGTCCGCCCTAAAAACGTGATACTTACCTCTTAAGTAGACATTGCCTATCTCTAAAGTGGATTGTCATAGGACGATACGCTAGTCTCGAAAATTCGAGATGACATCATAAAAACATTACCACCAATTATGTTTATGACATAATTCCCAAAGTGGGATTACATAGGCGTTTTTCGTGTTTAGTCGCACCAAACGAAAATCGTAGATATCCCTAGATAGAAACTGGGGCAGAAATTTTGAGATCTTTTTGGGAGATCTCAAAACTCAACACGATAGGTCACCGACGCAGCTTTAACTGGCGCAGAATTTTTGAGAGAATCTCAAAAATTCTTTCGGTACGGCAAGTTTAAGAATTAGCGAATACACTTCTACACTGGGGCAGAAATTTCCATTTTTCAGACTTAGAATAACGTCATTGCCAAGCGACATGCTCCTCTCAAAGGCATCAACCAGACAAGAGTCGCCACGTCAAACGGTTTCATATCCAACTTTATCTGTCATACCTTACTAACTTTAGTATAAGGGTTTTGTAGGTAATGCCGTCAAACATCGAGGACATGCCTAAAAATGACGGATGAAAATGGACATCAAATCCGCAACAACGACAAGAAAAAACAAATAAAGCCTCTCTAATGGCGAAAGCCGAATGGCTACACTTTGAACTCTCTTCTTCTCCTTTACGAATACATTGTCGTTTCTTTTGACTAGTTTAACGCCTTTTTGCTTCAAGTTTTGCAGAAAGTCACCATCAAGTCATTAACGACTTCCCTTGACCGCATTGTTCAAAAGTAATACCAAACTCTGCAGGGAAAGTAGAGATCCTACAAAGTGCGTCAAGGACCACCACGCAGGAAAAGCATGGAAAGCACGGTCTTCCTCTACAACGAGGGAAAGATGCTCGGTGGTTCACATATACCATTAGCCCTTTCCCCAAGTTTCTTTCTTAAGAATTGTTTTAATTACGGTCGCTAGCAAAGCGACAACGTATCTACTAATCATTTACTTTGAGTACAGATGGCTGGACCATCAGAACGGACTTTGGCAATACAATTCAAAATTCAGAAAGGCATCAAGATGATCGCCACAAACAAAGGCTTCAAAGACAGCAAAGGAGAGCATTTTGGCACCCACATCGACAATGAGACATAAACTATGTCAAACACATGGTTCTCGTTTAAACATACTAAGGAGATGATACGTACAACCAAGAGGGCCATTCATTCAAATTGCTAAGAGGGCTATTCATTCAAAAAAAAATGCCGAGAGGGCCATGCATTTAAGATAAAATTCAAAGGAAGAACAACAGAAGCTGCAATTCAATGAAGGAACACCCGGAAAGGGTAACAAAGCTATTTAAATAGAGTTTTTTTTTTGCTAACTTGTTTGTTCAGTGATTGAGACAGGAAATGGCGCTAGCGGAACAAAACAAAGCAAAAAAAAAAAAAAAAAAAAACAAAAGCAAAAGCAAAGACGAAAAATTCAAAGACAAAGCAATAAAAGCTAGAAGTATCCCAAAAGGGAATAATGATGACGAAGCAAAACGAAGACAAAAACTTGAAGATATGTGATAAAGCAAAAGCATCCGAGAAAGGGTAACGAAATCCTCCCTAAGTAAAGTTTGTTTTACTCTAACATGTTTGTTCGTTTTGCTGAGCACAAATATTTTTACAAAAAGAAAATATTAAGACTACTGAAAGATATAATCATGGTTTACCGAAAGCTTGGTCTCCACTAAACAGTATTGTGTCAAGGTATTAAGACCCCAGCTTAGACGTCGCATGGCTTGCCTTAATACATTGACTGATTAGACGTCATAAAAATCTAAAATTTGAAGACGACACGTTTATATCGGTACTGAAATGATGTATTCACAATCGAGTCTAGTCCTTTTGGAAGATGTGAACCCTGTACGGGCGGGTATTCTTCCCCGGAGTCAAACAAGGAAGGTGTCATTCTTGCCACCGAGGTAAGCTTCATTCCTCAAAATGACGATATGGATTGAACGACTACGTGCCGAAGGGGCTAAGTCATCATCCATATATATAGCAAAAATAGGTAGCATAATTCCGAAGTTGATGTCCACAATCGTTGAAATCCGAATGTGATTCCTACATCAAGATTTGCGATCGCTACTGCAGTTTATTTCAAGTTAACGTAATCATGGTTCAGGGATAGTGGTAGTCATGAGAAAAGGCTCCACACTTGAATATGTAGTAGTTAACTTGAATATTCTGACAAAATATTGTAATTCTGAACACAGAGGTTAGTAGTCATCATGAAAGGAATATGATCCTGCACTCTGACGTGCAGTCTACACTTGGGTATTTTTGACTATAAATGATGTGGTCCCGAAAGCGGTATACTGCAAGCTTCGTATGAGGATAACGATGCAGTTGATACCAGATTTGCGACGGTCACTGCAGTATGTGAAAATGATGTGAGTCCAAATTTTTAGGGGTGGCGGATGTTATAAGAAATAAAAATGACCCCGCACTTGAAAACATGGTTTTCATTAGTAACATCTTGCTTACGAAAATGACAACTGGACTGGGGTGTGTAGGTTTCGCAAAAATGCGGTACACCCTGACCCAGATACCAACGGAAGTTATCATTGAACAATGAAAACATCTGAAAATGACGAAAAAAGAGCCTGTAAAACTATCATGATTATTATCCAGAGTAGATCATTTTTTTTCAAAAAATACACGGTAGATCATTTTTTTCAAGAAATACACGGAAAACACACACTTACATGAGAAAAGAAAGAAGACGGACAAGCATTTGCGAAGAGGCGGACATAATATTGGAGGATGACTTCAATGTGAACAAAATGGCAAAACGCCATTCAGGTATGACTACATTAAAATCAAAATTTTCAAAAAACTAACATGCAGGACTCAACATTTGGAGATGGCTAAAAGCTACCGAGATAGGAAGCAAAAGCCGGATTCAAAACATGCGAAGCGTACGTGGAACTTTTCTTGGGCAGCCCGTCAAAAATCGTGTACGAGAGTCAAGCATTCTACACCGGGGATTGGAGATCACTTCAAGCATCAACACTAATAAATCCTTTCCAAAAACCGCCTCCGGTTTGGAATTTCAACCGGAAGAAGCGAAAGGGATTCCCACATAAAGGGATATTCTTTTTCGGGCTGTCGAGTCGAACTACAATTGGCTTGATTCCCAAAGCCAGGGATATGTAGGCTACTCAAGTTTCTAGGATCGGCCATATTCCTATAATTATCTCGAGACACCTCGAGGTAGTTTAAAGAAAACTCTTATTTTTCATAGTTCTCATAGAGTCAGAACTACAAACGGCCTGAATTCTCATGTAGCCTGAGATATGTAGGAAGCCCAGAAACCGGGGTCCAGCCATACTTTCAAAATTTTGCGCAAAAGAAGGTTGTAATTTCTTTTATTTGGTGAAAATTAGGTTTGTCACATTCTCAGCTCAAGGATGGCCTTGCCATCCTCGAACTCCGAAGGGACAGCTGTTGACACCTAATTTTCACCTCATAAAATGCGTATTTTAATTTTCAACATTTTCGAGTCCAAGATGGAGTAAGGATGCCCTTAAAAAGTTAAAAATTTAAAAATCCCGAGGAAATTATAAAAATTGACGTTTAATTATTATTTTCATAAAAATTAATAATTACAAGAAATTACGAGTTATTTACTTTCACAAACGTGATTTGAAAAGAAGATACATATCTCGCTTCGTCTAACTCGGGAAAATTATTAATTAAAAATGACGTATGAATTATGGCTCATTTTGACCGCATTTTTTCACATTTTTAAATATTGCTCGGAAGTATATCAATATTGGGCTCGTTTTGAAACTCGTATTTTAAAACGACATATTATAATTTTTATTTCGTCAAAATATTATTTTACTAGGGCGTATTAAACTAATTAACCTAAAACTATATAAAAATTATGTTACATTTATAAAAAATAAGAAGGGAATTTTATCCATTTGTACCTTTGTTGGTACTATTTGGATAAGGTCTTTTTGGGGGGAAAAGTACGGCCAAGTGGCCTATTTTTGTCCATAGATTTCTAAATGCTTAGTTGGATGATTTTAAAAATTTGAATTAGGATTTTGGGGGGAAAAGCTATGGCCACATGGCCTATTTCTGTCCATGAAATTTTAAATGCTTAGTAGGATGATTCTTGAAAATTTGGATAAGGATTTTTTGGGGGAAAAGTACGGCCAAGTGGCCTATTTTTGTCCATTGAATTATAATTGCTTAGTTGGATGATTTTTGAAAATTTGAATAAGGATTTTGAGGGAAAAAACTATGGCCACATGGCCTATTTCTGTCCATGAAATTATAAATTGGCTTGCCTACAAATAGAGGGATTAACATTAAGAAAAGGGGACATTTTTTTTGGTGGGGTGGGGGGGGGGGGAATCTTTTTTTTTCTATTTTTTGGAAAAAGAGAGAAAAAAAAAAGAGTTCAAATTTGGCATCCTAAAAGCTAAAGTTTGATTTATATGTTCAAAGCTTAGCAACAAAAGATACAAATATAAGATATACATATAGAAAAAGAAAAAGGGGTTGAAAGACTTGGGAATGAACTGCTCTGTTTTTGTAAAGAAAATTTTACGACACCGTTAAAATGTGTCGTAAAATGCCTTATTTACATTGTTCCTATTTTAAGATGCAACTTACGGACCATAAATATTTTTACGGATCATAACTTGCACCGTCAAATAGTTTCCCCATTTCTAGTTATGCTTATATATTTATTATGATACTTTTGTTAGTTAAAAATAATTCCTTGCTGGCTTAGTCTTGTTTGATGATTAAGTGGATATTATGTGAATTTGATACCATTTGAAAAAATGAAAATAAATTAGAAGTTTGATTTAGACAATGTTAAGTGATTTTAGGTTAGTTAAATTGATATACTTTATTTCATTTCTAGTTATGATTATATATTTATTATAATACTTGTGTTAGTTAAAAATAATTCTTTGCTAGTTTAGTCTTGCTTGATGATTAAGTGGATATTATGCGAATTTGATACCATTTGAAAAAATGAAAATAAATTAGAAGTTTGATGTTATATCCCGTATTTTGTACATTGGGACAATCCGGATTAACTATGGTAAGTTAGGGATAAAACCATTCCGGGATACAAAGTCGGGACTTTTGACCTTCGATTTTATTTTAAGACATGAGTTGTTCATAAATTTATTGGTGTGGGACATTTAGGAAATTTGGGACCAAAAATGGAATAATTGAAAGTTGGAAATCATGCATTTTTAGGCCATTTGGCCGTGTGAGTTGGAGGTGGCTCCCACACATTTTGTGGCCAATTTTAATTGATCCAACACATGTGTGGGCCATGGACACATGTATAATTCATGTGGGAACATAAAAGATGACTACTAAGTCATCTTCTCCTCATTCAACACTTAAAAAAAAAACAAGAACTTTGGATGAACAACCAAGAACCATTCGGCCAAGAGAAAAAAAAATTGAAGTCCAAAATTAGCCATCACAAAAATATTTCCTTGGTGCAAATCCACTAATTGGAGGTCCCTAGTTAACGTGGAAGTGTTGTTGGAGCGAACAAACCATCCGTTTTGTCAATCGCAAACCCTAGCCTAGTTGTGAAGTTGAAGAAGAAAGGTAAGATTTAATCTTGTTTATGTGTTATGAATGATGTGTGCATGTTGTAGTATGTTAAAATGGATGAAAATCATGAAATATGGCATGTGGGAGTTGAGCCGTGCATGGCTTGTAGCCGTGTGGATATGTATGTTGTGTTGAAGTGATGAGTTAAACTCTATGTAGCATGTTCAATTGTTGTAGTGTGTTGAAATGGATGAGAATCACCAATATATGCATGTATGGTGATGGCCGAATATGGGTCATATTATGTGACAAAGAATGGATTAATGTTACTTAGTGTTTTAGTTGTTGTCGTTATGAATTCTAGGTTGGCGACAAGAGTTTAATGATTCAAATTGATATTGTAAGTGTTGCGGACTGATTTGGAGGTGATTGTGCATTTGATGTAATTTCTATATTTATGAGAATGACATTGTTAGAGTGTGGATTGTTGGTGCAAATCATGATTTGGAAGTTAGGAATGGGTTATAGTTGTGTTCTCGGGTTTGGGGCAGATTTCAGGTGAAGTGGGATATTATTTGGGATGTTTGAAACATTGTATGAATTGTTTAAAATGTCCTTGAATATTGTTGGTATGGGTTCGGGTTGGTATTTGAATGTATGAGCGTAGATGTTGGCTTGAATGTAAGCCGTTGAATTGAATGTAATGAATGTTGTTGGATTATGTAGAAAGGGTATTTAATGCTAGAATGCGTTTTGAATTGATTATTGATGTTGCTAGGTTGGTTGTTGGTGTTGTTGTTGTTGATTTGGCTTGTTAAATTCTCGGGGTTGGTCTATTTACGAAATCTGCCTAAATTTCTATAGAATTAAGTGCTAGTTTGGAATTAAATGCCTAAACGTCTATAGCTAATATTTGATATCCGTTGACGTTGTGTAGACCTTGGGGAGCCCCAGACGTAGGTTGGCATTAGCTTGAGTTGGATTAGCTTTGAGAGCGATCGAGGTATGTAAAGCTCAACCCTTCCTTCTTTTGGCATGCCTTATTTACAAATAGGCTATGACACGAGCCTCGAGGAAATTTCATTCTTGCAATCCGAGCATGTCTATGATTCTTATGTGTTTCTTGGTATTCGTATGTTTGATGTGATGAAATATTGGCCCTTATGTCTTTGGAATAATTGATTTCCAAATGTTGCATAAAAAGTTTGTTTTTAAAGAGTTCCGTAACTACGAACGGCCGTAACTTTCACAGAAAGGCTCGGATTGCCTCGATATATTCGTAGGAGATCTTATGGCGTGTGATGAGTATGTTTTCCATAGGAGGGCCCGGCTCGAGTCAACACCCGTCCGTGGGTCCCGCGACTCTCCTTTTTGTAATCCTGATGACTTTTGAAAGAATTTGGTTTGGCTATTATTCCGATTTCCAAGTATGGTCATTTTACTTATCTTTTAAGTCTATGATAATGATTTTATACATATGGTTACTCACGACTCTGCTCGTGCATTCTGTTGTATCTTTCGCCGAGTCCCGGGCCGGTTATGTTGTCGTGCGCGCTATGTTATACTCCGGTGTTATGCTGTGTTATGGTTCGCCGAGCCCCTCGCTAGAGGGCCGGGTTCCGCTTATATTTGGTGTTATGCTGTGTATGGCGTTATGATGTGTTATGATGTGTGAGGGGATACGGAGATTTGAAACTTTCTGGTGTTATGCTGTGTTATGGCGCCAACGACGGGCGGGCGACCATATTTTAAAGCCCTATGCATGATTTGTATTTTGAAAATAAACACTTTGGCATTTTTGGATATGCACTTACTTTCGTAGATTTCGATTATGACTCGTATTTGTTACTATATCTTACGCTTTGCATACTCGCACATATTTCGCATCGACCCCTTTCTTCGGGGGCGTTTTCTGCCGCAGTGCGACGTACGCTTCGGTGATCCGCCGCCTAGGACACCCTTTTCATTTGGAGTGCTCCCCTTATTCCGGAGCCCACATTTTGGTATATATTCGTTCGTACGTGTGTATGTGTTTGTTCGAGTGGCACGGCGGGGCCCCGTCCCGTCATATGATTCTCGTTGGTCCGTTTAGAGAGGTACGTCAGACGTATATGTGGGTTGTTACCTATTCGTGTGTGTGTTTGTATGATATATGTTCGGGCGATCCCATTCGCCGTGCAAAATTTCTTGTCGGCTTGCATTTGTATATGTTTTGGGCCGTTGCTTACTTGATAGCCTTTGCGCTTCGATATACATATGTTTGTGTTTGAGATGTGTTTGAGGGCAGGTTGGAGATAATTTGAGACAAATACGATATTTGTATACGCATAAGCTATCTGTTTGTGATTCGGATTTATAAATGTGTTTGGGTGCCCAGCTCGGGCATTAGTCACGGCCTACAGGGTTGGGTCGTGACATTTGATTTAGAAAATGTTAGGTGATTTTAGGTTAGTTAAATTTATATCATTTATTTCATTTCTAGTTATGATTATATATTTATTATGATACTTGTGTTAGTTAAAAATAATTCTTTGCTAGCTTAGTCTTGCTTGATGATTAAGTGAATATTATGTGAATTTGATATCATTTGAAAAAATGAAAATAAATTAGAAGTTTGATTTAGACAATGTTAAGTGATTTTAGGTTAATTAAATTGATATCCTTTATCTCATTTCTAATTATGATTATATATTTATTATGATACTTGTGTTAGTTAAAAATAATTCTTTGCAAGCTTAGTCTTGCCCGATGATTAAGTGGATATTATGTGAATTTGATACCATTTGAAAAAATGAAAATAAATTAGAAGTTTAATTTAGACAATGTTAAGTGATTTTAGGTTAGTTAAATTGATAAAAAAATAAGAAAAAATTCCATCCTTTATTTCATTTTAAGTTATGATTATATATTGTTTATGATGCTTGTGTAGCTGAAAAGGATTAGGTGCTAGCCTAACTTTGTTTACGTGATTAAGTGAGTATCCTATGTATTTATTACTATTTGAAAAAATGAAAATAAATTAGAAGTTTGATTTAGACAATGTTAAGTGATTTTAGGTTAGTTAAATCGATAAGAATAAGAAAAAGAGATTCCATCCCTTATTTTATTTTAAGTTATGATTATATGTTATTTATGATGCTTATGTAGTTGAAAAGGACTACGTGCTAGCCTAGCTTTGTTTACATGATTAAGTGAGTATCCTATGGATTTATTACTATTTTTGACAATGTTAAGTGATCTTAGGTTAATTAAAATTGATAAAAATAAGAAAAATAGTAGCTTAAGTTAGAATTTTTACATTGTGTTGATAGGTTTAGTGTGATTTATAAATTCTTGTTAGCTTTTGATATATATATATATATATATATATATATATAAAACCTTAGTTCTTGTGAGTTTGTTACTAATTCATAGCAATTATTGGGCCTTTTGCATAAATTGTCATTTTATTTATAAGTATGATAATTATGGGCTTGGTTTAAAAGTATTGTAATTTATTTTTTGGTTTTGTAAATTAAATAATTGACCTCGGCCTATTACTAATGTTTTGTAGACCTATCTTTTGTGACCTTCCCAATTTGTTGGTGGATCTTTCGAGGCCCACTAACATTTCTAGATCGAGTCAACCCCTATTATGGAAGGACTAAGGCATTGGAGCATAATTTGAAGCGGAAATATTTATGTAAATTTTACTTGACATAGCTTAGTATGTTACATATTTATGGAACATAACTATACTTTTTAATAATTAGGTTTAGTAGCTATAATATTATATTTTTACAACTTATAGCTACCCACTTTTCTATCAATTAACTTACCACTCCTCACACCCCTATTTTTTAGCTGCACATTTTCTCTCTCTCCCCTTTTCCTAAATATACATTTCTAACTCCCATCTCCCCTAATTTCGTGCTTTTCAAATCAGTTTCTGATTTCTTCACTTCCTTTTTTTACTCTGTATTAACTGCTCATTAATTTCAACCTTTTACCGCCAAAATTCAACTCTATTTCCTAAAATATGTAAGATTCTCTGTTATTTTTGTGTTCTCCCTCATCATCTTTGTTTCTTTTTGGGCTTTACTAAGCCACAGGTTTCATCTTCCCTGTATTCAGTGGAAGTTTAAAGGTTTTTTATTTTATTTTGAGGGATCCATGTATCATTCATCCTCATGTCGTTTTAGACCACCGTCTTCTCCGGCGTGATCTGACCGGCGTCAGTCGTCTTCTCTTTCGGTCGATCCGTAGCAATTGAATGGTCGTATCCGTAGCAATTACAAAGACTAGCATATTTGACACGGTCAGATCTGTAACAATTAAAAAGATCAGCCTATTTGAACAGAAAATATTAAAGACCAAATCATTTAACCGCCATGACTGTTCCTAGATGCCCTCCGCCGCCGGCCACCGGAATTTTTGAATACAGATCTGAAGTATTTGTTATTGGACAAGATAAAAATGTTCATGTTCTCCAAGAGGTATTTTTTTTTATTAATGACCCTATTTTCACTTCACCAGATATTTATTTTACTTGCATTTTAAGTATATTTTTATCGTATTTTTTGATGAACTCAGTTAGCTCCCCTTTTTTCAATTCACCAGATCTATATTTTGCATACATTTTAAGTATATTTTTGTCGTATTTTTTATTATTTCAATTAGTTTGTGTTTTGAAATTCAGTTAATTCCTGTTTATTCAATTCACCAGATCTGTATTTTGCGTACATTTTAAGTATATTTTTATCGTATTTTTTATTATTTCAATTAGTTTGTGTTTTTATTTGTGTGTTATATATTTTTTCTACCTAATTTGTTACTTGTAAATTTATGCGATTTTGAATTTGTGTTTAATTTTTATCAAAGCATATTTTGTAGTATATATTCAGTGTATTTGAAGTGTAATTTTACAGCACAGTCACACACTGTTGTAGTGACAACCACAGTGCATTTGACATAGATATATTTGCATTATATTTATAGTATATTTTCAGTATATCTTGAATGTGTTGTTATTTATTCTGGTTAATTTGTTATTTTTTCATGTTTTGTTAATGTAAAGTTTCAGTATATCTTCATGCATTCCAGCTGAAATTGATGCAAAGTTTCTCCGTATGAGATACGACGCAAATCGACAAGGCAACCCTGAATGCATTTATTAATAACGAGCAACCACCAATACCTGTCAAGGCTACCGTTGATTATGATGCAGTGATTTTAGTAGATGTTTAGGAGTAGATTTGTAGATAGAACAGTTTATGTTTTAAGTTGTTTTTTTTTTCTCCAACTTTTGATGTATAACATCACTGTTGCTACATTATTTTTATGAAGATTTTAGAAGAAGTTTTATGTATTTTGGTAATGATCCCGCTTGTTGTATAGTTTAATCGTAGATTTGAATTCTGTTTTTATTACATTTATATTTTTCTTTATAGTTACTGCTAAAAAATTACAAAGTGCATTTCAATATCAAGTTTGTATTTCCTACATGTTTTCACTATATTTTATTGATGAACCAGAAGAGTTCTATGCATTTTCTCTATATATTCATGGTACACTTGAATTCATTATTGAACCATAAAAATCCATTTTTCTGTACAATATACTTCAAAAATTAAAGAACAATTTTAATACTAAAATACATACAAAATACAAGTGAAATATATATTGTAAATATATTCATTACGATTCAAATCTTACGGATCAATTAGAATACACTCAAAAATACAATCATAATACGATAAAATACGGTGAATCAAAAAAGCCACCCTTAGGGATTAAAGTTTTTTTATGGAGTCAAGTTTTCCCCATCTTATTAAAGTTACTAAATAATATTCAATATCACTTATTGCACTCAATAACTAATATTTTTTGTAACGAACATTTTGATTTTTAATAATGTAATTTCATTGAATATTTTTAATAACGAACACAAAACCGATGGTCATAGCATCAGGAGACAATCTCAACTTGTCACTATGCAATTCAGTTGATGAGCAAATCAAGATTTGCGTGATTTATGGAACATTAAAAAGAGGTTTTTTTTTTAAGTTATATTTTGGGAAAAAATATGAAGAGAGTTTTTTAATTCAAATTTTATGTGAATGATTAGATGTTGAATGAGATATGTGATTAGATATGGAAGAGAATGAGATTTGCGTGATTTATGGAACATTAAAAACAGATTTGTTAGTTTGAAAAAGATTTTTTCCCCTTAAATAGAGGCATTATTTGCTCAACAGTTTCGTGTATTTAGTCTGTATTTTGGCTATATTTACGCGACGAGTCCAGGACCTAAATATAAGAAAAATCAGCTACGAATTGTAAATAATGAATTTGTAGTTATAGCTTGTTAGAAGCAGCTAAAAGGTAGCTATTTGAGAAAATTTTACAATATTTATTTATGCATTTTTCTATTGGGCTTGGTCGGCCCAATTCCCTACTCTTTATATTATTTATTTGATTATATATATGTATACTTGTCTATAAATTGGAACCCTGAATGAGATTATCACGCCTAAGAGTTGCTAAAATTGATTTTCAAAATTTTAAAAAAAAAAAAAACCTGTTTAGGCAAATTTAGGATTGCGGATGACTTTGAGGATTTTGGATACCTTTGATATGATTTTGAACTTATAGAAAACTTTAGGACTACTATGATTGATTTGAAACTTGAGTTGGAAAAGATGTTTTCTAAACTTGGATTATCATTTTGGGTGAACTGTTTTGACTATTAAAAAGGCTAATGAGTTAACTTTGAGACTTTTTGTAAAGATTAAAACGAAGAATTGGATAAAAGATTCTAAAAATATGGTTAACCTATGGAGTATATTAGTATGCCTATAAAAACTATTTTCAAAAACTATTTTCAAAACCTATTTTCTATACTTAAAAACATTTTTTCTAATTTTTTTTTTCTAAACTCGGGTGGGCTTACGTAGTATTCTACTTGGGTTAACGCCTTTGGGTTTTAACCTAGGTGTTCTAGTCCGAAATCCAAAAAACGCCCAATTTTGGGCAACTCTACCATTTTTCGTTTTCTTGAAAAGGAGTGTTTTTGGCATGAATGACTAATTTCTATTTGCGGAAATATGAAATAAAAACTGTTTTTATCACAAGCAATTTATATCTACAAAGGCATACTATTAGAACTCATAGGTCAACCGTTTTTTACGGATCCTTAATACTAGGGTGCCTAACACCTTCCCCGGGGGATCACCAGAACCCTTACTCATACTTTGGTTAGATTGGTTTCTTTTAAAATTTAACCGTTTTAAATGAATCCTTTTCGAATTGGTTTTCCTAATTTCCTAAAAATTAGGTGGTGACTCTAAAACATTATCCATTTAGAGTACCATTACGTTGAGGTATATTTTTCCTTTTTCCCGGTACAATTGACAACCGTACTTCCCCGGGACACTTTCCTTTTTAAATGAGGCAAGTGCAAATGTGAATTGGAAAAAATATCGAACCGCTACATATATGACTCATTAATCAAAGTCTAACTCAAGTAAACCATAACCTACCTCGATGCGGGGCAGCTATCACGAACGTCCATGGAATCTTCACCCTTCCGTTTTCGAACCGAGACCCATTACGAAAAAAGTCTAGGGATACCACGAATCCCTGAACACGAGTCAAATTAATGCATATGTTGTAGTCAAAGTTACATAATTAACTAATCCTTACAAGTCATACAATATAACCCTCCCCTTGAGTTCCCAATTCAAGAAGTCAAGTCTTAACCCATTCTCTAAATATCGAAAGGATCATTATTAGAGGTTTAGTTTATCGTCTTTCAACAAGAATCTATATGAAGTTTTCAAAAGTACAAGGATTCAGTAGTTTAGTAAAATATGTCTGAGTCATTTCCATCCTCGTCCAACCCTTGTAAATCCCTAGCAAAAATAAACATGGCTCCTACTCATTACAAAACACTTTCCTATAAATATGATTACCTTTATGAAGTAGATATCCTACCCGATGAAAATAAAGTGTCACCAACCGACCCACCCCTCATAAATCCATATTTCGCCTTTGCCAAAAAGACATGTTCCCTGTGGTCACAAATCCGTTCCCTGGTCAAACAAAATCATAAAGGAGCTAAAGAATATGTCGGTGCCTCAAAACTTGACCAACTCCCTATTCTTGCAACTCAAGAGGAACAATTCACCACTCTACAAATTCCAGATGATTTTCCTAGACTATGGAAAAATTATGGTTTCAACCATATCCATTTTGGTGCTGTTAGAATTGCGTTGACATATCATGGAAGAAAAGGCCAACCAAGCTAGGTTGCCTTGCTCTTCTTGATACCAGATATCAAGAATACCAACATGTGAATTTGGGTACCACATAAGTCACTCTAAATGCTCGGACAGTTTTTTTCACTATATTTCCAAAGTTCACCATGTCCCTGTATGATCCATATTTAACGGAGGCTTTAAAAATCCAAGTCCAAATCCAAGGTGCTCCACAAGCTAGAGATGCTATTCAAGCTACTCTACATTATCAAATAGCTTGGTGAGTTCAGAACCATGCTATGGATCTCTCTCTTCTAGGTGGAGACAATGCTTTGCTCCTAAAAGTAGATGCCACCAACGGAACTACCATGTGCACCCAAATCCCAAAGCAGCTCTTTAGGGAGGAACTTATCAAAGTCATTCCAGATTCATGGGTCACAAATTATGAAAAACTAAGAGAACCTATTGAACCACTTCAATCCTCAGAACCCACTTTTGTCAAAAAACAACGACAAACAGTTTTCATAAGTTTTGACCACTCTCACTTCAAAAAACCCAAACAAAACGACCTTTTCCTTTCAGATGTACCAATGTACTTACTACTACGCGATAGAAGCGGACCCAAAAACATTCTCATGGCAACTCCCAGGAATCATGAGTGAACATGATCGGATAAAAGAGTTCGATAAGGATGGTCATGATATATGGCAGTTCAGATGTCCTTTCACGGGACACTGCCCATGGAATATTGAGTGTGATTGTCAAGAGTGTCTTGACGATGAATGGGATGAACATCATACAAGATCTTCGAACAAATCCAAATCAAAGAGAAAGAATAAAGGGAGAAACTCTGAGAGAGAGTGGTATGAAAACGAAGATTCATCTATTAGGAAAATATGAATTTCTTGTTTCATACAAACCCCAAGATTGTCCAGCACTACCTAGCTTAAACACACACCACAAGCCCTCAACCACAAATGAACAAAAACCACAAATACTCATGATGAACCCCTCAAGCTCCAGTCATACCCCTGATTTCCCATTACAACAACCTTTTGAAAAAGATGGTATAAGTCATGCTCCAAAAATCCTAAAGCAAAACGTGGTGCTGCCCACTGGATAAAAGCCACCAACAAGTGATGTCGAAGCCACAATGTAACGACCCGTTTGGTCGTTTTGGCGTTTTGGAGTCTTTTTCCCAAAATACCCTTTTCGTAGCTTTAAATGGCATTCTTGACTTGCAGGAATTGGTAGCACGGTGATTTAATTGGTGAGCACTTTTTGAATTACATTTATTTATTGTGTGAATATTTTTATCGTAGGAATTTTATTTGCACACATATAAGGTATAGTTATTGACTAATGTAGTTGACTAAGTGAGTGAGTTTTTACCTCTTACATGGTGGTCGAGTTAATAGGTTATTTGGACTATTAATTTTAGTTGGTGGTTAATGGGCCAAGTCCATAATTTATTTAGCACTCATGTTAAATGGCTCATATATAAGAGTCACTTTAAGCGGGTAGGGTTCGAAGAGTTAAAGGAGGACATCAAAAGTTTCATGAAAGAGTAGCTAAGCACGGAAGTTACGACGTATGTGCCTTGAAGAGCAGATTCTCACCTAAGCTTCAGGTAGATGATTTGAGCGATTGATTCCCAATATATTATTTAACGATGTGCAGGTGGGATAATATTTGATTTCAGTGAGACCATTTTCTTTACGGATACAGTTCTTTGCTTATGGAAAATGTGGTGAAAATTAGTGGATGGCTAATGATGACAAAATTATTTAAGGGGATAGATAATGTAATGATGAAGCAATCATTGGGCACAAATAATAGAATGGGTGTTGGGTTAATGCATGATCCCTGTACGTTTCCTTGCAAATTGGAAGCACTGCTTTCATTTTTTCTTATTTTTACTACGTTGCAATATTCAATTTTTATATATAATGGGTATATGTAATTGAATATTAGGATATTAGATTATATGTAAACATTTAAATTTATGGTATTTGAGTTGTGTAAAGTGGGATTTTAATCCTAAAATAAGATTTTGGGGTAAATGAAGATTTTGAGCTCTAGTCTTAAGAAATGAGAATTTATGATTTGAGAGTCCATTAATAGATGAAGTTGACTAATTTTATGGATATATGACCCTTAGGATATGGGAGAAATGACTTTTCAATAAAATTCTAGTTTTTAACCTTATGGGTCCGGGATCACTTTTAGGGGTGCCTTTTTTTGAGTTTCGAATATAAATATACAATATGGGTGTTCTTAGATTTTTATTCTAATGTAGATCGTATATTTTATGGACTTCGATCTTTCAGAGGCTCTACGCAAAGAGAAGGCTTTGGTTTGATCGTTCGTGGCACCCCCTCGGCATTGAGGTAGGTTACGGCTTACTCTATGTCTAGACTCCGGTTAGCAAAACGTATGTGGATAGTAGTGATTGACGGGGAAAGTATGATAGGCCTTCAGGAATGGTGTGGAGGTGAAGGTGGGTATTGTCAGCTGTTATGTGGGCTTGCCGCCATTATTGTGATACTGTTATGTGGGCTTGTCGCCATTATTGCGATATTGTTATGTGGGCTTGTCACCATGGTTGTGATTTCATGTACTTGATATAATTATCTCTCTCTCTCTCTCTCTCTTGTTATCTCACTTGTCATATCGAAGATGAAGGTTATTACTGAGAAATTGAATATTAAATTGCATTTCATAAAATGAATCTGTGGAACCTATGATTGCGGTGATTATTGAGGTTGATTTCATACGAGGCATGTATCCCATATTCCATGTGTTATTTGATGTGATTATCACTTAGTTGTATCTTTGTCACATACTAGCTCACTCATCTCATGAAAGGGAAGGGTAATATTTATGATCGAACCGTTGACAATAATATGACTTGTATTTGTTGATTGCATATTGGTGCTATAGTTGAGGCTGATATCATGCATGACATGCTTCTATATTACTCTTATGTTGTCCTGATGGTGAGGTGAGTGATTGAGAGACTCTGAGGTCTTTGCCGGAGATTGAGAGTGATTGAGAGACTTTGAGGTCTTTGCCGGAGATTGAGAGTGACAGAAAGACTCCGAGGTCTTTGCCGGAGATTGAGAGTGATTGATAGCCTCCGAGGTTTCTGCCGGAGAGCATGAGTGGTACATGGACTTCGCGGGTCCCCCATGGGGCATGACTATGAGGAATTGCCATAACATGTGTGTACGAGAGTGGAGCGTGAGAGGTGACTACTGCATTGCATAGCATTTGCATAGCACGACATTGCATTGCATTGCACTCGATTTGATTTGATATTCATGCCATTGCCTGCCACATTCTCTTATTGATTCTTGATTAGTGAATTATTGATTTGTTGTTGTTTGTAAGGTATTTATTTTGGAGGCTTGATGGACTCAAGGTTTAGAGATTTCCACCTAGACTTATAACCTGAGATGTTGAAATCCGTAACTATCGTTACTGCAAGACTTCCATATTTGCTAGAGTTGTGCTGTGTTTGATTACTTATTTGCTTATTTGTTAGTTGCTTCTTATTTGTATGCGTGAAATAACCATTGTCGGCCTATGATACCTACGAGCCTTGTGTTGTGCTCATACTACTCTTGCTACACTCCTTGTGGAGTGTAGAGTTGTTTTCAGGTGATGTTCGGAGTCTCGAGACCGTTTCAAGGCATTCGTCTGAGGTGTCTAGGTAAGCTATTTGAGATCTTGCAACCCAGAGTCCCTTCTTAGATTTCTGTTGTTTCTTATCCTTAAACAGAAGTTGTATCCAGTTTGAGTCTGTTATTTACTTCAAATTGTAAACTTCTTAAAAGCTCTTGTACGAGTCTAGACTAGGTTTTGGGAATTTCTTATAATAAAAGTATTTCTTCCGCATTGGTTTTAATATTTAAACTGTTAGAGTGTGTTTACTTATTGTTATTCCGCATGTTGTATCAATTGAGGTAGTTAGGGGAAGTGTTCGCCCACCAGGGGGTTAGTGTGGGTGCCCGCATGATCCGTGATTTGGGTCGTGACAAATTAGTATCAGAGCTCTAGGTTCACCAATCTCGCAGAGTACAAGAGCAATGTCTAGTAGAGTCTTGAGGAATGACACGTAGACGTCTGTACCATTCTCGAGAGGCTATAGGGAATTTAAGAAACTTCCATTATTTCATACACGTGACCCAGTTTAGCTTTTAGCTATGAGTTAGACTCTTAGGTTCAGTGTGGAAGGCGGTATGATTCAGAGGACTGCACGATATCTATGTCTTCAGCGGTGAGTTGCTCTGAAGTCGAGGGAGTGAAATTATGGTTTCGCAAGAATGTTACCTCGAGGTGTGATCGGTATGGGAAAGTTTCGATTTCGTCAAGTTATTATGATAGTTGGGTGGCATGAGTGTATCTATGGCAAATCAACGGTTCTGTAATGGCAGAGTATAAATGTCGATATATGGAAACAAGTGTAAGCTTGGGAAGGATCGTCAGATTTGACAAGAGGATAGTGACCGTTGATAAAGAGAAGCTAAGGATAAAGACGTGAGGGGCGACTTGTGTGTTAAGGTGTGAGGAAGTAAGATTTCTTAAGGTATTAGGGTAAAAGTACTTCGTTGTCCTATGGGACAGAGGCGTAAGGAAGAGAATTTTGATGGATCAATCTCCGCTATATGAAGAGAACAATTGGTATCTGACGTGCTCGTTAGAATAAGATTGCCAGATGTGCAAGGGTGGATTCCGTATAAGGTTATGAAAAGTTAAGTTAGGCTTCGATATGACAAAATGGTAGTAGTGGAGTAATAGCTAGTAGTTTGAGGATTCCTTCAAGAAATGGTCATATGAGTCACTGTTCGATTTTCTTCTAATTTTGAATTTTCTTTTATGTTTATCATATTGAATTTCATTTTTTTTATATGTTCGGTTATGCCGTAGGCTAATGGGGGCCAGTGGTTTACTAATAGAAATGACTTTAGTGATGGGCAAATGTGAAGTTTTAGTACTCAAGGAGTTTTCGGGTGTTGCATCTAATCTTGGACAAGAGGTGTGGACAATGTATCTATTGTGTAAGTTTCGGCTAGCTCCTGTTTTTACTGATGTTATGACTCGGTTGAGTTGATTGAAGAAGGGGGTTGACCGCATGATTTGATTAGAGGCGTTCTAGTTCGGAAATTAAGGATCGCCCTACGGATTATGAATCAATTCAGTGGTGGTTTGGCATATTGCATCGACAATTTCTTGTTGGGATAACCAAGGTTGGTAGGTAATTCCTAGTGGGAAGACTTCTTGAAGAATGGTTTGTGTGTTGCGCCGAATTTAGAGTGGTTCTCAGTTTGAAGTTGAAGTGAGGCAAAGGAAACTCTCGGTTGTTCAGTGAGCGGTATAATACTATCTCCAGGGTTGCCTTGGCTATTTGGCAGGACTTGTGATTTTGCGGTATACTTTTGAGTGGGTTTGAGTGATGGTTAGTCGGTGGCGGTGAATGCGATCTGAATGGAACAGAGGAATTGAAGAATTAAGATAAAGTTATAGTTGATCGAGAATCAGAAGGAATGAAGTACAGTTTGGGAAAAGAAAAGGATTGGGATTGGAAGCAACGGTATTACTTAGGTCAGGTATGGATTGTGCTGTTGTTGTCTTGCATCTTCCAGAGGAGGTGTGATTGTGAAGTACCCTTAAAGAAGGATGTGCACAGTAATGGACTAAGTGTTGTGACAAAGTTTCGTAAGGTTTCGTGATCAGTGGCTAATAAGAAGCAAATTTCGGGTGACCGACATGTTAAGATTTATGAGAAGTGGCTTGTGTTGTACCAAGATGGGTAATTCCATAACACTCTTCAATGGGTGAGCTAGAGTGTCTAATGGGAAGGAAGTTTTGGTAATCTCTCTAATTTGAAGGCTAGAGTTATATTTTCGAGATGAGACCGTATTCGTGGTAGTGGATTATGTTGTAGGTTTTACTGACTGGGTAGCTTGGGTGAGCATTTTGGATATTAAGGACTGGGAAGTAGTTGCGCGAGGTTTAGTGCAGAGATTGCAAGATTTGACACTTTCAAAATTGTTAAGGGTGTGCCAAGATGTTATAATGGGAGATTCTATAGTTAAAAGTGTATTAATTGAGGCCGCATGTTTTGCGTTTAGGTGATCAAAGTTGTGAGCTAGTTAAGAGGAAGCACGAGGAGAATTTGATATTTTTAGAGTTCATGGTATTCGGTAAGATTTGCGTATCGGGTGAAGGTTGAAAAACATGAAGATTGCAATCCTAAGGTATAGTTTTTTTTGCTACTAAGTTGACGACTTGGATAGAATTCAACTTTTGGAGTTGAGGGTGACGGATGTGACTAACTATGCATGAGAAAAGGATTAGAATTGGTCACCACAGATGTGAGGTAGGACTGTAATTGGTTTCGAAAAGTTGGAGTCAGTTCAGGTGACTACTGGGGATATTCAAGGGTTTGTGTATTCATTCCAGGTCAGAATTGTTCTATTAGAGCCTGGTGGACTTTGTTTATATTTCAGAAGGACTTATGAGTTTTCTAGTAAATCACCTTCATGGATCAGATGGTTTTCAGTTCAGAATTAAGGTATGGCAGGTTTACTAAGCTTTATTGGGGCTTGCGAGTGGACTTGATGATATTTTTCTGCGGGCAGCCATTTGGGACAGTTATAATAGGCTACGTCGGTACTTAGTAATGATTTGAGGAGGTACAAATGGTTGTTGGAAGTCTTTAGAGTGAACGGATGGGTTCCTACAGATTTGGCTCGGCGAGGTAATTAGTGGGTATGCTTCTGTATGGTGAATTGAGGAATTGAAAAGGTTGGGCGATGAGTTTTAGCTAAGTGGGTTCAACACCGGGTTACGGAACTAACAGACTTGAAACTAGTGCAATCGGCTACGGATAAGATCTGTTTTGATGGAATTGCGTAGAGTTTTCTCAGATAAAGCAGGGTTTTTCTTTAGGCAAAAGGAAATCATGATAGGACTTGTGGCGTGTGTCTGTGTCTTTTTAAGGAATCGTGGTGTGAAAGACGACTTTATAAGGTCTGAAAGAAAGGTTAGTGAAATCAGAATATTTTACGGGTTCATAGTAGGCTATGCCTGTGGTTATATCTAAAGGATTGTGGCGATTAGGGTGATAACTGGGGAATCAATTGATTGTGTAGAAAGGTGGGGTTATATCAAATCAGAGACTTCAACCGGAGACAGTTCTTATATTCAGGGATCAGTTTTGAAATAAATTTTAAGTATGGAAAATATTAAAAATTGGGTCTTTCTGCCAAGTTAATGGAAGTTTTGACAGATAAGGTGAACGAGCAGTGATATCGGTGCATTTCTTTCTCGTGGAGGCTTCCTTGTGGTTATAATGAAGATTCCCTAGTTACCGTAATCTTTCGTACTCTCTTTCATCGTTCGAGGACGAATGATTGTTTAATTGGTATCTAATGTAATGACCCGTTTGGTTGTTTTGGCGTTTTGGAGTCTTTTCCCCAAAATACCCTTTCCATACCTTTAAATGGCATTCTTGACTTGCAGGAATTGGTAGCACGGTGATTTAATTGGCGAGCACTTTTTGAATTACATTTATTTATTGTGTGAATATTTTATTCGTAGGAATTTTATTTGCACACATATAAGGTATAGTTGTTGACTAATGTAGTTGACTAAGTGAGTGAGTTTTTACCTCTTACATGGTGGTTGAGTTAATAGGCTATTTGGACTATTAATTTTAGTTGGTGGTTAATGGGCCAAGTCCATAATTTATTTAGCACTCATGTTATATGGCTCATATATAAGAGTCACTTTAAGCGGGTAGGGTTTGAAGTGTTAAAGGAGGACATCAAAAGTTTCAAGAAAGAGTAGCTAAGCACGGAAGTTACGACGTATGAGCCTTGAAGAGCAGATTCTCACCTAAGCTTCTGGTAGATGATTTGAGCGATTGATTCCTAATATATTATTTAACGATGTGCAGGTGGGATAATATTTGATTTCAATGAGACCATTTTCTTTACGGATACAGTTCTTTGCTTATGGAAAATGTGGTGAAAATTAGTGGATGGCTAATGATGACAAAATTATTTAAGGGGATAGATAATGTAATGATGAAGCAATCATTGGGCACAAATAATATAATGGGTGTTGGGTTAATGCATGATCCCTATACGTTTCCTTGCAAATTGGAAGCACTGCTTTCATTTTTTTTTATTTTTACTACGTTGCAATATTCAATTTTTATATATAATGGGTATATGTAATTGAATATTAGGACATTAGATTATATGTATTCCTTTAAATTTATGGTATTTGAGTTGTGTAAAGTGGGATTTTAATCCTAAAATAAGATTTTGGGGTAAATGAAGATTTTGAGCTCTACTCTTAAGAAATGAGAATTTATGATTTGAGAGTCCATTAATAGATGAAGTTGACTAATTTTCTGGATATATGACCCTTAAGTTATGGGTGAAATGTGTCACGACCCAACCGGAGGGCCGCGACGGGCACTCGGTGCTAACCCACCCAGGCACCTCTTATCACACTTTCACATTTATATCTAGGTGAGCCACATAGCTAAATCATACTTTTATCCCTCATTCATACTATTTCCATTGGGCAACAATACATTTATATCATCGTCAACAAGCATGCCCACAATAATGTACATAAGCCGACGAGGCTAACAACATGATGTCCAAAACATATGCCGACAAGGCTAAATACATCTAACCATACACACATGTCTACGAACCTCTAAGGAGAGTATGTCATATCATATAGGCGGGACAGGACCCCGCCATGCCCATAAGTATGTACACAAAAGAATAAATACCAAAAGCTGTAGCTCCGAATGAAATGGAGCTCCGCTATGTAGTCCCTGAGTAATAAAGCTATGGATCAAGTCCCGTCTCCCCGGCCACCGCGGGCATGATGCGCAAATCCCACAAACAAAAGGACGTCAGTACGAAGAATGTACTGAGTATGTAAAGCATGATCAACATCATTATAGAAGCATAATAAGCAACATAAGAAATAGCATAAGCTGGGAGGTAGTAGATCCAATGTCATAAACACTTACTTGCTTTTCATAGGGACATTCCATTTCTAATGCATAACCGTGTACATACATTCATATCCGTATCCATATTCGTATCCGTACTCATTTACACTTTCATACCCATATTCATATTCATAATCGTATTCATATTCATATTCATAATTCGTTTACATAGTCATATTCATAGCATAGCCGACCATGAAGGATCGGTGTTTCACATACCTGGCCATGGCAAGGCTCGGTGAATATACATACCTGGCCCTACCAAGGCTCAGGGTTATCCGTACCCAACTGCAGTGGTGCGCGCGCGGTACATAACATACTCGGCCATATAAGCTCGGTGTTACATAATAATCATACATAGACACATCTATGTAGGAGCTCATAAGCGTCTTTGACGTCATTACTATCGTCGTTCATTACATCTATCCCTAGAGGATTACTCATCATATAAGGAATTTAGTACAATCGTAACATATCGAGAATCATGAGCTTAGTAGCTTTTAAAGATAGAATCATTTGGAGGACATCATAGGCTCATGGAAGAATAGATATTTGGCCAAGGAATCATGCCTTATGAAAGAAGGGTTAGCCTTACATATCTTTCCGTTCAACTATTCTATCACTTGCACGTTCTCCTTCAATGCTCACGTTTCTACCTTTATTAGAGTTATACTATCATTAGAAAATCGATAGCTTAGCATACAAGCATGATAATGATGATGATGAGTTTAAGTATAGAGAATCCTAGAGTAATATATGATGTCCATGAGGTTAGTGATCCTAAGTATGGTTCCATTGATGCTTTTCCTTGTGTACACTCACCTTAAAATGTTAGTCCCCTCAAGGTGAGACATAATGATTATGATCACTCCATAATGTAATAGGGGGTTCACGACCTTATGTCACCCCGACATAGTCATAGTTGCCTTCAAGCTCTAATGTATGTTTTGATGATAAATGTATAATGATGCTAAGTTATGATAAGGTCATGATATGTCTATGAGATGTATAATAATGTTAAGTTTATGATGAGTATATGACGATGCGATTCCACCGTGCCTAAATGGCTGGGCATGTCACTACAAGGGCGGGCTGCATACGATTCCACCGTGCCTAGATGGCCGGGCATGTCATCGCTAAGGCGGGCTGCTATGGTTACACTGAGCCTAAAGGGTCGGGCATGACACCACTGGTGGGCGGCGTATGATGTTTACCCGGACGCGGGTTAACGATGATGATATATATATGATATGATGATACATGTACTACGAATATATATGATATATGTATGAAATGCATCCACTCTTAAAAGTTAAGCAGGTTATATCTTCATCTTATGTTTTATGATTTTTCTGTTATGTTCATTTCATTCATGCCTTACATACTCGGTACAATGTTCGTACCGACGTACGTTTTTCTTTGGACGCCGTGTTCATGCCCACGGAGTGGCGGGGAGGTGATCCAGACTCGTAGGAGCTACTAGCATACTTTGAGAGCACCCCATTATTCCGGAGGTGCCGTTGATTTATTCTTTTGTGTATATATATGTTTTGGGCACGACGGGGTCCTGTCCCGTCCATATGTCTAGTACTCTAGTAGAGGCTCGTAGATACGTATGTGTGGGCAGTATGGTCTCACGGTTTCTCCTCGTATGTATATATATTATTTTGATAGCCGGAGGGCTTATGTATATAAGGTAAATATGTTTCAAGTGGAAATGGTTCTTCTATGATTATAAGCATGAGACTAATGAATGACCGCTGAATGAGTAATAGAATGAGCGGTACCGGGTAGTTAGCTCCGGGTACCCATCATGGCCCCTAGTCGGGTCGTGACAAAATTATTTTTCAATAAAATTCCAGTTTTTACCCTTGTGGGTCCGGGATCACTTTTCGGGGTGCGTTTTGTTGGGTTTCGAATATAAATATACAATATGGGTGTTCTTAGATTTGTATTCTAACGTAGATCATATATTTTATGGACTTCAATCGTTCAGAGGCTCTACGCAAAGGGAAGGCTTTGGTTTGATCGTTCGTGGCACCCGCTCGGCGTTGAGGTAGGTTACGGCTTACTTTATGTTTAGACTCCGGTTAGCGAAACATATGTGGATAGGAGTGATTGACGGGGAAAGCATGATAGGCCTTCAGGCATGGTGTGGAGGTGAAGGTTGGTATTGTCAGCTGTTATGTGGGCTTGTCGCCATTATTGTGATACTGTTATGTGGGCTTGTCGCCATTATTGTGATACTGTTATGTGGGCTTGTCGCCATTATTGCGATATTGCTATGTGGGCTTGTCACCATGGTTGTGATTTCATGTACTTGATATAATTATCTCTCTCTCTCTCTCTCTCTTGTTATCTCACTTGTCATATGGAAAAGGAAGGTTATTACTAAGAAATTGAATATTAAATTGCATTCATAATATGAATCTCTGGAACCTATGATTGCGGTGATTATTGAGGTTGATTTGATGCGAGGCATGCATCCCATATTCCATGTGTGTTATTTGACGTGATTGTCACCTAGTCAGACTCACATACTAGCTCACTCATCTCATGAAAGGGAAGGGTAATATTTATGATCGAACCGTGGACAATAATATGACTTGTACTTGTTGATTGCATATTGGTGCTATAGTTGAGGCTGATATCATGCTTGACATGCTTCCATATTACTCTTATATTGTCCTGATGGTTAGGTGAGTGATTGAGAGACTCTGAGGTCTTTGCCGGAGATTGAGAGTGATTGAGAGACTCTGAGGTCTTTGCTGGAGATTGAGAGTGACAGAGAGACTCCGAGGTCTTTGCCGGAGATTGCGAGTGATTGATAGCCTCGGTTTCTGTTGGAGAGCATGAAAGGGTACATGGACTTCGCGGGTCCCACATGGGTCATGACTATGAGGCATTGCCATAGCATGTGTCTACGAGAGTGGAGCGTGAGAGGTGACTACTGCATTGCATAGCATGGCATTGCACTCCATTTGATTTATATCCATGCCATTGCCTGGCACATTCTCTTATTGATTCTTGATTGGTGAATCATTGATTTGTTGTTATTTGTAAGGTATTTATTTTTGAGGCTTGATGGACTCAAGGTTTAGATGGACTCGAGGTTTAGAAATTTCCACCTAGACTTATAACCTGAGATGTTGAAATCCCTTGTAACTATCGTTACTGCAAGACTTCCATATTTGCTAGAGTTGTGCTGTGTTTGATTACTTATCTTCTTATTTGTTAGTTGCTTCTTATTTATATGCGTGAACTAACCATTGTCGGCCTATGATACCTACGAGCCTTGTGTTGTGCTCATACTACTCTTGCTACTCCTTGTGGAGTGTAGAGTTATTTTCAGGTGATGTTCGAGTCTCGAGACCATTTCAAGGCATTCGTCGAGGCGTACGGGGCGAGCTATTTGAGATCTTGCAACCCAGAGTCCCTTCTTAGATTTCTGTTGTTTCTTATCCTTAAACAGAAGTCGTATCCAGTTTGAGTTTGTTATTTACTTCAAATTGTAAACTTCTTAGAAGCTCTTGTACGCGTCTAGACCAGGTTGTGGGAATTTCTTATAATAAAAGTATTTCTTCCGCATTGGTTTTAATATTTAAACTGTTGGAGTGTGTTTACATATTGTTATTCTGCTTGTTGTATCAATTGAGGTAGTTAGGGGAAGGGTTCGCCCACCAGGGGGGTTAGTGTGGGTGCCCGCATGATCCATGATTTGGGTCGTGACACACAATCAATTGGCAATCTAAAAATGCCATCTGCCTAAAGAATTGACCAATATTGGCAATTCCATCAGAAATGTGGAACAAGCATCCTCTCAACATGCTGGACTTATCAAAGCCCTGGAATTGAGATTGATAAACATGCAGTACGAGATTTGTCCACCAGGCACCTCACTCTTTCACTTCTTTTAACACCAACAAAAGGAAATGATTGCCATTAGAGAACAAATACAACAACTGAAACATGATCACTTTGAACCACAAAGAACCCAAGGCTACCTTGCCAAACCCACCTTTTTTCCCATGTCAACACAAACATACTCACCACCGAAATTAAACCACTCTTTCACTAATTTCCCTTCCATTTCAAATGATCCCATGTCTTTTGCTCAAAAACAAAAAGATGAACCTGAATTTGACATTGCAAGGATGGTGTGGGAAAAGAAGGACTCCATTACAGCCCAAAAACAGTTCAATTGAAAGATAGAACTTGGTGAAAGTTCCCAAAACCCCGACCTAGAAAACATGATGATCTCAGATCAAGAAGCTCCTAGCCTTTATGTGGCCCAGCCAAAAAATGGCATAGAGGAAGAGGATATCCTAGGATCTGATACTGAAGATTCATATGATAGTGATCCTACTGATGAATCGCACAGTGAGCCAAGAGAGGACTCCTCACTAGACTCTTCTGAAGAAGACAATCCACCAATATTCATGAACCAACCAAGAGAACTAGAAATTTCTGAAATAGATGACGACCGTGACAGAATGACAGATGAGCCAATTCCAGAAAGGAGACCAGAACCAACAAAACCAAAATTTTTTGGAACTAGATTCCATACCTTCACTCTGAACAACATCAAAGTTTCAAAATGGCCTCAAAGGATTCAAGATTTCTTTACTTGGATGGTGACAAAAGGTCTAGTAGAACGGGAAAAGTATCTGATTCTGTCAGAATTCACTTCAAGGTTCTCCGAAATTCTCAAAGACTGGTGGAATTCACTTGGGATACAAGACAAAAATATGTTCCTTACATCCCAAGATTTTGCCTTCAACATCAGAATATACATGAAGTGTTCTGTAGAAATACTGGCCAAAGACAAGAAAAATTGCGGAAGCAGTTCTTTGAAATGAAATGTGTATCGTTTGACAGAAATGTCATTGATGTCCACTTCCAGAAGATGGCAAAGATATTTTTTGAGTTAGGCGAAGAAACTAGCCTAAAACAAGCCTTTGTTTCATCACTTCCAAAGATGCTAGGAAACCGAACCATGACGATCATTGAAGAAAAGTTCCAGTCAATAACAATCCCACAGGTCGATTACATCAGGCAAGCAATCTTTCTATCATTGGATGATATTTGCACAAAAAGGGCCGTTTTGAAACAAATCATACAAAACAATCCAGCTCTCGATAAAGCATGTAGTAGGCCCGATCTTGTCACTGGGTCGAGTTGTTCGTGCCACGTTCCTCAACGGCGAAGGAGATTCAAGCGGTTCAAATAGCCAAAGCCTTCGGGTGAAAGATCAAAGTTTCGAAGGTGGACAAAATATTTTAGAAGAAGAAACCCAGGCAATTTTCGAAAAAATGACAGATGCTTCATCTGCAACAAGATTGGGCATTATGCAAAAAATTGTCCCCAATCCAGAAGGTCGATCAAGCTTCTTACTGAAATAGAGGACTACACTGGTATCCATCTGGGTGAAGATGATGATCTTGAATCTGTTCTCTCATTGGAGGACGAACCCACAGAGAAAACCCTTTTTTCCATGGATGTGTACGAAGAATATGGAGATAAATATTACCAGCTTTCAGAAGCAGAAGGAAAGGCTCAAGAAGAAATCAACAACATCATGGTAATCCCGAAGGTCCAGCTTAAAGTCTATCCATCCAAATGGGATAAACCAATCCAGGTTATTGCTTTCATGGACACTGAAGCTGCATATTTACTGATGAACCCAGCTGTCCTTTCTGAGGATCAATGGATTCCACATTTTCAAAGATTTCAACACTACTGGGACTGGAGTCCTAACCACCACAATCATCACAAAGCATCCAATCACAATTGAATTCTTTCTAGGGTTGAAGTTTAGAACTAAGCTGATTGGATCGAATGTCCCAGGGAAAGATCTCATTGTTGGATTTGACATCTACAGGCAACTTAGGGATCAGCTCCAGATCAAAGCCAATGGAATAACGTTCAAAAAATAATTCAAGCCATACACAGAAGTTTCACAATTATTCCAGATAACAGATAACGAACAGATCAAGGAGATCAAACAATAGCTAGTGGAGCATTCATGTGCAGAATTTCGCAAGGAGTTTCTGAAGAAAAGCAAAAATCCATTATGGATGAACGAAGAGTTTTTCATTAAACTCCCTTTAAAGAAAAATGAAAGCATTAATTCAATGAAGGCAAGTCACTCCGGCATAAATCCAAAACATCTTCAGCTCGCGAAAAAGGAATGTGAAGAGCTCTTGGAGTTTGGACTTATCTAGCCCTTTGATTCTGGATGGGCGTATGAAGCGTTCTATGTCAACAAACGGCCAGAACAAAGGTAAACTCAGATTAATCATAAACTATCAACCTCTTAACCATTTCCTCCAAGATGATAAATTCCCTATCCCAAATAAACTCACCCTTTTCTCACACTTAGCCAAAGCTAAATACTTTTCCAAGTTTGACCTTAAACTGGTTTTGGCAATCGGGAATACACCTCAAGAAAAGAGCAAAAATAGGCTTTTGCATACTCGACCAGCATTTTCAATGGAAGGTCATGCCATCTGGGTTGAAAACTGCACCCTCTCTGTTCCAAAAGGCCATGACAAAGATATTTCAACCCATTCTTCGCACATCACTAGTTTACATTGATGACATATTACTGTTTAGTGATACTGTGGAAGAACACCTCAACTTGCTTCATCAGTTTCATGATCTGGTAAAAGAAAACGGAATCATGCTCTCAACAAAAAAGATGGTTCTTGTCAAAAGAGAGATTGATTTTTTGGGAATGCATTTTGTTCATGGCGCATACAGCTCGGGGTAGCACATTTGCCAAGAGTTGCTCAAGTTTCCAGAAACTAACTTTACAACAAAGCAGCTCTAGCAGTTGTAGCTGTGATTAATTATGTTAGAGATTTTATCTCTAATGTCTCTCTATAGATTTCTCCACTTACAAAAATGCTCAAGAAAAATCCTCAAGCCTGGGGGAAGGAACAAGATGAAGCGGTTCAAAAAATAAAGGACATATCTAGGGAAATCAAAGCCCTCCGTTGTTACACCCCGGAAATTTCCCGTTAACTTACAGTGAATAGAATAACGAAGGGCACGACGTATACGAAGTTTTGATAAGTAAGAAATAACATTTGATGATTCTAGATGAGATTACAAAGACATTTGAGGTAGGAGACGAAAGTTGTTAAGGAAAGCAAGGTATATGTTGTGTGTCGGGCAAGATTTACGAGTATCGGATTAATGATGGCTTAATGATGTTTTGGAGAAGAGTTATAATGTCCCTTAGATCGTTGAAGAGGTGTTAAACAAGTATCAAGAAGGTTCCATAAGGATTGGAAATCAAACGAACGACGGAGATCTTTTAAGGGAAATGGGGTTTTACGACCGACTTATACGGTCCGTATAACACCCAGCAGAGATGATGTTTGCCTGGTGGTGAACCACGACCACTTAAACGGGCCGTGCAATGTTATACGGACCGTATAAGTATCCGTGGAAGTCCCGACGGGCTGAGTTAAGTTCAATGATATAAATGTGATCCC